>NC_045444.1:14027466-14042919 GCF_002776525.5 Piliocolobus tephrosceles | reverse complement strand
GGGTAGAGGGTTGGGTAAAGAGAGAATGGGAAAAGCAAACTAGAAAGTAGGAGAGAAGAGAGGTTAGAGGAAGTAAGAGAGTTAGCAAATCCTGGGTATCTGAATCTTATACAATTGGAGGGGACTGCCTCATGGGAAAGAGTAAAAAATTATGAATATAAAGTTAAATATTGGAGCCCTGAGAAGGCACCCATGAAAGTAAGTAGCTCTAAAGATGCCCATCCTAGTTATGTTTTGCTGCATATTAAATCATTCCCCAAATTTATAAATTAACTCTTCCTATTATGTTTTACATCTCTGGAGTTGGATAGAATCAACTAATAAGTATTTGCTTAGAGTCCCTCATGTAGTTGGAATTACATGCCAGAGAAGGCTGGAGTCATCTGAGTCCTTGACGAGCTGGACAACCAAAATGACTCATTCACATGACTGTCAATTTGTGCTGGCAATCACTGAGCATGCAGCTACGACCCTACACTGTTGGCTTAGCTCAGTTGTCTTCATGGCCTCTGCATGTGACTTGTGCTTCTCACGGAATAGCGCCTGGGTTCTGAGAGCAAGTATGACAGGAAGCAGCTTTCCAACAGAGACAAAGCCAATTTTGCCAGTCCTTTTCAAGAGTTGCCTAAAAGTTGCACAACATTACTTCCACTGCATTTTATTGGTTAAGCAGTCACAGGCCAGTCCAGATTTAAAGGAGAAGGGGAGGGAGCCAAGATGGCCTATCAGACAAAGCTAGGAGGAACACTGGGAAGACTGGCATACTCTGAGCAGATTTTTTAAGGGAAAGCATTGAGAATGGATGGAGGGGGGACACAGATGCTGAGTTGCAAAGGGAGAAAGCCGGAAACCTTGGATGGCGCTAGTGAGCACTAGGACTGCTTCCTGCCCTCTAGTAACTCCTAGTGAGGGAGTAAGCTGAAAAGGCAAGGAATGGCGTATTCTCACCATGGACCTCAGAATCTTAGCTGCAGGCAACCTGAAGACCCTCACAGACACATGAGTTGGCATAGAGCTGCTTAAAGAGGTTATAGGGGTGGGAGTGTAGCATTTATATAGTCCAGAGAGGTTGATGTGAGAATGTCAGGAGTGCAGTACAACCAAGGATGCCCATCCCCCTAAAGTGCTCCTATAGGAGACTTTAGCCATAAGATGACTGTTGGACCTAGACAGAGCAGGTTGGTCTTGCCTGTGAGAAAGGGCCAGTCTGATCTGAGTGTTCTCCTGTCCACTTGCCTCTCCTGGGGCCCCAGCCTGGCTGTGCCCACTTGCAGCACAGCTTTGGATGCCCAACCAGGGTGCCTCTCAGTGCCCGCATTATAGTTGTTTTACCAGAAAACCACACCTGACCATCAGAGAGCTCCAGTAGACCAACCACTGCCAACATGTGCCAGCCTACCTGCAGCATCCCCGCACGCTACCTTTCTCCCTCTGCAGCTTTCCCGCACCACTTTGCCGGTGCACACTTGCCCATAGCCATTTTCACACTGCTTTGCTGGCACACACGGGGGCTTACTCCCCACACTCTGTCAGCCTGCATATATGCACAGACCCCACCAAACACTGCTGCAGGTGGAAGGACAACTACTGCCCCACCCATTCCCCGATGATGTGTAGGCACTTGGCCATGCCATCATTACTGATGGGAACGCTCACTCAGATTCCAGCAACCTTACCCCTATTGCCCACCTGTCATGCACCTGCCACTGCCAGTGTAAATGTGCACAGGAACAATGGCAGCCCTGCTCCCACCAGCATTCTATCATTGCTGCTGCTAGCATGAGCACACACAGGAATGTCAAAGCCCACTCCTGCTGGTGTCCTACCCCAGCTGATGCATGTGTACTCCACCATGCTACTGTGACTCCTGGCATGCATGAGCAAGCATGGATCCCACTGCCACCACCCCTATAAAGCATTTTAGCCAGCACCACCCACTGGAGTGTTGTAGCCAGGAGACTGGGAACACTTCAGGCCCTCTAGCACAGCATGTTTCTAACCTCAAGAAGCCACAGAACAAAACTGAAAGGTAGAGCCCCAGCCCCCACAGAGTTAAAACATGCAGATGCTGAGCTGGGACTTGGCCTCCTGAAATCTTTCAGAAACAAGGCCAATAACCTGAATCCACCATATACCACAATCAAACCCGCAAGGGCATCAAAGGAGACCAAAGCAAAAATCCTATCCAAAGAACAACAACTTCAAAGGCTGAAGAAACATCGGCACACAGATGAGAAAAAAAATAGCACAAGAATTCTGGCAGCTCAAAAAAGAGTATCTTCTTACCTCAAAAGGACTGCATGGTTATCAAGCAGCCTAAAATGTATGAAATGACAGAAATAGAATTCAGAATATGGATAGAAACAAAGATCATCAAGATTCAGAAGAAAATTGAAATGCAATCCAAGGAATCTAAATAATACATTAAAATGATACAAGAGCTAAAAGATGAAATTGTCATTTTAAGAAAGGACCAAACTGATCTGATAGAGGAAAAAAATCACTTCAAGAATTTCGGAATAAAATTGCAAGTGTAAACAAGAGTAATCAACCAAACTGTGGAAAGAATCTCAGAGCTCAAAGCTTGGTTCTCCAAAATACCTCCATCAAACAAAAATAAAGAAAAAATAATAAAGAATGAACAAAATCTCCAAAAGATATGGAATTATGTAAAGAAATCAAATCTATGACTCACTGATATTCCCCAAAGGGAAAGAAACCAAGCAAATTGAACAACATATTTAAGGAAACTATTCACTAAAATTTCCCCTACCTTGCTACAGAGGCCAACATTCAAATTCAGGGAATGCAGGGAACCTCTTTGAGATGCTGTACAAGATGGCCATTCATAAGATACATAGTCATCAGATTCTCCAATATCAAAATGAAAGAAAAAGACAGAGAAGGGGCAAGTCACCCATAAAGAGCACCCCATTCATCAGGCTAACGAACAGCAGATCATTTAGCAGAAACCGTACAAGCCAGAAGAGACTGGGAGCCTATATTCAGTATTCAATCAAGAACCTCACATTCAACCAAACTAAGCCCCATAAGCCAAAGAGATATAAGATCCTTTTCAGACAAGTAAATGCTAAGGGAATACAAGGTCCTACTACATCTATAAGACCTACCTTACAAGAGGTCCTGAAGGGCATGATAAATATGGAAAAGAAAGATCATTAGCAGCTGACACAAAAAAACGCACATAAGTACATGGACTATTGATACCATTGATACCATAAAGCAAGCACATAATCACGTATGTATAATAATCCGCTAACAACACTACAACAGAATAAAATCCACACATATCAACATCAACCTTGTATGTAAATGGATGAAACACACACTTAAAAGGCAGAGTGGCAAGTTGGATAAAGAAACAGGACCCAACTCTATGCTGTCTTCAAGATATCCATCTCGCAGTCAATGACACGCATAGATTCAAATAAAATGATGGAGAAAAATCTACCAAGAAAATGAAAAACAAAAAAAGAACACATAATGCTATTCAAATTTCAGAAAAAAGAAAGACTTTAAAACAATAAAGATAAAAAAATAAAAGACAAAGAAGGGCATTACACATTAGTAAAGAGGTCAATTCAACCAGAAAATCTAAATATCCTAAGTATGTATTCACCCAGAAAAAGAGCACCTAGATTTATAAAACCAAGTTCTTAGGGATCATTAAAGAAAGGTGGCTAGCCACATAGTAACGATGAGAAACTTCAACATCCCACTGACAGTATTAGATTGTTCAGGCAGAAAACTAAGAAAAATATCTGGGACCGGAACGTTGACACTTGACCAAATGGATCTAACAGACATCTACAGAACTCTTCACCCCAAAACAAGAGAACAGTCACTCTTCTCATCTGCACATGGCATATACTCTAAAATCAGCCACACAATCGACCACAAAATAATCCTTAGCAAATTCACAAAAACTGAAATTATATCAACCACACTCATAGACCGCAGTGTAATATAAGTGGAAATTAATACTAACAAAAATCAATCAAAACCATACAATTACATGGAAATTAAACAACCTTCTTACTGAATCATTTGGGTAAGCAATGAAATTGAGAGAGAAATCAAAAAATCCTTTGAAGCTAAGGAGAACAAGGATATAACATACGAGAATTTCTGTGACACAGCAAAAACATTGATAAGAAGAATGTTTACAGTGTAACACACTCACATCAAAAAGTTAAACATCTCAAATTAAGAACCCATTATCACAACTAGGGGAACTAGAGAAATAAGAGTAAACCAACCCCAAAGCTAGCAGAAAATAAGAAATAATGCAAAAAAGAGTTGGACAGAATAAAATTGGGAGGTGACAAACCATACAAAAGATTAACACACCTATTAATTGGTCATTTGAAAGAATAAATAAGATAGATAGACTTCTAGTTAGACTATTTTTTTAAAAAAGACATACATGCAATAATAAATGACAAAAGGAACTTTACAACTGATCCCTAGAAATATGAAAAACCCTCAGACACTATTAGAAAAAAATTGTATGCCCACGAACTAGAAAACCTAGAGGAAATGAATAAATTCCTGGAAATATACAATCTCCCAAAATTGAGTCAGGAAGAAATTAAATCCCTGAAGAGAAAAATAATGAGTTCCAAAAGTGAATTAGTAGTAAAAAACCTACCAACCAGAAAAAGACCAGGACCAGATGGATTCACAGACAAATTCTTCCAAATGTATAAGGAAGAGCTGCTATCATTCCTACTGAAACCATTCCAAATAATTCAGGAGAAGGTACTTCTCCCTCACTCATTCTATGAGGTCAGCATTATTCTTGTACCAAAACCTGGCAGAGACACAGCAAGAAAACAAAACTTAAAACTTCTGGCAATATTCTTGATGAACATAGACACAAAAATCCTAAACAAAATACTTGCAAGCCAAATCCAGCACCACATCAAAAAGCTAATCCACCACTATAATGTAGGCTTTATCTCTGGAATGAAAGGGTGGTTCAACATACGAAAATTAATAAATGCGATACATCACATAAAAATAATTTTAAAAAACTATATGATCCTCTCAATAAATGCAGAAAAGGCTTTTGATATAATCCAACATCCCTTTACATTAAAAACCTTCAACAAACCAGGCTTTTAAAGAACATACCTCAAAGTAATAACAGCCATCTATGACCAACACACAGGCAACATCATACTGAACATGCAGAAGCTAGAAGCATTGAGTACCAGAATAAGACAAGGATGCCCAATCCCACCACTCCTATATAGCGTAGTAATGGAAATCCCAGCCAGAGAAATCAGGCAATAGGAAGATATACAAGGCATCCAAATAGAAAGAGATTAAGTCAAACTATCTCTGTATATAGATTATATAATTCTGTACCTAGAAAACACCATAGTCACTGCCTAAAACCTCCTAAATCTGATAAACAACTTCAGCAAAGATTAAGGATACAAAATCACTGTATAAAAATTGGTAGCATTTATATATGCCAATAACATCCAAGATGAGAGCCAAATCCAGAATCCAATCTCATTCACAATAGCCACAGAAAAAATAAATTACCTAGGAATCTAGCTAACCAGGGAGGTGAAAGATCTCTACAATGAAAATTACCAAATACTGAAATAAATCAGAGATGACACAAACAAATGGGAAAATATGACATATTCATGGATAGGAAGAATCAGTTTTTTGGAAATGGCCATACTGCCAAAAGCAATTTAGAGATTGAGTGCTATCCTATCAAACTACCAATGGCATTTTTCACAGAACTAAAAAACAAAACGAAACCCTATTTTAAAATTTGTATGAAGCCTAAAAAGAGCCCGAATATACAAGGCAACCCTAAGCAAAACGAACAAAGCTAGAGGCACCACACTACCTGAATTGAAACTATACTACAGAGCTACAGTAACCAAAACATCATGGTAGTGGTACACACGTAGACACACAGATTAACAGAACAGTTTAGAGAACCCAGAAATAAAGTCATACACCTACAAATATCTGTCCTTTGACAAAGTTGACAAATAAAGCAATAGGGAAATAACTCCCTAATCAATAAATGGTGCAGGGATTACTGGTCAGCCATATGCAGAAGTTGAAACTGGATCCCTTCTGAAGCAGACTTGTTGTCTGGGATGATATCCGAGGTTCATTTTCTCATGACAAGGAAATCAAGGACATGGACACACAAGAAGTGAGCTTAAGAGCAGAGGTTTAACAGGTTCTTTAAGGATTAAAATGTAAAAGATTAATATGTGAATGGTGCCCATGAGAAATGAGAATACTTTGAGCCAGGAGAATCAAGACTATCATTCATATTTATTTTATATTATATATGAGAATACTGGCGAGAGAATACTGGACAAAAGAAGTTTTCAAAGTTACACAGCAAAAGAGCGATGGATTACAATGAATTTTAGGCTGGGCACAGTGGCTCACGCCTGTAATCCTAGCATTTTGGGAGGCTGAGATGGGCGGATCACATGAGGTCAGGAGTTCGAGACCAGCCTGGCCAATATGGTGAAACCCTATCTCTACTAAAAATATAAAACAATAGCCAGATGTGGTGGTGGGCACCTGTAATCCCAGCTACTCGGGAGGCTGAGGCAGGAGAATCACTTGAACCCAAGAGGCGGAGGTTGCAGTGAGCCGACATTGCACCAGTGCACTCCAGCCTGGGCAACAAGAGCAAAACTCTGCCTCAAACTAAATTAATTTCAGGCTTTATAATATTGTAAAATTGAATTAAAATTAAAGACTAAAACATTTTTATAAAAAGGACAATTTTTTAAAAAATAAGTAAAAACTTTTCTTATGTTCATTTACCCGAGTTGAAATATAACCACATGAAAAAGAGATTTGCCAAATGAGAATCTGGGATTTTAGCTTGAACATCCATTCTTGGATACATCATAATGTGAGCTTCCTAGAGGAAGACAATATGTCTGCTTTGCTCAACTTTGCATCTCTAGGATTTACCACAATGTTTGGCACATGATATACAAAGACTGAATCAATATTTTTAAATAAAATAATGAAAATAGTTTGTATAATTTCAACTTTCTCAAATATTTTAAAGGCAATATAATTTGCATGTCTGGTTTATCACTCAAATCATCAATCAGGTTGTATTCTATATATCTTCTTTCCTACTCTATTTCCAGGAAGTCCACTAGTCCTAGAAAAACATGAAGCAGAGCCATTCTCATTGGTTCAAAGACCTGCAGCCTTATATGGATCTGCTCCAGCTGACCAGAGGCTTATTAGCATGACATTTCTGTACTCTTGTATGTTACTGACTTTTCCAGTGCTTTATTATAGGACAATAGCTGAACAACAGAAGATATTTTCCCTTATTGTTGTTGATTTTCATTTTTGTTTCCTTTTTTTGGTTATTTTTGTTGGCTTGTTAAGTTTTGGGTTTAAAAAAATGAATAAAAGAAACTACCTAAAATATTCAATGTTCATATAAAGCATAAATTAATAGCATCATTCTACATATCAAAACGTAGAACCTGAGGGTGCAAATTCACCCAAGGAGTAGAAACAATTCCTAAAGCAAGACAGAAAACAGCTCATGATAAATGTTCCCCATGATACAGTTTAACTTTCATTTAAACATTTAAAATGGTCCCCTCATTTTAAGCTTATTTCATTAAGTGACAATAGGAATCATTAAGCTAAATGCATACTCTGCATATTAAAATTTTTGTATGCAAAGATTTCCAGGTTTTAATTGAAGTGAAACTTAGTAGTAATCTAAGGGAATGCACAGTCACCTAGTCATGTTACTATCAGGCCACTGAGGATAATTGAAGACTGAAGGCATTTTATGAGAACAAAAATATTAGTTTCAGATTTTGTACCTAGAGAGATATAGAATCAATGGGGCGGCGGAACAGAGAGCAGCATAGATACTCAAACTTCCAAATTCTCACACTTAAAAGCTCATCTCATGACCTTCTCAAGTTTTCTCTAGGCCTAGGTTGTGTCAGTGAAAGACAAATGCACTGGGGTATTTATATCTAATAGAGAAAATAATAAAGCAGTGCAACTGGATAGCTGTTGATGGGAGCAATACTGTATAATTTGTTGATTTCATTATGTGAGCACACATTTAATTTATATTTAATAATTAATAGGATTTATTAATTTTATTAATAAGATGCTGAGAGTGATAATCAGCAATTAAACATTACTTGCAAAAATCACAAGTGCTTCTTGGCAGTACAGAATGAGACTCACTTCCTGGACTGGGAGGGCAGAAAAAGCTCAGTTCAAAGCTGTAATCAGAATTGCAGCAAATTTTGAACTCTTAGTCTCATCACATCTGCTACCTCAATGTCAAGACTCTGATTGGGAAGGAAAGGGCCTCCAAAACATGAATTTAGGAATATCTGGGTGACACATTTCAAATCTTCAATTTCTATGGCCTGCAGAAATGGTCCACTTCTCCCTGTTGAAAGCTAGGTCTACCCCCTGTGCTTAAAGGCAGAGACCGTTTTAATCTTCCTCTAACTACCTTCTGGTTACAACATCATTAAGTAAGGCTGTATCACAAGATAATGGAGTTAGAGAAGTTCTAGGCCTTAAATAAAAGAAAAAAGCTGCACACTGAATGACTTGCAGAACTAGCCAACTTGTACAAGCAAGAACTGGGAGTGTTATGTATGGAAATAAATTTCAAGAGTGTTAAATCAGGGCAGGGGGCAGTGAAAGGTGAAGTTGGATAAAGGTAAGCTTATTCATGTGAGATTCCTCTTCCAGTTATTACAATTTAATACTGTGGAAAAGACCTTGGGTATTGCACCACCCAGTGCTCATATGGTTAATGGAAACTTGGAAAAGCCAGTGGATTACAGTATAAAATAGAAATATTTGGACTACTATGATACAGAGTGAAGTAAGGCATCAAAAGTTTCCGAGCATTGGATACACTGAAGTGGATATACTATGTAATATTGGGATACTCAGAAGATGACTGTGTTCCTGGTGGACGCCTCCTTTACAAAAACAATAAAGGAGCATATTAATGCGAGAGGCACCAGCATCACTGAGAAGCCCTGGGTATGTGTTCTCTAAAGTTCACAGCTGATGATAGGAGATACAGTTACCGAACTACACTACATGATAGCAGTGGGGAAGGCACGTTCCTGAAAGGATACAAGCCAAGTTGTTTATTGCTGTCAAAACCAGGCCAGAGAGAAAGCTGGAGGACTCACATAGAATTGTGGAGACGGTTAATAGTATATGGTGTTCCCTTCAAGCTAAAAACAAATGATTCCGTCTTGTACCTCTCACTACTAAGAAGAAAGCATGGCACATTGTAGGCCTCCTTTGGGTTCCTGAGGAAGCATATTCTGCACTTAGGAATCCTGCTGAACTCATACATTTGATGACATATCGTACTCAGCTTTGAATGAGGCAAGAGTAAGCATAGGCTTTGCAGCAACCCCAGATTAAGATCTCATCCTCTGTATTTATCAATGAAAAGATTAAAGGACCAGGAAGTCTGAGGGTTTTTCTCATGTTGCATGACTAGCTAGGGATATAAGAGTAAGTATAACCTTACTATGTCAATTCTCTGTAAATGTATATATTTACTTGATTGGGACACTTATTTGAAAAGTTCCATATGAAAAAATTGTATTCTGTACTTTATTTTCTAATTAATTGTTTGTGTTAAGGAAGGTAAATGAAATGTGTAATCAGGATAAATGTTTTAGTTTAATTAAACTAATAAAAAAATGGATACAACAGCAAGAAAACTTTCAAAATTGTTAATAAATTGAATAGTCAGCTAAAAATCCATTGTCACTTTGTATTAGGGAAGCAAAGTGAAAAACTCTGAAGAATACATATAACCTCCTAAATATTTCTGAGAGATCAACTTAAAGCAGAGAATAAGAAAGAAATATTTATTAAACTCTCCCAAAGGCATATAAACAGAAGAAATTGCGAAGAAAAAATTAATCAAATCTTTTCATAGCAGATTAAATTCAAGAGCTTTTCTAAGACAGTAATTTCTTAGTATAATGTCTGGAGAACAGGAAGAATGAGGAAGAAAGCAAAATCCTTTCAAGGTGTTAATGGGTAGGTGTTGAACTTTTTCAACTCCCATGTTAATGGGGGTAGAAATGGTGAGGAGTAGGAGAGCAAGGATATAGATCACAGACTCCCATTTTCAAAGTTGTAAGGGTTTCTAGTTAGGTTTCAATTTCCCCAGGAAACAGATGACCATGTTTTTGATGATCTGTGAGATAATTTTCTCTGTTGTATATGTTTTGACGATGAGTAGAGTCACTGTATTCTGGGGCATCTTCTTAGCCTGCTTTGTGGCCTAATCTCCACTGTCTCAGATGAGTTCATTAGAGAGTATAAAAGTAGAAACAAGTCTTAGAGACAATGATGCTGTATGGGATGGCAGTGCTCTATGAACAGACATAACATGAAGTAAAATAAGATCAGTGGCCTAAAAGGTAACTTACATGTGGCAAGTGCTGCTGTATTTATCAGAACTTTTGTATCTTCAATTTGAGCCTCATGTAAGAATTTGATAAAATCATGCTTGATAACCACAAAAAGCGATTAAAAAGTGAATTATTTTTAGTAAAATTTATAAAATTGGGACTATGTCAAGGATAGCAATAGCTATTTGCAATATAACTGATGCTGACTACCTCGTATTTCTCATACCACTGTAACATTATATAGATATATTAAATATATAAGATTATATATGTGACATTTAATATGAATATATATGTCATACATAAAACCATATGATTTATGTATATTATTTATTCTTAGGTTTAAATGAGAATACAAGGGAAATTTTTCTGATTCAAGTTTAGGCTGATTTGTATATAACTGCTTTGAAGGCATTCAGCTCATTGTAGTATGGTATCAGAGGAGGGAAAAATTACTTTGCCCTAAGATGACAATACATCTTAATTTATAAAAGTAGCATGAATTAGTTGGATTTCTTTTTACATGGAGGTTGAAGAAAGAATGATAAAGAGTTAAAGGAATAACTGTCCTATAATGTCCATGGAGTTGCATCAGAATAGGCTGACATATCCTGGAATATCTTGATATGGTGGCTTAAACTATTCTTAATTTCTTGAACCTTGTTGAAACTCATCTGAACTGAGCGAGTGCCTCTGGGACTGCATTACTTCGGTATATGCTGATGGAACAACAGAAATAACATAAAAATTCAGCTCCCTCACCCGTGGATTTGTCTATCTATGCAGTGTCAAGTATCCAGATATTTTGAAACATTATGAGTGACTGACATTTTCATTTCTGAACTAGAAACTCTGGCAGATTGTTGACCCAGCCTTCATCTGAAAAAGCCTTTTTTCTGAACTAGAATCTTATTTAAGAATGATTGGCATACCTTAAAATCAAATATTTTTTGAATTGCTGTGTTTCTAGTTCCAAATTACTAGTCTAATTTGGAAAAATAAGAGAAACCATCAAAAATTTATAGACAAACAATGTTAAATGCTTAATATAAAAGTAGAAACTTTAACCATTTTATAACTTATTAACTGCTGATACCATCAAGTATCAATATAGAAGATCTGTAATTATTATTCTATATTATTTGCAATGTGTTTTACAGTTATTGAATTTGCTGCAAATGACTTAAATTAGCGGTTTTTAAAACATTAGTTCCTTTAGCATTAGCTTTAGTTCTACTGTGAATGAGAGGAGAAAATACTTGAGATATTCTTTAGAATGTAAATTAATAAAGGAAGAAATGTTGATTTGTTTTCTTCTCTTTACACATGTATCTCAACGCTGAGGATGGTATCCTTCACATAGTAGGTGCTCTGTAAGTACTGCTCAAATTAATGGAGGGATAACAGGAGCTTTGTATAACTTAGTGAAGATTGTAATATTGCCTCTACAAGAGGCTCTAAGACACAGACAACTCTAAAGAGTACAGGTAGATGTACTCTTTAGAATTCTTGAAAGTGACTTCAGGTGGTATACCTTTTGTTTTGTTTTGCTTTTCATTTTGATGTAGAAAGAATATTGTGAAGGTCTTAAGGGAATAGTTGTCATGTAGCCTGTGAGAACCCCATCTCTAAAAACATAATTTTAAAAAATCATCTGGGTTTGGTGGTATATGTCTGTGGTCCCAGCTACTCAAATGCTGAGGTGTGAGGATCACTTCAGCTCAGGAGTTAAAGGTGCAGTGAGCTGTGATCGTACCACTACACTCCAGGCTGGGCAACAGAGTGAAACCCTGTCTCTCTTTAAAAAAAAATTAAAAGAATATTTGTCACATATTTCTACTCAGAGTTAAATCAGGACAGGTTGCCAAGGCTGGGAAATTCTTGCTGCAGAGGAGCGGTTTGAACAGCCAAGCTTTTAAAAGACCTAGATATTCTCATGGTATTTCACTGATGACAGAGTACATGTGACAATTATATTTTTAATTTTTTAATACAATAGAAAACTCCTTGTTTCATTGTATAAAGGAACAATCTGGCTGTTCAATCACTAATCACAAATATCCTGGTACACAAAATAAAATTCTGAAACATAGTAAAGATGGACTAATTAGATAGTCTGAGCATATACACTTGACTTGTCCTCTTCTATGTGATCTCTTATGACTACTCTGCATATGTGTGCATATTTGACACACATACACAAGTGTGTATGTTTATGCATACCACACCACATTAATTTCCAATTTTATGGAAAGAAACAGGAATTCCAAAATTTTTGAAAAATGTAGAAAAGGTATAAAGTAATTAATATCAGATAAATAAGAACAGAAAAACTATAACCCCAATATGACAAATGAAGAGTGGAGATCCACAAAGCATGAGAGAAAGTACTAAGTAGCTATCATAGTAATTAATTAAAGACAAAAATCCTAACCAGCTGATCAAATGAGTCCACCTACTTTCTGTCTACAACCCGTAATACCCAATGGCAATCTAAAAACCAAGAGCTGTACCATAAATAATATGAACTACTTGCTTGGGGTCAGGTTTTGTTAACACACAGAATAATGAGAAAGAAGGAGAGAGCTTCAGGAAAGTCTGGACAGGTTGAGAAATGGAGTGGGGAGGTAGGAGAGAAGTCATTTCATTCATGGAAGAAATTTACTTATATTTTAAGTATCGGAAGAAATTATTCCTTATTTTAGCTGCTAGAGACTGTCCTAAAGTTTGCTGCAAGCTTCATACTAATAGACCCTGAGTGAACTTAACAAAACAATTCTTAACTTTTTACACATAGTGTTTGATTATCCCTTCTACTTAAACTCATATCCCTACTACTTAAACTCATAAACTCAAATCAGTCACTAAGAATCACAAGCTACTTGAAGAAAACAAAGAATATTAAAGAAAAAAATAAAGAAATCAGTCAAGGTGCCTGGAAAAGATGCTAAAAGGAAATCCAGGGAATAAAGGAGATTTTAATAAAATATATATGCTAGTTATGAGAAATTTGAGAGATGATTAAAACCAGAAAACAACTAGAAGGATTAAGAAAATGAAGCAATCAGAAAGAATTATAGACAAATTGATAAACATTGCCTAAATTAAAAATAATCAACATAAGGCTGAAAACGAAATCAAATAAATAAAACTCAAACAGAAAATTAAAATACCAAGACAAGGGAATTACAGATAGCAATTTTTTAAAATGTGCTAAAAAGTTAGAAGATATCAAGGATTAATCGAAGAGGGCTAATATATATATATTTTTTTTTATTATACTTTAAGTTCTAGGGTACATGTGCATAACGTGCAGGTTACATATGTATACATGTGCCATGTTGGTGTGCTGCACCCATCAACTCGTCAGCACCCATCAATTCATCATTTATATCAGGTATAACTCCCCAATGCAATCCCTCCCCCCTCCCCCCTCCCCATGATAGGCCCCAGTGTGTGATGTTCCCCTTCCCGAGTCCAAGTGAGCTCATTGTTCAGTTCCCACCTATGAGTGAGAACATGCGGTGTTTGGTTTTCTCTTCTTGTGATAATTTGCTAAGAATGATGGTTTCCAGCTGCATCCATGTCTCTACAAAGGACGCAAACTCATCCTTTTTTATGGCTGCATAGTATTCCATGGTGTATATGTGCCACATTTTCTTAATCCAGTCTGTCACTGATGGACATTTGGGTTGATTCCAAGTCTTTGCTATTGTGAATAGTGCCGCAATAAACATACGTGTGCATGTGTCTTTGTAGTAGCATAATTTATAATCCTTTGGGTATATACCCAGTAGTGGGATGGCTGGGTCATATGGTACATCTAGTTCTAGATCCTTGAGGAATCGCCATACTGTTTTCCATAATGGTTGAACTAGATTACAATCCCACCAACAGTGTAAAAGTGTTCCTATATCTCCACATCCTCTCCAACACCTATTGTTTCCTGATTTTTTAATGATTGCCATTCTAACTGGTGTGAGATGGTATCTCATTGTGGTTTTGATTTGCATCTCCCTGATGGCCAGTGATGATGAGCATTTTTTCATGTGTCTGTTGGCTGTATGAATGTCTTCTTTTGAGAAATGTCTGTTCATATCCTTTCCCCACTTTTTGATGGGGTTGTTTGTTTTTTTCTTGTATATTTGTTTGAGTTCTTTGTAGATTCTGGAAATGAGCCCTTTGTCAGATGAGTAGATTGCAAAAATTTTCTCCCATTCTGTAGGTTGCCTGTTCACTCTGATGGTAGTTTCTTTAGCTGTGCAGAAGCTCTTTAGTTTAATGAGATCCCATTTGTCAATTTTGGCTTTTGCTGCCGTTGCTTTTGGTGTTTTAGACATGAAGTCCTTGCCCATGCCTATGTCCTGAATGGTACTACCTAGATTTTCTTCTAGGGTTTTTATGGTATTAGGTCTAACATTTAAGTCTCTAATTCATCTTGAATTAATCTTCGTATAAGGAGTAAGGAAAGGATCCAGTTTCAGCTTTCTACTTATGGCTAGCCAATTTTCCCAGCACCATTTATTAAATAGGGAATCCTTTCCCCATTTCTTGTTTTTGTCAGGTTTGTCAAAGATCAGATGGTTGTAGATGTGTGGCATTATTTCTGAAGGCTCCGTTCTGTTCCATTGGTCTATATCTCTGTTTTGGTACCAGTACCATGCTGTTTTGGTTACTGTAGCCTTGTAGTATAGTTTGAAGTCAGGTAGCGTGACGCCTCCGGCTTTATCCTTTTGACTTAGGATTGTCTTGGCAATACGGGCTCTTTTTTCATTCCATATGAACTTTAAAGCAGTTTTTTCCAATTCGGTGAAGAAACTCATTGGTAGCTTGATGGGGATGGCATTGAATCTATAAATAACCTTGGGCAGTATGGCCATTTTCACGATATTGATTCTTCCTATCCATGAGCATGGTATGTTCTTCCATTTGTTTGTGTCCTCTTTGATTTCACTGAGCAGCG
>NC_045444.1:14026661-14027366 GCF_002776525.5 Piliocolobus tephrosceles | reverse complement strand
CAACCTTGGGCAGTATGGCCATTTTCACGATATTGATTCTTCCTATCCATGAGCATGGTATGTTCTTCCATTTGTTTGTGTCCTCTTTGATTTCACTGAGCAGTGGTTTGTAGTTCTCCTTGAAGAGGTCCTTTACATCCCTTGTAAGTTGGATTCCTAGGTATTTTATTCACTTTGAAGCAATTGTGAATGGAAGTTCATTCCTGATTTGGCTCTCTGCTTGTCTGTTACTGGTGTATAAGAATGCTTGTGATTTTTGCACATTAATTTTGTATCCTGAGACTTTGCTGAAGTTGCTTATCAGCTTAAGAAGATTGTGGGCTGAGACGATGGGGTTTTCTAAATACACAATCATGTCATCTGCAAACAGGGACAATTTGACTTCCTCTTTTCCTAACTGAATACCTTGATTTCTTTCTCTTGCCTGATTGCCCTAGCCAGAACTTCCAACACTATGTTGAATAGGAGTGGTGAGAGAGGGCATCCATGTCTTGTGCCAGTTTTCAAAGGGAACTTTTCCAGTTTTTGCCCATTCAGTATGATATTAGCTGTGGGTTTGTCATAAATAGCTCTTATTATTTTGAGGTACGTTCCATCAATACCGAATTTGTTGAGCGTTTTTAGCATGAAGGGCTGTTGAATTTTGTCAAAAGCCTTTTCTGCATCTATTGAGATAATCATGTGGTTCTTGTCTTTGGTTCTGTT
>NC_045444.1:14001416-14026651 GCF_002776525.5 Piliocolobus tephrosceles | reverse complement strand
CATTCAGGAGCAGGTTGTTCAGTTTCCATGTAGTTGAGCGGTTTTGATTGAGTTTCTTAGTCCTGAGTTCTAGTTTGATTGCACTGTGGTCAGAGAGACAGTTTGTTATAATTTCTGTTCTTTTACATTTGCTGAGGAGTGCTTTACTTCCAATTATGTGGTCGATTTTGGAATAAGTGTGATGTGGTGCTGAGAAGAATGTATATTCTGTTGACTTGGGGTGGAGAGTTCTATAGATGTCTATTAGGTCCGCTTGGTGCAGAGATGAGTTCAATTCCTGGATATCCTTGTTAACTTTCTGTCTTGTTGATCTGTCTAATGTTGACAGTGGAGTGTTGAAGTCTCCCATTATTATTGTATGGGAGTCTAAGTCTCTTTGTAAGTCTCTAAGGACTTGCTTTATGAATCTGGGTGCTCCTGTATTGGGTGCATATATATTTAGGATAGTTAGCTCTTCCTGTTGAATTGATCCCTTTACCATTATGTAATGGCCTTCTTTGTCTCTTTTGATCTTTGATGGTTTAAAGTCTGTTTTATCAGAGACTAGGATTGCAACCCCTGCTTTTTTTTGTTCTCCATTTGCTTGGTAGATCTTCCTCCATCCTTTTATTTTGAGCCTATGTATGTCTCTGCATGTGAGATGGGTCTCCTGAAGACAGCAGACTGATGGGTCTTGACTCTTTATCCAGTTTGCCAGTCTGTGTCTTTTAATTGGAGCATTTAGTCCATTTACATTTAAGGTTAATATTGTTATGTGTGATCTTGATCCTGCCATTATGATATTAACTGGTTATTTTGCTCATTAGTTGATGCAGTTTCTTCCTAGGCTCGATGGTCTTTACATTTTGGCATGTTTTTGCAATGGCTGGTACCGGTTGTTCCTTTCCATGTTTAGGGCTTCCTTCAGGGTCTCTTGTAAGGCAGGCCTGGTGGTGACAAAATCTCTAAGCATTTGCTTATCTGTAAAGAATTTTATTTCTCCTTCACTTATGAAACTTAGTTTGGCTGGATATGAAATTCTGGGTTTAAAATTCTTTTCTTTAAGAACGTTGAATATTGGCCCCCACTCTCTTCTGGCTTGTAGAGTTTCTGCCGAGAGATCTGCTGTCAGTCTGATGGGCTTCCCTTTGTGGGTAACCCGACCTTTCTCTCTGGCTGCCCTTAAGATTTTTTCCTTCATTTCAACTTTGGTGAATCTGGCAATTATGTGTCTTGGAGTTGCTCTTCTGGAGGAGTATCTTTGTGGCGTTCTCTGTATTTCCTGAATTTGAATGTTGGCCTGCCCTGCTAGGTTGGGGAAGTTCTCCTGGATGATATCCTGTAGAGTGTTTTCCAATTTGGTTCCATTTTCCCCCTCACTTTCAGGCACCCCAATCAGACGTAGATTTGGTCTTTTGACATAATCCCATACTTCTTGCAGGCTTTGTTCATTTCTTTTTCTTCTTTTTTCTTTTGGTTTCTCTTCTCGCTTCATTTCATTCATTTGATCCTCAATCGCTGATACTCTTTCTTCCAGTTGATCGAGTCGGTTACTGAAGCTTGTGCATTTGTCACGTATGTCTCGTGTCATGGTTTTCATCTCTGTCATTTCGTTTATGACCTTCTCTGCATTAATTAGTCTAGCTGTCAATTCTTCCACTCTTTTTTCAAGATTTTTAGTTTCTTTGCACTGGGTATGTAATTCCTCCTTTAGCTCTGAGAGGTTTGATGGATTGAAGCCTTCTTCTCTCATCTCATCAAAATCATTCTCTGACCAGCTTTGATCCATTGCTGGCGATGGGCTGTGCTCCTTTGCAGGAGGAGATGCGCTCTTATTTTTTGAATTTCCAGCTTTTCTGCCCTGCTTTTTCCCCATCTTTGTGGTTTTATCTGTCACTGGTCTTTGATGATGGTGACGAACTGATGGGGTTTTGATATAGGTGTCCTTCCTGTTTGATAGTTTTCCTTCTGACTGTCAGGACCCTCAGCTATAGGTCTGTTGGAGATTGCTTGAGGTCCACTCCAGACCCTGTTTGCCTGGGTATCAGCAGCAGAGGTCGCAGAAGATAGAATATTGCTGAACAGCGAGTGCACCTGTCTGATTCTTGCTTTGGAAGCTTCCTCTCAGGGGTGTACTCCACCCTGTGAGGTGTGGGGTGTCAGACTGCCTTTAGTGGGGGATGTCTCCCAGTTAGGCTACTCAGGGGTCAGTGACCCACTTGAGCAGGCAGACTGCCCCTTCTCAGATCTCAACCTCCGTGTTGGGAGTTCCACTGCTCTCTTCAAAGCTGTCAGACAGAGTCGTTCGCGTTTCACAGGCTTCTGCTCCTTTAGCTGAGCCCTGTCCCCAGAGGCGCAGTCTACAGAGACAGGCAGGTTTCCTTGAGCTGCTGTGAGCTCCACCCAGTTCGAGCTTCCCAGCGGCTTTATTTACCTACTTAAGCCTGAGCGATGGCGGGCGCCCCTCCCCCAGCCTCGCTGCTGCCTTGAGGTTAGATTGCCGCAGACTGCTGTGTTAGCAAGGAGAGAGGCTTCGTGGGCGTGGGACCCTCCCAGCCAGGTGTGGGATATAATCTCCGGTGTGCCGGTGTTACAGCGCAGTATTGGAGTGGGAGTTACCCGATTTTCCAGGTGTTGTGTGTCTCAGTTCCCCTGGCTAGGAAAAGGGACTCCCTTCCCCCTCGCGCTTCCCAGGTGAGGCGATGCCTCACCCTGCTTCAGCTCTCGCTGGTCGGGCTGCAGCAGCTGACCAGCACCGATTGTCCGGCACTCCCAAGTGAGATGACCCCAGTACCTCAGTTGAAAATGCAGAAATCGCCATTCTTCTGTGTCGCTCGCCCTGGGAGATGGAGACTGAAGCTGTTCCTATTCGGCCATCTTGCTCTGCCCCTCGGCTTAGGGCTAATATATTTTTAATAGAGGTATTGGTAAGTAGTAGGTAAGTAGTAGAGCAAGGATTTGAATCCAAAGCTTCATGATTTGTAACAGGACATGAAAATACTAAAAACTTTCAGAGCAAGACTATATCTAGAAAACAAAAGAAGGAAAACTATGTTGACATTTCATTAACAAAATTACATGTTGAAAGATGATGCTGCAATATTCATAGAGATTTAAGGAAAATTATTTTGAAACCAGTCAATCCATTATGTGAAATGTGAACATAACATAGCAACAGTTAATTTTAAAGACATAATGAAAGTTCAGAACTTGTAAAGAGTAAGAAATTTAATATAAGAAATCTAAAACCCATCGGCTCTCTCTGAAAGAATTAGCACTGAAAGCATATACTACAGCCAAAGAAAATAATGTAATAAAATATAATATTTTAAACATAGTAAGATTATAGAAGCCACTAAAATATATGTTTAATAATTTGGAAGTATAAATAATATATTCATAACATATATCATTTATATGTATGCAATATAATCAGGTAATGATAAAATATAAATATTTATACATACATTAAAAACAAATGATTAACTTCAATAAAACAACCCCAGATGAGCTCAACATGGGAGATGGGGGGCCAGGAGGAAATGACAGCATGCTAGTTTATCTATTATTAGAAGGAAAATGGGGTGAAGAGTAAGAGGATGAAGGAATAACTGATTTATCTTGGTGATTCATAAAAAATATGTTATAAATATATATGTACTTGAGAAATTAACCATTACAAATCAGTTACACATTGAAAACTTAAATTTTCTTAATAAAATTCACTGATTATCACACTATTAAAGAAAAGATATAAAAGACAAAACAACAACATACAGCCTTATTTTACTTTTAAGACACTCACCTAAGATAAAATTTTAAAGATAAAAATATAGGAGAAATGACATATATGCCAGCAAGTGCTGATGAAAGAAAGCTAATGTTAAAATGTTGATGAAACTCCAAACAGACTTTAATTCCATCATAAATTCCGTATTAACAAAAGGTAATATAATAAAATATAAATTATTAAACTTTAATCATGTAAGACAAAAGCTACCACATATATAAAGCAGAAGCAGAAAGTGAGGCATTGTCAATTCTAGAAACACAATGGTAGCATTTAACATAGAATTTTCAGAAATCAGCAAAAGAATAAAATAATAAATAAGGCAGAGGATTTGAATGACACAATAAAAGTAGTTTAGCCATTTATTCAACAAATGTTTCTGAGCACTCACTGTGTGACAGTTACTCTTTTGAGTGTTCTAGACTGTGACAGTAATAAAGAAAAGTCCAGATCTAAATGTTTTACCTTCTCATTTTTATAAGGAAAGACAGACAATTGAAAAAGTAAATTAAATACACCACATATGACAAGGTAGTAAGTATTTGAAGAGAAAGAGGAAAGTCAGCCTGGGTGGGTGAGCAGATTGCAGTTTCACTTGGGTTTACTAGGGAAGGCTTCACTAAGAATAAGACATTGAGTAATGCTCAAAGGAAGAGTAAGAGTTAAAGCTAATAGGAGATTTTGAGTAGAAAAATGACACGATCTGGTTTACATAAAATTGCAGGACTGGGTAATTTGGTGGGAAAAATAAAATTAACTGTAAGTAAGGGTGGAATGACAGGAACAGATTGGAAGACTGTAGCAATAATTCATGTAAAACATTATGGTGGCTTGGACCAACTTGCATCAGTAGAAATAGCTAAAAATGGCCAAATAGTAAATCTACAACGAAAATAAAGCAAAATGGATATACTGATAGATAAGATGGGCAGTATGATTTATTTTCTGTATTTATATCTTAGTCAATATTCTTAATTCCTGTGTCTGGCTATTATTCCACAATTTTGTGATTATTAAAAGGAATTCAAAATATCTTCTAATTATCATAAATGCATAATAAAGAGGATGATGTGTTATATCAAACCAAAAAGCTTAGTGTATTAGTCTGTTTTCATGCTGCTGTTAAAGACATACCTGAGACTGGTCGATTTACAAAAGAAAGTGATTTAATGGACTAACATTCACACAAAGGTGGGGAGGCCTCACAATCATGGCAGAAGGGAGGAGGAGCAAGTCCCATCTTACATGGATGGCAGCAGGCAAAATGAATGTGCAGGAGAACTCCCATTTTTAAAACCATCAGAGCTCATGAGACTCATTAACTCTCACAAGAACAGCACAGGAAATATCTGCTCTCATATTTCAATAATCTCCCACCAGATTCTTCCCATGACATGTGGGAATTGTGGGAGTCACAATTCAAAATGAGATTTGGGTGGGGACACAGCCAAACTATATCATTCACTCCACCCCCTCCCAAATCTCACGTCCTCACATTTCAAAACCAATCATGCTTTCCTAATAGTCCTCCAAAGTCTTAACTCATTTAAGAATTAACTCAAAGGTCCACAGTCCCACATCTCATCTGAGACAAGACAAGTCCCTTCCACCTATGAGCCTGTAAAATCAAAATCAAGTTAGTTACTTCCTAGATACAATGCAGGTACAGGCATACAGTAAATATAGCCCTTCCAAATGGGAGAAATTTTCCAAAACAAAAGGGCTACAGGCCCCATGCAAGTCTGAAATCCAGTGGGGCAGTCAAATCTCAAAGCTCTAAGATTATCTCCTTTGACTCCATGTCTCAAATCTAGGTAACACTGATGCAAGAGTTGGGTTCCCATGATCTTGCACAGATCTGCCCTCATGGCTTTGCAGGATACAGTCTCCTATCTGGCTGCTT
The DNA here is from genome assembly GCF_002776525.5 of Piliocolobus tephrosceles. NCBI lineage: Eukaryota > Metazoa > Chordata > Mammalia > Primates > Cercopithecidae > Piliocolobus > Piliocolobus tephrosceles. Next base: position 14,020,979 of record NC_045444.1, on the reverse strand, counting down.
TCATGGGCTGGCATTAGATGTCTGTAGCTTTTCCAGGAGCACAGTGCAAGCTGTCGGTGGATCTACCATTCTGGGGTCTGGAGAATGGTGGCCCTCATCTCTCAGTTCCACCAGTCAGTGCCCCAGGGGGGACTCTGTGTGAGGACTCTGACCCCATATTTCCCTTCTACACTGCCCCAGTGGAGGTTCTCCATGAGAGTACTGCACCCACAGAAAACTGTTGCCTGGGCATTCAGGCATTTCCATACATCCTCTGAAATCTAGGTGGAGGTTCCCAAATGTCAATTATTGACTTCTGTGCACCTGTGGCCTCAACACCACATGGAAGCTGCCACGTCTTGGGGCTTTACCCCTCTGAAACCACAGCCTGAGCTGTACCTTGGCCTCTTTTAGTCATGGCTGGAACAGCTGGGATGTAGGGTGTCTTATCTCTAGACTGCACACAGCAGAGGGACCCTGGGCCCAGCCAAGGAAACAATTTTTTCCTCCTAAATTTCCAGGCCTGTGATGGGAGGGGTTGCCACAAAGGTCTCTCACATGTCCTGGAGACATCTTCCCCATTGTCTTGGGGATTAATATTTGGCTCATTGTTACTTATGCAAATTTCAGCAGTCAGCTTGAATTTCTCCTCAGAAAATGGGATTTTCTTTTCTATTTCATTGTCAGGTGGCAAATTTTTCGAACTTTTATGCTCTGCTTCCCTTATAAAAGTGAACGCTTTTAACAGCACCCAAGTCGCATCTTTAATGCTTTGCTGCTTAGAAATTTCTTCCGTCAGATACTCTAAATCAACTCTCTCAAGTTCAAAGTTCCACCAGACTCTAGGGCAGGGGCAAAATGCTGCCAGTCTCTTTGCTAAAACATAACAAGAGCAAATGTTGTTCCAGTTCCAAATAAGTTCCTCATCTCCATCTGAGACAACCTCAGCTTGGACTTTATTGTCCATGTCACTATCAGCATTTTGGACAAAGCCATTTAACAAGTCTCTAGGAAGTTCCAAACTTTCCCACATTTTCCTGTCTTCTTCTGAGTCCTCCAAACTCTTCCAACCTCTGCCTGTTCCCCAATTCTAAAGGTGCTTCCACATTTTCAGGTGTCTTTTCAACAGCAACCCACTCCCAGTACCAATTTACTGTATTAGTCTGTTTTCCTGCTGCTGATAAAGACATACCTGAAATTGGGCAATTTAGAAAATAAAGCTGTTTAATGGACTTACAGTTCTTCATGGCTGGTGGGGGGGCTCACAATCATGGTGGAAGGCAAGGAGGAGCAAGTCACATGTTACATGGATGACAGCAGGAAAAACCAGAGAATGAGCAGAAAAACTGTTTTTAAAACTATGTGATCTCATGAGACTCATTCACTACAATAAGAACAGTGCAGGAAACATCCACCCCCGTAATTCAATTATCTCCCACATGGGAATTGTGGGAGTTACAATTCAAGATGAAGTTTGGGTGGGGACAAAGACAAACCATGTCATTAATAAATTATGTATATGTATATATATATATAATAACTTATATTTGGTCATCATACTTTAAATGACAGTGTAACAGGTCAGTTGTAAAAAAAACTGTGTTCACTAGGATATTTTATTTAAAACAAACTTATCTGAATACGTTGAAGATTTAAGGATAAAGTAACAACAAATAACTTATTATTTATTATAATTTATTTATTTCCTTATTGACTGCCAGGTAATGTAGGCAATAACTTAAAAATGAATGATAATGAAAGCATGACACAACAAAAACTTTGGGATATGGCTGATGAATTACTCAGAGGAAATTTAGTGTTAAATTAACTTATTACAAAATAAAGACTAAAATCCAATTTTCACATGATAAAGAGGAAAAAGGAAGAACCACATAAGCACAAGATATAACAACATGATTGATATTTAAAACCCAAATAAATGTATTTTTTTTAAAAAAGAGACTACCAAAAAAAATTATTGACATAAGTGAAAGCTGGTTATTTGTAAAAAAGAAATATTACTAAAATGCAGAAAAGTGCTTATTTCTGTTGAAAAATAAAATGATGAAATAAACAAGAGCAAAACATAAAAATAGTCATATTTTTTGATACGTATGTGATCAAATAATTAAAAGAATGTACAAATTTACATCATGTATTTGAAACTCTAAACTTAACATATGATTCCCTGCTGAAATGTTATTTAACAATACTGATTTAAAAGAAGTAATAAAGAAAAAACAAAGAATAAACTTTAAAGGTGGTCAAATGCTGTTGTGATAGGCAGAAAAATTGCATACCAAAGACGTTCACCTCCTACTCCCTGGAGCCTGTGAATATGTTACATCACATGTCAAAGACAAGTTAGAGTACCAGATAGAAATAAGATTTCTAATCAGATAACTTTTAAAATAGAAAGATTCTAATGAACTATCCAAGTGGGACCAATATAATTGTAAGTCTTTAAATGTGGAAGGGGGAGGAACAATAGTTGATGGCTAGAGTGAAGGCTAGAATAGTTAGAATGACGATGAGAAAATTATACAAACTATTCTTGCCTTGAGGAAGGAAGAGTGCCACGAAGGGGAAATGCAGGCAGCCCGAAGAGTTGGGGAATATAAGGAAACTGATGTTCCCTGATGTGTTTTGGCTGTGCCCCCACCCAAACCTCATCCTGAATTGTAATTCCCATAATTTGCACATATTGTGGGAGGGACACAGTGAGAGGCCATTGAATCATAGAGGCAGTTACCTCCATACTGTTCTCATGATAGTGAATGAGTTCTTATGATTGGCTTTCCCCCCACCTTCGTTCTGCACTTCTCCTTACTGCTGCCATGTGAAAAAGGATGTGTTTGTTTCCCCTTCTATCATGATTGTAAGGTTGCAGAGACCTCCCCAACCCTGTGGTACTGTGAGTCAATTAAACCTCTTACCTTTACAAATTACCCCATCTCCGGTATGTCTTCATAAGCAGCATGAGAAAGGACTAATACACTCTTCTAGAGGCTACAAGAGAAATGCAACTCTTGATTTTAACACAAAGTTATTTCAAGCCATCAAGTTATCACAATTCATTAAAGCAGCAATGGGAAATTAATGCAACCTATAACAAAAGCACCAGTTCCATACAGTTAGGATGTAAATCCTATCATACTTCAAGGGATGGTTAAGCACCATTTATATAACTTGTTCTAAAGCCCAGGAAAAGCTGGCTAGCGTCCTGTAGTATTCTAAAAGGATATTTTATAGAGTGATTGTGACATCAAAACCTAACATAGTTGACAGAATGAGAGGGAAAGAAAAAAGGGAAGCAGATGCAGTAGGGAAAAGAAAGAGAAAGAAAAACTGTCAGCCAAGCACATGAATAATATAGTTGAAAAAATAACACACTAAACGTGGTTTACAAGGAAGTGTAAAACATTTTAATATTCAGGACTTTATTAATGAAATTCATGGCATAGGGAAATTAAATAATTTTTTCACATAAAAATATTTTTATAACATCACACATTTCTGAGATTAGACAAAAAAAGTTGTTAGACTCAAAAGAAAATGCCAACATTAAGGAATACGTGGTAATTTTTAAAAAGTACTCTCCAGCAACCATTATAATGCTTATATGTTAGAAAATTTCCACTGAATTCTACAACTGGAAAAGCCTGACTGCTGTCTTTGCAAGTATAAACTATTTACTAGAGATCTCTGTGAATAAAACTAGATAAATTATTAAGATGGTTAATTGTAGAAGAAAGGTAGAAAATTGTTGTTTAAAAAATTACATGATCATATACTCAGAAAACACTATTTAAGAAAATGTTATATAAACACTAATATGGACTGGGCATGGTGGTTCACACCTGTAATCCCAGCACTTTGGGAGACCAAAGCAGGCGAATCACCTGAGGTCAGGAGTTCGAGACCAGCCAAGCCAACATGGTGAAACCCCATCTCTACTAAAAATGCAAACATTTGCCAGGCATGGTGGCACATGCCTGTAATCCCAGCTACTCGGGAGGCTGAGGCAAGATAATTGCTTGAACCTGGGAGGCAGAGGTGGCAGTGAGCAGAGATTGCACCAGTACACTCCAGCCTGGGCAATAGAGCGAGATTCTTGTCAAAAAAAAAAGCTAATGTGACTAACCTATTTATGAATGACAACAACATTATATATATCAAGTAATATTAAAGAAACAACAATATGAACTAGAAATATTATAAGTAAAATAAATGAACACAACTATACAAAAATATTCTTAATTTCTAGTATTTAAGTGCAATTAAAATGAGATTGTTACCATTCAACATTTTGGCAAACACTAAAAAGTTTAAGGTACTTACACATTTGTAAGGGTGTAGTATAACACATAGCAATATCTGATAAGAATTTGTATCCTAAACATCTACCTATAAAGTGATGTATAACTACAGAACACCTATATTATGTCACAAGTTAGCAGTTTAAAAAAATAGATCTATGTGAACTGACAGAGACATTTTTAAATAAACAGAAACAAGTTTCAAAGTTATGTTTGTGCATGTGTATGTCCACATATATAAAGAACTACCCTGAAGGAGACACAAAAATGTTCATACTACTCCTCAATTAAAAAGGGAATCGGATAGAGGAAACAAGTAAAGGAGAGGTCTGCTGCTTGCATTTTCTGCAAAGTGATCGATTCTCTATATTTTGATATAATGATAAATTAAAGTCTAAATACAATTAACACTACACTGGTGTTCATGGTCCAACTCGGGAAAATAGCAAGCATTTAAAGCATATTACTGGTAATTTAGTAAAGAGATTTGGTTACACAGTTGCTGGAAGACCAAGGGAGCCAATTAGAGAGAAGGAGACAACTCAGAGATCTCCAACTATAGAAACTCACTATTGCATTAGAATCAGCAGGAAAAATAAAAGAGAGAGAGAGACAGAGAAAGAGAATGGTATTACTAAATTTCAGGGGGTGAAGTCACCCGGCAGAAAGTGGAATAACCACAAGAGGGATTGGGGGTGTAAACAAGATACCATGCTGTCATACGCACTGCCTTGGCATATAGACTGGAGTACAACGCACTGCCTCGGCATATAGACTGCAGTACAACGCACTGCCTCGGCATATAGACTGGAGTACAACGCACTGCCTCGGCATATGGACTGGAGTACATATACCCTAGCTTTTTCCTTTTCCTCTCTTGGCTGCATCAAGCTCTGAAATCGCCTGCCAGTGCCTCCCATTGGCTGAAACACAACCGGCAGCAGCTGACAAAATAACCACGAAAACTGCTTCCAGGGGTCATCCCACCTGGAACACCTAGCAATATATGGGAAGAATAAGGAACAGGTTTGAAAGTAAACAAGCCCTGGACAGACTCAAATGCATGTGATACATTTAATCACTTTTTATGATAATTTTTTATATTCTTGCAAGCTAATATTTATATTTAACACTCAGTAGTGAATATGCAGAATGTTCAATTGGAAGATATCTAGTAGACTGTCAGAGAAAATAGTCTACACAGCTCTAATAAAATAAGAACCAACTGTAGATATTATATATGTGCCTACTGGTGTGAATATTGCTCTTCTTTTCTAATACAAAAATTTGTACTATACAAAACAGCGTTTAAATATTCAATACCTTATTCAGAACTTGAGAATTCTAACCACATAAGAACTAGCAATGATTTCAGTCAAGTAGATATTGTATGTATTCTCCCATGAATCACACTATGAAAATTTCTGATTTCTCTCATTCTGGGGTTAGATTATGATGTAAATTATTCTGGGAAGAAGCCACACACAAAAGCCATCAAGTGTTTCAAGAGGAAACAGCAGGCTCTCAAAAATCTATGGAAAGTCTAATTGAATCTGGGGATATACTTGCCTGATTAGGTTCTTTTATTGGACTCTGAAGTTATAAGAATGATAGCTTAAATCATTCCCATTGAATAGAGACAGAAGACAGTCAAAGTCATTTTGAATATACAAATATAATAACTTGCTCATTAGTTATCAAGAAGCTATAATTAGGAATGTCCTTTTGAGTACTGAATATTTTAGGCGAAAACACTGTTTACATCATACTTTATGTATGCCAAGTAAAGTCTTTACATGAGATGGTCCAATCAAGAAATGCCTTGGTCAACTTCTTATGACTGTAACCATGAGCTATGTGCGTTTTCTCTAATCTCTACTTCCAGCTGTGCCATGCAAATCCAACCTGCAAGAAATTACAGAACTAATTTTACTAAATACTTACTTTCACAATGATGTTCCTTTATAGGGATAAACATGAAACTCTTCAGACTTATGTTCAAGATATATTATGAATCAATTTTCACTCTGTCTTTTTATGCATTATATCTTATATGTTAATAAAAGTACTGGTAGATTTTTTCAAATGATGACAACTTTCTGTATTTCCTGCTGTTTTTGTAAGACTATTTTTGCTTTAGAAGACTTTCTCAACAATACTCAGATAATACAACTATGTACACAAAAATCAATCCATCGACTAAACCAAGAAACTTTTAAAGTCTGTGAAGCATTTTTGTATACATATTTTCAGGTGTTCTTCAAAACCCTTTTGTAAGGTATGTTGGAAGGGGGTGAATGTCAGATCATTTGGAGCAGATTTGACAGGAAATAATTATATTAGAAAATGCTGAGGAGGATGAGCCTTTTGGCAAAACATGTCATTGTTTCTCTCCTTTTCCTTCCTACTAGAATTTAAAAAGAAATAGAAAGCAGGAGCTAACTATCCATAACCTTATAACCTTCCTGGCAACTAAAAGGGTTAAAATTCAAGACAGAAGCTAAAATGAAAGAAGAAATTGAGGCAAGACTTTTATGTGAAGACATCACTTTGTGACTGGTAGAGAGAAAATGACTACAAAGCCCAAATACCCAGACCTGCATAGAAAGAGTGACTGTATTTGTTTATTTAGAACACTAACATAAACTTGGAAAGAGGAAGAAGCAGTAATCTCCTTAGGCATTACACTGACATAAAGAGAAAAAATAGTACATGTCCCAAATTAAAGAAAAAGTGAAGCAACTACATTTCTACCTGTAGTGCTAAACCCATGACATCTCAATTCTTCACAACGTTGGCTTTCAATTTGGAAATAATTTATTGAGGGTGAATTTTATATCACTACGTTTGAAGGAAAACATACAAAGACACTCTTGCCCTGCAATGACTTCCTGCAAAACTCAGAAATACCCTCCTGTCTATGCCTCTCTTCCACAGAGACATCCCAGATGCCTTCTTTGTAAAGACAGCTGCATTTGTATGCTCAGATGTATAATTTAAAAATCAGACTGCACTCTTCAGAAAATTCTCAAGAATAAGAGTTTAACTGGCAAATTTTTATCGATTTTAAGATCCTGGAGCCTGTGATCCAAGTACACATCAAGTGACGCCAAGAAATCAAGAGGAAAAATGATGAGTAAGCTGTATGTGGTGGGCATGAACAGTTAAAGAGTGAAGCCTGCTCCAGAACATGAAAATCTGTGCTAGAATCACATGGATCTTTGGTAACGAGGATATGTATAGTAATCACCTCACAGTAAACACAAAGGTAATATCTTTAAAATAATGGTGATGTAATTTTAAGATGATGATGAGGTTAGAAGATGTACTTCCTGTCCTTCCTTAAGAAGTTAGTCTGGTTTCAGATAAAGGGAGAATTCAAATATCTAATTCCCACTAAAGGGAAACATACAGGAAAGCTAGAGCTCTTTATTAGTATAATATTTACTAATTCGTTAAGTGTATCTATTAAGTGGAGCACTATTCTATGCATCAGAGGTGTAGAAATGAGCAGATTTGTGCAACAGAGCTTCAAACACAAATAGTAGTAGAAATAAACAGACATAAAAACCAGACAAAAATAGAAATAAACAATTTGGTGCATATACAGAACAATGTGTATGGTGAAAGGAATGAACTTGTATTAACTGTGTAACTGCAGAAGGAAAACTTGATAGTACTAGGATTTGAAGTAATGAATAAATGTGGAATAGCTTTAAGAAATAATGATGTTCATTGACAAAGAATAAGCACAATACAACTGGGTATTGGATTCTAGGTACATTTGGTTTTCCAGTTTCTGGTATCATCTTAGGAGAAGGCCAATGTCACTCATTTTGATTATTTTCATAGTTTCTTTTTGTTGTTCTGATTTTCCCCTCCCTAAAATATTTTAATATTATCCCTTTATCCCTAGTATTTTCAAATTTTGCAAAATATTGTCTTAACATGGGTCTTTTTTATTTTATTTTACTTGTTCTATTTTCTTTGGAACATTATTTTTTTCAAGTTCAGGAATTTTGACTCTATTAATTCTGGAAAATATGGTTGCTTTCACTTTGTTCAATCTATTAATTTGATGTTGCAGTCAAAATTACCTAATTTCCTTTTCTTTTCTCTCTTGGTTTATATCTTCTTGACTCTCTCTCTCTTCCATTTATTCACAAATATGATCCGTATATATTCATTTTAAATCATTCTGTTGAATTTTTATGGTCTGCTGCCACATTTTCACTTTGAAAACTCTTTTCTTATGGATGTCTTTTTATAGTGTCATTTTTCTCTTCCATGGTTTCAATACACTGTCTTATTTCTGTGAGGATGCTAATTTTTAAATAATCTTTTGATATCTGTACTGTTTCTATTTATTTCATGATTTCTTGTTTTCTGTTTGTTGCTATCTCTGTAGTCTGGCTAAAAATCTAACAACCCTGGCAATATTGACTTCTGGTGAAGATGCCCAGCAACAGGAACTCATCTATTATTGGCAAAAAATGCAAAATGGTATAGCCACTTTTGAAGACAGTTTGGGAGTTTCTTATGTAGCAAGATATAGTCTCACCATACCACCCCAGAAGTCTTGCTGTTAGGTTTTCACCCAATGAATTTTAAGATATATGTACACAAATGACTATGTATGAATGTTTGTAATGGTTTTCTTTATAATTACCAAACACTGGGAACAAACAAGATGTCTTTTTATATGCTGGGGAGGTTTGTCCATTCCAAATCTCATGTTGAAATGTGATTCCAAATGTTGGCGGCGGTGCCTGGTGGGAGGTCATTCCATTAAGGGGATGCATCTCCAATGAACGGTTTAGCACCATCCCCTTATGTGATAAGTAAGTTTTTGCTCAGTTCATTCACACAAGATCTGGTTGTTTAAAAGTTTGCCAACTCCTCACACCACTCTCTTGCTTTTGTGCTTACCATGTTGACATGCTGGCTCTCTGTTGACTGCTGTCATGATTGTACGCTTCCTGAGGCCTCACCAGAGGCAGATGCCATCATCATGCTTCCTGTAAAGCTCACAGAACCATTAGCCAACTAAGTATTTTTTACCTAGCCTCAGGTGTTTCTTTTCTTTTGAAAAGTTTCACTCTGTCACCCAGGCTGGAGTACAGTGGCATGATCTTGGCTCACTGCAAACTCTGCCTCCCAGGTTAAAGTGATTCTCCTGCCTCAGCCTCCCAAGTAGCTGGGACTACAAGTGCCCGCTACTATGCCCAGCTAATATTTTTGTACTTTTAGTACAGATGGGGTTTCACCGTGTTAGCCAGGATGGTCCCAATCTCCTGACCTCGTGATCCGCCCACCTAGGCCTTCCAAAGTGCTGGGATTACAAGTGTGAGCCACCATGCCCATCCCAGGTGTTTCTTTATAGCAATGCAAGAATGGCTTAACACATCCTTCAGTAAGTACATGGATAAGCAAACTAAGGTATACTCATACAATAAAATACAATTCAGAACTGTTTTAGTCTATTTTGTGCTGATACAACAAAATACCTGAGACTGAGTAATTTGTAAAGAACTGACGTTTCTTTCTCACAGTTTTGGAGTCTGGGAATCCGAAGATGAAGGTGCTGGCATCTAGTGAGGCCTTCTTGCTGCATCCTTACTTAGAAGAAAGAGAAACTAGAGCTGAAGATCAAGCTAGCAAGCCAGCTGAACGCTTCAAGAAGCCTCTTTTATAAAAGCCTTAGTCCCATTAATGAGAAAGGAACCCTCATGACCTAATCATCTTTTAAAGGCCCCACCCCTTAATACCATCATATTGGCAACACTTGAATCTTGGCGAGCACCCATTCAAACCGTAGCAAGAGTTTAAAAGTAATAAGATAAAAAGAAACACTAAGACACAAATGAATCTTAAATGCATATTACTAAGTGAAAAAAACCAATCTGAAAAGGCATATTACCATTAAATGACATTCTGGAAAATGCCAAACTATTGAGATGATAAACATGGTAGTGCCTGTTGGTAGTGTCATGAATGACAAGGGAAGGGATTGAACAGGTACAGCACAGGACAGTGATGCTAATTTTACATGATACTGTGATAGTCGATACACAATATATGTTTATCAAGAACTTGATGCAAAAAATTAACCTAATATGTGCAAATAAAATAAATGTTTAGGATCTTCAGGGATCTCATGATAAAATGCAAAAGGAGAGAATGGAACCTCACTGGATTATATGTGTGAAACAAACTTGCTGTAGGGGTTAAAGAGAAAAAGTAGAAACATATGTATATTTCGAAATAAGTAGAGTCTCTAAGACTAAAGGCAAGCTGACTATAAGCCTGTACTCTCATTGAAGAAGTCATTTGCACAAGAATATGAGTTAATAATTCTGAAACCACAATACATGAATAAAAGAATTTAATATTTAAGTAAATTGGTGATGGGTAATAAAAGCCAAGTTTCTGACTGTTGTGTGTGAAGTTTCAGAGAAGAAAGAGGTGAAGGTGGAATGATCCGTGTGACAATGAATTTGATTTAGAGAAATAAGTATGAACTCCTGTTGTGCTTCACACAGATACACATAGTTTCATATAGAAATATGTATGTATGTATTTATATATAATCTGCATAATATACACATATATCTATTCCCTGTCAGCTTACAGGGCCTGGAAGCAACAATACTCTCATTAAAAACAAATATACCTAGAGCCAGATCTTATTTTCAAATACCATTATCTAATAAAAGGAACCAGGAGTGCTAACAGAAATGACTGACTCTAGGTCTGTCATTCTGTTCATATATACAAGGTGAACAGAAAGCATTTTGTACAGCTAGAAATTAAGAAAGTGTTAAATACACACATACGTTGTATTAGTTTACATACTATAATAAAGAACTGTCTGTGACTGGGTAATTAATGAAGAGGTTTAACTGACTCACAGTTCAGCAGGTTGTACAAGAAGCATAGCTGGGAGGCCTCAGGAAACTGATGATCATGGCAGAAGACAAAGAAAAAGCAAGCCCATCTTAGCATGGTAGAGTGGGAGAGACAAAGGAGGAAGTGCTACATACTTTTAAACAACCAGATCGTGGGAGAACTCAATGACACAAGAACAGCAAGCACAAAATCTGCTCCTATGATCCAATCACCTACCACCCGGTCCCTTCCCCAACACTGGAAACCACAATTCAATATGAGATTTCCAAGGGGACACAGAGCCAAACTGTATCATTCAGCACCAGAGCCAAACTATATCATTCAGCACACAGCCCCTCCCAAATCTCATTTTCTTCTCACATTTCAAAATAAAATCATGCCTTCCCAACAGTCACCTAAAGTCTTAACTCATTCTAGCATTAACTCAAAACTCCAAATCCAAAGTCTCATTTAAGACAAGGCAAGTCTCTTTCACCTATGAGTCTGTAAAATCAATAACAAGTTAGTTATTTCCAAGATACAATGGGGATAGAGGCATTGAGTAAATGTTCCCATTCTAAATGGGAAAAGTTGTCCAAAACAAAGCAGCTACAGACCCCATGTAAGTCTGAAACCCAGCAGGGCAGTAATTAAATATTCAAGGTCCAAAATAATTTCCTTTGACTCCATGTCTGACATCCAGGTCACACTGATGCAAGGGGTGTGATCCCAAGGCTTTGGGTAGCTCTACTCCTGTGGCTCTGCAGGGTACAGCCCCACAGCTGCTTTTACAGTCTCTCATTGAGTATCTGTGGCTTTTCCAGGAACATGATAGAAGCTGTTGGTGGATCTACAGTTTTGGGGTCTGGAGGCCAGTGGCCCTCTTCTCACATCTCCACTAGGCAGTGCCCCAGTGGAAACTCTGTGTGGGGGATCCAACCCCACATTTCTGTTGTGCACTGCCCTAGTATAGGTTTACCATGAGGGCTTCACCCCTGCAATAGATTGCGGCCTGCACATCCAGGCACTTCCATACATCCTTTAAAATCTAGGTGGAGGCTCCCAAGCATCAGCTCTTGCCCTCTGTGCACCCACAGGCTCAACACCAGGTGGAAGCTTCCAGGGCATGGTGCTTGCACCCTCTGAAGCAATGGCCCGATTTGTACCTTTGCCCCTTTCAGCCGCAGCTGGTGGTGGAGTAGCTACAATGCAGGCTGCCATGTCCAGAGGCCCTGGGCTGTCCCATGAAACCATTGTTTCCTCCTAGTTCTCCAGGCTTATGATGGGATGGGCTACTCTGAAGGTCTCTGAAATGTCTTGGAGGCATTTCTTTCATTGTCTTGGCTATTAACATTTGGCGCCTCTTATGCAAATTTCTGTAGCTGGCTTAAATTCTTACCTAGAAAATGGGTTTTTCTTTACAACCACATGGTCAGGCTGCAAATTCTCCACACTTTTGTGCTCTGTTTCCCTTTAAAATATAAGTTGTAGTTTCAGATAATCTCTTTATTCATGCAAACTGGCGTGTGCTATTAGAAGCAGACAGGCCACATCTTGAATGCTTTGCTGCTTAGAAATTTCTTCCATGAGATACCCTAAATTATCTCTCTCAAGTTTAAAGTTCCACAGATCTCTAGAACAGGGGCACAATGTTGCTGGTCTCTTTGCTAAAGCATAGCAAGAGTGATCTTTGCTCTACTTCCTGATAAGTTCCTCATTTTCATCTGAGACCACCTCAGCCTAGACTTTACTGTCCGTATCACTATCAGCATTTTGGCCACAGCCACTCAACAAGTCTCTAGGAAGTTTCAAACTTTCCCCCATCTTTCTATCTTCTTCTGAGCCCTCCAAACTTCCAAATTCTGCCCATTACCTAATTCCAAATTCACTTCCATATTTTCAGGTATCTTTGTAGCAAAGCTCCACTCCCAGTACCAATTTTCTGTAGTTTGTTCTCACACTGCTATCAGGCAGTACTTGAGACTGGGTGATTTATGAAGAAAAGAAGTTTACTTGACTCACCATTCTTCTTACTATACAGGAAGCATGGCTAGGAAGCCTCAGGAAAGGTACAAAAGTATGTCTTACCATGACAAAGCAGGAGACAGACAGTACCAAGTGGGAAGTGCTACACAGTTTTAAACAACCAGAGAACTTACGAGAACTCACTGTTTATCATGATAACAGCAAGAGGGAAATCTGCCCCCATGATCCAATCAACTCCCATCTGGTACCTCCCCCAACATTAGGAATTGCAATTCAACATGAGATTTTGGTGGGGACACAGAGTCAAACCATATTTCACACACACACACACACACATATGCACACATGCACACACAATGAAGGGGGCATGCCAAAGAAACACAGGAATTATTATTCAAGAGTCCATACGGATACAATATTGGAATAAATATATTGAGAGTAAACACATTTCTCATGCAGAAGAATTCTAGATAATTTATCTAGATTTCATTTTCAAGGAAGTAAAGCATAATTCCCTCCTTAAATATGGGCTGTACATAGTGACTTTCTTCTAAATAGTGCATGGGAACAAAAGAGGAAAAGAGTAACTTTACAATGAAGAAACCAGACAAATACTATTTGTGATCAAGGTTCACCTCAATAGTGACAAGTCTTCATAGTATGAACCCTTGGAATATAATGAAAATGATGCTTCACTTTTATATTTTTCCTTCTATAAACACATACCCTGGTTTAATCATGAGAAACATGTCAGACAGGACAGAGATGAGGGACATACTATAAAACAAAGTCTGACAAATCGTCATGGCCAGAGTAGCCTAAGGAGACCTCATATCTAAATGTACAAAATGATATCTTGGATGGAATTTTAAAATAGAAAAAGGTAGATTAGGTAAAAAGTTAGAAACTTTAATGAAGAATAGACTTTAGTTAATAATAATGTATCAATATCAGTTTATTAATTGTGATGAATGTGCTGAGTCAATGTAAGAAGGTAGTAATAAGGGAAAGTCTGGGTATATGGGAAGTCTGTGTACTGCATAATTTTTCCATAAACTAAAACTATTCTTAAATGTTTCTTTAGGCCGGGCGTGGTGGCTCACGCCTGTAATCCCAGCACTTTGGGAGGCCGAGGCGGGCAGATCATGAGGTCAGGAGATCAAGACCATCCTGGCTAACCCGGTGAAAGCCCATATCTACTAAAAATACAAAAAATCAGCCAGGCTTGGAGGCGGGCGCTGTAGTCCCAGCTACTCAGAAAGTTGAGGCAGGAGAATGGCATGAATGCGGGAGGTGGAACTTGCAGTGAGCAGAGATCACACCACTGCACTCCAGCCTGGACGACAGAGTAATACTCCGTCTCAAAAAAAAAAAAAAAAAGTTTCTTTAAACATACTACATGACAATATCAATTCTCACTTATACAATTTTTTAAAAATTAAAAACGTTTGACCACTCATTCTCTTTGAGAAGCTGTGTTGAAATGGCCACAAAACTGTACATTCCCTCAGGAGGTGAATTTAGCAACATCTAACTAAAACTACATAGGTTTTTTTCACTCTTTGATCCCCCAAGTCCGCTTCTATGAATTCACTCTGAGACATGTTTCCAGTAATACAAAAATAGTTTCCCAGAAAAAGTTGTATGTTGCATCATGTGTAATGACACTTATTGGGAAGAAAAAAACTATAAGCCCATACTTAAGATAATGTTTGAATAAATCATGGTACAGCTCATATAGTCGAGTACTATGAGTCTGTGAGAATGAATAAAGATCTCTATGAAATAGAGTGAAAAGAGCGTAGTGCATATATATATGTAATATGCTACAACTCAAGGAAATAAGGAAATGAATATTTTAAAATCCGTATCTATTTGTCCTTCCCTTGTGTTGCTGTTTTCCCAGATCCCTTAGAATGGGGGAAAGTATCTGGTGTTACATAACTACTTTTTATAGAAACTTTCAATTATTCCTTCTGATTTTCATCTAACTCTGAACCGTGCTTGTATGCACCTAGTTTCTGAGAATTGCAACAGAAATAACCTGCTTCTTATGGTTTTACTCCTTGTAAGTTTCATAACAGTTTTCTGAGATGTGTCAAGTCAATTATTGCTCATTTAATTGATTTTTTGAAATTGTTAAACTCTATCTCTTCTCATTTTTATACCTGTTATTTTTCCTTATCTGTTATGGTCATTTAATGTCATTTTAGAAAGAAAAGGGATACCTTTATATATTCAATAGAAAAGATTTACCCACCTCTTACACCATTTCAAGCAGGATTTCAATATAATAATGATGTATGTTAAAAAGTGTATCACTTCAGTTGCTGTCGATAAAAATACTTAGAAGGATTTAATCATAGAGAGATATCAGAAAGAGGCAATTCAATAGTGGAAATAAATGAAGATAGCTGCTTGAACAGGGTATTGTTAAAAAGCGAGATGGGGCAATGGAGTTATTTGGGAACTATTTTGAAGGTACGTTATTGCACTTATTGATTGTACATAGGGGATAATGAAAATGAAGGAACAAATACAACTCTTAATTTTCCAGTGTAATAATGATTGAGGTTTCTTTCCTGAGAAGATGACTGGTAAACGAGTACATTTGTCGGACTGGGTGTTAGAGGGAGTAGTATTTCAAGGGCTACATTTTACATGTATTACATCCAAGTCCTGACGGTGAAATCATTTGCAGTATTATCAAAACAAAGCATCATAGCTAGAAAGATACAACTAATTGATATGCACTAAGTTTTCCTGGTTCTCAGTTTAAAAACAAAATGAGATGTGCAGCCTTGTCACATTGATTGGACAAAAAAATGCCCTTTGGTCAAATCATAGGTTAAAATAGACTCAAAAAAGGCTTAGCGTCCTAATTTTCAGGGATGTCAGTTCAACAACTGGAATACTGTTAATGAAATTATATGGCAGTTGTACCATCAGAGAAGTTATAAAGCTGAAAATTAGAAATAATTTTGGAGGAGACGAAAAAAAAATTTGGCTGCATACGTTTGCTCATAGCCTAAATTATTAATGAAAAACTTAATACTATAATAGGTGAGTGCCTACACAATATTCAGTTTTCTTTAAAGCTGATCAATTAAAAATGCAAATGGTTTCATTAACACATTGAATGTTAAGTATGCAAATCTAAATTCCTCATGATATTCATAATGACATAATGATTAATGTATTCATTATGTAGACACATACCATTCAAAGCTCTCTTGTGCTGAGTGGCAGCAGCCAGAAAAGGTACAAACTTGCCTGAATTTCTATACAGGGATTTCTTTAAAATTACACTCAGGTTGCTGATGATTCATAAGTCTGCATTTGTGTACAAGTGTTCTATAAAAATAAAACTGTTTTTTCTTCTCTTCAGTGCTTGGTTGATTAAGTTAAAACAAATTATTCCACCACAAGCAGTTTGAGCAGTTCAAAAGAATTGATGTTATCTCTAGGACACAATTACCTTTTTATAATAATCATATACGTCTAGTTTGCTCCAATAAATGAATTAACTGACTATATACTGAGCTAGATGTGGCTCAGAGTTGAGTAACATACACTGCCTATCTTCAAAGAGACCCTTCTGTCATCTAATTTCATTGCACTTAGACAGCTTCCAAAATCTAGTAAAATGGAATTTTGGCTGAGAAAGAAGGCAGGCAAAGAAAGGCATTTTGCAACAGCAGCTAACAGTTAACTCCCTCAGCTTTTACCAGTTAGTCTATGTACTTCTTTCACGTAGGGGAAATGCTGGGTGTGAAAATAATCATATTTTCCAAAAATAATCCTCCAACACACACACTCGCCATCCACCCAGTCATTTGCACCCTAGGTCTGCTTAGTGAGGTAGTGGGAGAAATAATCGGTGCATCATGTAAAGTTGTGAGTGCTCACTGATGACAGCCAATGAGAATGGATTTTCTGTGGAAATTCTGATTGTGATTGCAGCAATAAGCAGACATTGAGCAGAGCAATTTTTCATGAAAGTATGGTGCCAATTTTTGACACACTGTTCTCCAAAAAGTCTATACCACTTTTATTTTTAAGTTCCAATTGAATGCTCTAAGGATGACATCAAAAACTGAGCTGCAATTCTTCATTGAATTCCCTGACTTTCACTGGGCTTAGGGCACTCAAGTCATATTTGTATGCCACAAAGAAGAAAGAAGTCCAAAGGAGCCAATTGAAGTGTCCTCCTATTTGGAAATATTTGTTCAATTATTCATTTTTAACAAGCCCCAAATACAGATATGCAAACCAGACAAAACATGCCAGATGACTGTGTCTGTTGTAAATAATGTAATAAATGTCAGTCTCTACAGTTTTAGTCCCAATTTCATGTTTGTATTTTATTTCTCCCTCTAGCAAAAATGACAAAGTTAAAAGGAAATATGTATTATGTGTCATCAGTGGTAATATATAAGAGCAGAAGTGCGTTACCATACATCAGCTCGAATATTACAAGGCAGAGGCAGAACCATTTCATTGAGAGAAATGTGTTTTCATTTTAGGTGGTGAAATCAACTCCAATTACTCATATCTGGACTTAACTGCTTCCCATGACTGAAGCCAACACTTGAAAGATGGTTAGGATTCTCTAATCAGGTCATTAGATGTGATGGCTCATACTAACATAATCACGACTGCTGCAGAAATGGGTCTTCTCTCCTGCTTGTTTATACTGTTAGAATATCTTTAGTGGAACTGTGGGAGGGTAGAAACCTCGCCATTAAGCAACGGGATTTGGAGATGGAACTGCTCATGATTTGGTCCCCTGGTTTGTCAGCCTGCATTTCATCATCTATGAAATAATAGCCTTCTCAATGTTCATCTCATAGTCAGTTAGTATGTGAGATCTATGTATTCTTGGGTGTTTCCTACCTAAGCATTGAGGCTAGAAAACAGGAAGAATCTAATTGCTAAGATATAACAGAACACCTCATTTATTTGCTGTTTATGGACATATCCAGGCTTATAATGTGGCAAAAGTCACAACAAGAGAAGGGTGGAATGACCTAAGACAAAAGTAATATTTGCATCTCACAATTAATACCAACTCTTAAGATTTTGCTGGGAAAAAATACTATTTATTTAATTGATTTTTCCCAATAGTTCATAATGAATGCATAACAAGTAGGTAAAGTTAATCATAGAAGCAATAAATAGAAGCTTAACTTGTTTCTTTCTTTCACCTGGTTAAAGGATAGACCCCAAACACTTCAGTCCAGTCATATAGGGGACATTAACGCTCAGGTCCCCGTGCAGAAATGAGGTTCCAGAACTGTGAAGAGAATGAAATTAATCTAGAACTTAAGTATCTAGGCACCACATTGCTTCTAATTGCACTTAACATTATCGCCAAACTCCTGGTCTATAAATTGAAACATCACTTGTGAAACGTTTGCTTTATGCTTAATCATTTGGAGTCTCACAGACCAAAGACAAAGTCCATCTAGAACTCATTTCCAGTTAAAAAAAAAAAAAAGAAAAACATTAGGTTTGTGTATTTTGCTTCATGCTGGAAGAGAATATGAAATCCAGGGAAGTACAGAATATCTAAGAAATCTCACCAGGTCTGAGCCATATTGGGCAATTCTAAAAAGGTAATAGGGAAGTGAATAACAATTCTTTTTTGCTATTAACCTGTATTTCTTTTTTTTTTTTTTTTTTATACTTTAAGTTCTAGGGTACATGTGCATAACGTGCAGGTTTGTTACATATGTATACATGTGCCATGTTGGTGTGCTGCACCCATCAACTCGTCAGCACCCATCAATTCATCATTTATATCAGGTATAACTCCCCAATGCAATCCCTCCCCCCTCCCCCCTCCCCATGATAGGCCCCATTGTGTGATGTTCCCCGTCCCGAGTCCAAGTGAGCTCATTGTTCAGTTCCCACCTATGAGTGAGAATATGCGGTGTTTGGTTTTCTCTTCTTGTGATAGTTTGCTAAGAATGATGGTTTCCAGCTGCATCCATGTCCCTACAAAGGACGCAAACTCATCCTTTTTTATGGCTGCATAGTATTCCATGGTGTATATGTGCCACATTTTCTTAATCCAGTCTGTCACTGATGGACATTTGGGTTGATTCCAAGTCTTTGCTATTGTGAATAGTGCCGCAATAAACATACGTGTGCATGTGTCTTTGTAGTAGCCTAATTTATAATCCTTTGGGTATATACCCAGTAGTGGGATGGCTGGGTCATATGGTACATCTAGTTCTAGATCCTTGAGGAATTGCCATACTCTTTTCCATAATGGTTGAACTAGTTTACAATCCCACCAACAGTGTAAAAGCGTTCCTATTTCTCCACATCCTCTCCAACACCCGTTGTTTCCTGATTTTTTAATGATTGCCATTCTAACTGGTGT
>NC_045444.1:13927837-13946416 GCF_002776525.5 Piliocolobus tephrosceles | reverse complement strand
GATGGGGTTGTTTGTTTTTTTCTTGTATATTTGTTTGAGTTCTTTGTAGATTCTGGAAATTAGCCCTTTGTCAGATGAGTAGATTGCAAAAATTTTCACCCATTCTGTAGGTTGCCTGTTCACTCTGATGGTTATAGCTCTTATTTTTTTTTTTATAGTTTCAAAATTATTTTACATTCAAGAGGCACATGTGCAGGTTTGTTACCTGGGTATACTGCATGATGGTGAAGCTTGGGGTATAATTGATTCTGTCGCTGAGCATAGTACCCAATAGTTAGTTTTTCAACCTTTTCCCCCATCTTTTCCTCCTGCCTCCTCCCCAGTTTCTATGGTTACTATCTTCATGTCCATGAATACCCAATCCTTAGCACCCACTTATAAGTGAGAAAGAACATGTAGCACTTGATTTTCTGTTCCTGTGTTAATTTGCATAGGATAATAGCCTCCAGCTGCACCCATGTTACTGCAAAATACATGATTTTCTTCTGTGTTTTTGGCTGCATAGTACTCCATGGTGTATATGTACCACATTTTCTTTATCCAGTTCACATTAATGGGCACCTAGGTTGATTCCAGCTATTGCTTTTGTGAATAGTGTTGCAATAAAAATAAGAGTGCAAGTGTCTTTTTGGTAGAACAATTTATTTTCTTCTGGACATATACCTAGTAATGGAATTTCTGGGTCAAATTGTAGTTCTGCTTTCAGTTCTTTGAGAAATCTTCACTTTCTGCAGTAGCTGAACTAATTTACATCCCATCAACAGTGTATAAATGTTTCCTTTTCTAGGTAGCCACTCCAGCATCTGTTGGGTTTTGACTTTTTAATAATAGTCATTCTAATTTATGCAAGATGGTATCTCACTGTGGTTTGATTTGCATCTCTATGACTACTGATGTTGAGTATTTCATGTTTGCTGCTTGTGTGTCTTCTTCTGAGAAGTGTCTGTTCATATCTTTTGCCTGTTTTCAATGATTTTTTTTGCTTGTTGATTTGTTTAAGCTCTTTATAGATTCTAGATAGTAAATCTCTGTCAAATCCATGATTTCTGAATATTTCTCCCATTCTATAGGCTGTATGTTTACTCTGTTGATATTTTAATCAAACTAAATCTGATGCTATTCAGTTTAATTAGGTCCCACTTTTCAATTTTTGTTTTTGTTGCAATTGCTTTTGAGAACTTAGTCGTAATATTTTTTCCAGGGCTAATGTCCAGTATGGTGTTTCCTAGGTTTTCTTCCAGAATTCTTATGGTTTCAGGTTTTCCATTTAAATAATTAATCCATCTTAAGATAATGTTTATCTATGGTGGAAAGGAGATGTCTAGTTTCATTATTCTGCATATGGCTAGCCAGCTATCATAACACCGTTTATTGAATAGGGATTCCTTTTCTCTTTGCTTTTTTAAATTGAGTTTGTCAAAGATCAGATGGTTGTAGGCATGCACCTTTATTTCTGTCTTCTCTATTCTGTTCCATCAGTATATGCATTTGTTTGTGTACTGGTATCATGCTATTTTGGTTCCTGCAGCCTTATAGTGTAATTTGAAGGTGGGTAACATGATGCTTCAAGCTTTTTTACTTTTGCTTAGGATTGCTTTGGTAACTCAGGCTCTTTTTTGGTTCCATGCAAATTTTAGGATAGTTTTTGCTAGTTCTGTGAAAAATGACATTGGTAGTTTGATAGAAACAACGTTGAATTTGTAGATTGCTTTGGGTAGTATGGCCATTTTAACAATATTGATTCTTCCAATCTATGAGCATAGAATATTTTTACATTTGATTGTGTATTCTATTATTTCTTTGAGCACTGTTTTGTAGTTCTCCTTATAGAGGTCTTTCACTTTATTAATTACATGTATTCTTAGGTGGGGTTTTTTGGTGTCTATTGTAAATGTAACTGCATCCTTGATTTCACTCTCAGATTGAATATAATGAATGTATAGAAATGTTACTGATTTTTGTACATTGACTTTATATCTTGATAGTTTACTGAAGATATGTATCAGCACCAGGAGCCTTTAGGCAGAGTCTCTAGACTAGGTATAGAATCATATTGCTCATGAATAGGGATAATTTGACTTCTTGTTTTCCTATTTGGATGGCTTTTATTTCATCATTTTGCCTGATTGTTGTGGCTAGGAATTCCAGTACTATGTTGAATAGGAGTGGTGAAAGCAGGCATCCTTGTCTTGTTGCAGTTTTCAAGGGGAATGGTTGTAGCTTTTGCCTATTCAGCATAATGTTGCCTGTGCATTTGCCATAGAGAGCTCTTATTATTTTGAGGCATGTTCCTTCACTGCCTAGTTTGTTGAAGGTTTATATTAATAAGAGATGTTTAATTTTATTGAAAGCATTTTCTACATATATTTAGATGATTATGTGATTTTTGTTTTTAATTCTGTTTATGTGGTGAATCATATTTATTGATTGCTTATCTTGAACTAGCCTTGCATCCCAGGAATAAAGCCTATTTAATCACAAGGAAATAATCTTTTTATGTGCTGCTGAGTTTAGTATGCTAGAATTTCATTGAGGATTTTTGTATATATTTTCATCAAGGGTATTGGCTTTTAGTTTTCTTTTTTTCATTGTGTCTTTTCCAGATTTTGATATTAGAATGATTCTTGCTTTGTACAATGAGTCATGGAGGAGTTTCTTCTTCTCCAATATTTGGAACAGTTTCAATAGAATAGATAGCTGTTCTTTTTTCAACATCTGGTAGAATTTGTCTATAAATCCATCAGGTCTGGGACTTTTTTTGTTGGTAGATTTTTAATTACTTATTCAATTTCAGAACTCAATATTGATCCATTCAGGATTTTAATTTCTTCCTCATTCAAACTTGTGAGATTGTGTGTTTCCAGCAATTTGTCCATTTCCTCTAGATTTTATAGTTGATGTGCATAGAGGTATTCATAATAGTCTCTGAGGATGTTTTATATTTCTGTGGAATCAGTTGTAATGACAACTTTATTATTTTTAATTGTGCTTATTTGGATTTTCTCTCTTTTTAATTTGTTTATCTATCTTTTAATCTATCAATCCTGTATATCTTTTTGAATAACTAACTTTTAGTTTCACTGATTCTTCATATAATCTATGGTCTAAATTTCTTTCAGTTCTGCTCTTATTTATTTCTTCCCTTCTGCTAGCTGTGAAATTAGTTTTTTTCTTATTTTTATAGTTCCTCTAGATGTGATTTTAAATTGTTAATTTGAGATCTTTCTGACTTTTTGAGGTAGATGTTTAGTGCTAGAAATTTTCCTCTTAACACTGTTTTTGCTGTATCCTAGAGATTTCGGTATATTTTGTGTCTATTTTTATTTCAAAGAATTTTATATTTTTGCCTTACTTTTGTCATTTACCCCCAAATTACACAGGAGCAAGTTGTTTAATTTCCATGCAATTGGTAGTTTTGAGTGATCTTCCTGGTATTGATTTCTATTTTTATTCCAGTGTTCTGAAGCTATGATTGGTATGATTTTGATTTTTATAATTTATTGAGACTTGCTTTATGGCCAAGCATGTGGTTATTCTTGAAATATGTTCTCTGTGCAGATGAGAAGAATGTAAATTCCATGGTTGATGAGTAGAGTGTTTTGTAGGTATCAATTCAATTAGGCAAGTGTCAAATGTAAGTCCAGAATATTGCTGTTAATTTTTTGCCTCAGTGATCTATCTAATGCTTTTACTGGAGTGTTGAAGTCTCCCCTATTCAACTCTGTGACTGTCTAGGTCTTTTTATTGGCCTCAAAGTACTTGTTCCATGAATCTGGGTGCTCCAATGTTGAATGTGCATATATTAAGAATAGTTAAGTTTTCTTGTTGAATTAAACCCTTTATCATTATGTAATGCCTTTCTTTGTGCTTCATTACTGTTATTTGTTTAAGGTGTGTTTTTTTCTGATATAAAAATAGCAATTCCTGTTCTTTTTTGATTCTATTTGTGTGAGAGATCTTTCTCCAACCCTTTGTGTTGAGCCTATGGATGTTATTACATGTGAAATAAGTCTCTTGAAGACAGCAGATCAACTGGTCTTGTTTTTTAATCCAACATGCAACTCTGTGACGTTTCAGTGAAGTATTTAGATTATTTTACATTCAAGGTTAATACGTATGTGTGAGGTTATAATCCTATAATGAAGTTGTTAGCTGGTTGCTTTGTAGTTTCTATTGTGTTGTTGCTTTATAGGGTTTATGGGATATGCACTTAAGAGTGTTTCTATGGTAGCAGGTATCTTTCTTTTGTTTCCATGGGGAGAACTCCCTTTAGGATCTCTTGTAAGGCTGGTCAAGTGATTGCAAATTCCATTAGCACTTTCACATCTGGAAAATATTTTATTTCTCCTTAACTTTTTTTCTTTTCCTTTTTTTTTTTTTTTTTTTTTTGGATACAGGGTCTCCAGAGTGAGCTCTGTCACCCAAGCTGGAGTGCAGTGGCATGATCTTGGCTCACTGCAGCCTTACCTCCTGAGTACAAGTGATTCTCTTGCCTCAGCCACCTGTGTAGCTGAGATTACAGATCTGTGCCACAATGCCTGGCTAATTTTTATATTTTTAATAGGGACAGGGTTTCATCATGTTACCCAGGCTGGTCTTGAACTCCTGAACTCAAACAATCTGCTGGTCTTGGCCTCCCAAAGTGCTGAGATTGCAAGCATGAGCCACTGAGTCTGGCCTCTCCTTCACTTATGAAGCTTTGATGGGATATGAAATCGTGGCTGGGATTTCTTTTCTTTAAAAATGCTGAAAATAGGCCCCAACTTCTCCCGGCCAGTCAAGATTCTGCTGAGAAGTTCTCTGTTAGCATGATGGGGTTCCCTTGGTACAGATCTGACTTTTTTCTCTACCTGGCTTTAATAATTTTTTCTTCAGTGTTGACTTTGGAAAATCTGGTAACTATATGCCTTGGTGATGTTCATTTTATATAGTATCTCACTGTTGCTCTCTGGATTTCTTGTATCTGTATATCTACCTCTGTAGCAAGATTAGTGAAATATTTTTAAATTATTCTTACAAATACATTTTTCAGGTTTTTGGTTTTTCGATTTTTTTTTTTTTTTTTTTTTTTTTTTTTTTTTTTTTTTTTTTTTTTTGTTTTTTGTTTTTTTTTTTTTTTTTTTTTTTTTTTTTTTTTTTTTTTTTTTTTTTTACTATTTGTCTTTCTCTCTCAGGAATGCCAATAATTTGTAGGCTTGGTCACTTTGCATAATCCCATATTTCTTTAAGATTTTGTTCATTAAAAAATATTTTTTTTTATTCTTGTGTGACTGGGTTAGTTTGAAAAACTGGTCTTTAAGCTCTGAAATTATTTCTCTGCTTGATCCAGTATGTTGATAAAGCTTTCAATTATATTAAAATTCCTTAAGTGAGTTTTTCAATTCCAGAAGCTTTACGTGATTTATTTTTAAAATGTTAAATCTCATCCTAAATTTCCTGGATCGACTTAGAAGTTTCATAGTGTTGACGCTCAACCTTGTACTGGATCTCATTGAGCTTCCCTTCAATCCCTGCTTTGAGTTCTTTATCTGGGTCTGCATTTCCATTTTGGTTAGGAATTATTGCTGGAGAGCTAGTGTGTTATTTTGGTGATGTCACTGCATTCATATTTTTCATGGTGGCAGACTGTTTGCACTAGTTCGTTCTTACCTGGAAATGCTGGCACTTACACTTTTTGAAATTATTTTCACGTCAGTAGGAATTTTTCTTTTTATTTCTTTCTCTATAGCATTGTTTTGGTTTCATTCCCTTTCTCTTTCCCCATTTCCATAGGCTTTGTGACTATAGAGAATGTTGGGTAGAGCCTTTTGCCTTTGCTTTTATAGCCCCATGCACTTCCTTTAGTAGGTTTTATATTGGGCTGTGCAGTTTGACCTACAAACCAGTAGATAGCATATTTGGGTAAAAGCCACCTTCAGGCAAAGAGTTTGGGTATACACTTTATGTTTGTTTACTGAGAGAGACTCTGTTGCCTCAAGCAATTGACTGATTTATGGAGTACACAGTAGTTTGAGCTCATGATCAGTCCGAAGAGGGCCACATGAGTGGGACGGGACTGTGCAGGTTTGCCTACAGATCCCCTAGTGGCAGACACAAGCACCAGCACCAGGAAGAATCTAGTGGGCAGCCATCAAAGACCCACAGGTGTTCCTGGGCATCAAGATGGGAAACCTCCTTGGCCCCAAGTTCTCTACATGGGGATACAGGCAGCCTAAACTTCTAATCCAGGAGAATAGGTGCCAAATGCTGGGAGACCTGCCCAGGCATTGAGCAGAGAGGAACCCTTGCACCGGGATCTCTGCATAGGCAGGGATAGGGTGGCAACTCAGACTGCTAGTCCATGCGAATCAGAGCTCTAAATGCCTGGAGATCTGCCTATGTGGGAAGTGAAGAGCGCCCCATTAAATGAGGATCTCTGAGTAGGAAGTGTGGGGTGGCTTAGGCTGCTGATCCAGGCAAGGGGGTGCTCCAAAAACCTGATGAATCTGCCTGGATGTGGAGTGGAGAGGGACCTGCTATACCACAATCTATGTCCATAATGGGTGGGTTGGCTCAGGTGTTTATTCAGGCAATGGGGTGCTCCAAGAACTTGGTGATCTGCCTGGGTGTGGAGTATAGAGGGATCTGCTGCACCACAATCTACATCCATGAAGGGTAGGGTGGCTTAGACTGCTGGTCCAGGCAAGTGAGTGATCCAAATGTCTGAATTTTTACCTGTGGGTGAAGAAGAGAGGGTCCTGCTACACCATGATCTTGGGGGAGCAGGCTAGGGCACTCAGCAACAACACAGGCAAACTGGCTTTAGATTGCCAAGCTGACCTTGGCTGCAACTCCCATCACCCAGACAAAACTGTTTCTGTAGTAGCATTTCTTCCACCCCAGGCCTACTGCTGAGACAATTTCCTCAGTTCTGGCTGTGAAGACTCCTACCCTGCTGCAAAGTCAGTAGCTCTAATCACTGGCCCAAGACAAAAATGCCTGCACATCCACGATGTCATGTCACCTGGGAAGAGCTGACTCTGTATGCTCCCAGGTTAAAAACAACTTCCTGCTGTCAGTTTTGAACCTGAGAAAATGCCTGAAGCTTTTCCCAGTGCCTTCCCCTCACAGCATCTCCAAACCTCTCCCAAGCCACAGGGATTTGGAGAAACAAAATGCCATCCCTTAGCCTCGGTGTCTTGGATCCCCATGGAAAGGCGAATCACAGAGGCTCTCTGACTCTTTCACATATTGGAGCTTCACTTATTTTTAATCAGCTGGATGCCATTTTAGGGGCTGTTTTCCCAGACTTTCCTCCCTGTGATATCGTGTGTCCTTCACAATTCCAGTGGATTCCTGTTTTCCTTTTTGAATTAAAGGTCACAGAGCTGATCTTCATGCACTATCTTGCTGTTCCCAAGTGGCCGAGGCACACACTAAAAACTTCTAATTTACCATCTTAAAAAAAAATAAAAATAAAAAAAATAAAACAGAACAACAACAAAAAAGCTGTTATTCTTAATCCTTTTCCTCTGACATAGGCATTCCTTTTATTTCTCTCTTACGGTTGAACCCTATTTCCTGCTTTCCTTGCATTTCAATTTGTTGATTAAAAACATCTTGAGAAAGATATTTGGCAGGCAAAACATAAGAGTTATTCTACTCTTACAATTAATTGATAGTCCAAGCATTACTCTACTGTCCCCCAGCTCCAGTGTTACTATGTAAAAGACTGATACTATACACATCACTGTGTCACTATTTTATGAGACCAATATTTTTCCTATTGAACATTTTATACTTCTAATTTTTTGGCACCAGAGTTCTGAAATTCTATGATGATATTCTTTGCTGTGGAGTTTTCATGTTTTCCTCTTTCTCAGACTCTTTTTCCTTCTTTTCCAATTAGAAAACACAAAATAATTCATGTTGATTTTCTAGCATTTTACAGTTCTGGGAAAAGTTCCTGGGATATTTTATTAATGGTTTCTCTCTTCCATTTTCTCTTATAAATAAATATCCATTAGTTGGAACTCTTATACTAAATGTTCCATATTTTTCTCCTCTTTTTTTTAATTTATGGGTCCTAGATCTCTGTGGTATTTCTTCAACTACATCCTACAGCTTTTTTTGCTTGTTTTTTCTCTATCTTGTGTGTGTGTGTGTGTGTGTGTGTGTTTTGAAGGCCTCTTTTAATTTTCTGAATACTGCTTGTTAATAGCTTTCTTTTTCTTTCTATCCAAATAGAGGGTAGGTTTTGCTTGTTTTTTCTCTATCTTATTTTTGTGCGTGCGTTTTTTTTTTTTTGTTTGTTTGTTTGTTTTGTTTTTGAAGGCCTCTTTTAATTTTCTGAATACTGCTTGTTAATAGCTTTCTTTTTCCTTCTATCCAAATAGAGGGTAGGTGATTTAACTTGCGTGGCATATGAGGTTGGAATTTTTTTTATATTTCTGATAATATTATCCATGTCATTTGCATTTTTTTACTAGTAGATTGTTTCTATTTTCTCAGTGTTCCTCCTTTCTATTTGCATTTGTACCTCTCTTTATCATGTTAGTTGCTTTTCTCCAAAGTTTAGTGATCTTTGGTTGTCTACTACTGCCTAACAAATTATTCCAAACCTTAGTAGCTTAAAGCAGCAAATATTGTCTCAGTTTCTGTGAGTCAGAGTCCAAATTTGGGAGTAGACTGCCTAGTAGTGTTCCTCTCTTTGACTGATGTGCTTGTGCCTTTTTATTCCTTTGCTGCCATTTTTGTAATATTTTGGTAAAAAGAGAAAATATGGGCAGTTATTATGTCAGCTGTACTGAACCATAAGTTCTGTATTTTTTTTTCCAAAAGCCCATCAGTACTTTTTTATTTGTTTGTGCCTTCACACTGAAAGGAGGAAAGCTGTATCCAGACATTGTGTTGGTCAAAAGTTAGCATGTATAGATTACCTTTTCTCTGCTTAATTTTACAAGAGTCCCAGTTGGTAAGTACAACATTTATTCCTATTTTCAAGCTCATGAGACATTTGACTGCTGTAGTTTGGCTAGACTTATATATATATATATATTATAGGCTCACTGCAACTTCCTCCCGGGTTCAAGAGATTCTCCTGCCTCAGCCTCCCGAGTAACTGGGATTGCATGCATGTGCCACAATACCTGGCTAATTTTTATGTTTTTAGTAGAGACAGGGTTTTGCCATATTGGCCAGGCTGGTCACAAACTCCTCACCTCAGGTGATCTGCCAGCCTCGGCCTCCCAAAGTGCTGGGATTACAGGTGTGAGCCATTGTGCCCGGCCTCAGTTTTCTAACACCAAGAAATAACACTGAACACTTTAAAAACTACCCTTCTCAGAATACTACAAGGGCACATTATGTCTTTGCTTGTGAGAAAAACTCTTTTTAAGGAAGCAATGAACCATTGCAGCTGGATGTGAAAGGAAGTTCTTATCTTGTTTTTGTTTTATGTCTTTGAGAGTAATGATCCATGAATGGGAACATATAGTAAAGTACTGATTAGGTAGAATGTGAGAACACCTAATATTCAAAAACTAATATCCAAATACAGGAGATGTAATTGCTTTATTCTGTTGGCACAGAGTTTGCAACTTTATTCCTAGAGCACATGTAGAGATACTGAATTATGCTGGTTATAAGTAATTATTTAAATATGGGCATTATATTACTAAAAATAATGTAAATTGTTTGAAGATACAGATAATTTCTTACACAACATTTTCTATTTCTCCCAAAAGTGCAGTATCCTACAGAACTTGGGCAAGCATTATGTAAACACAAACATAATAGAGGCTGACTTGAAATTCAGTCAGGCATGGTGGCTCATGCCTGTTGCTCCAGCACTTTGTGAGGCTGAGGTGGTTGTATTGTTTGAAGCCAGGAGTTTGAGACCAGCCTGTGTAACAAAGCAATACCCTATCTCTACAAAATATTTTCAAAATTTTCTGGGTGTATGTGGCATGCATCTGTAGTCTCAGCTACTCAGGAGGCTGAGGTGGGAGGATCCCTTGAGCCCAAGAATTTGAGGCTGCAGTGAGCTGTGATTATACCATTACACTCTAGTTTGGGCCACAGAGTGAAACCCTGTATTTTTTGTTTGTTTGTTTTTTAAGAAATTCATCCCTTTCTGTTACATTACCAAAATGTAAAATATTCAAGTCTCGGGAAGGCATATTTACATGTCAGGAAATCACACATTCATAGTTCATGGTACCTTTTGAAGACTTCTGGAAACAAGTATCCACATATTCATCCCTAGAAATCAACCATTGAATTTAATCTTTGAAGCTACTATATATTCTTCCAATAATGAAAGAAAAAGGTTAAAACACCGTTTTTTTCCTATGGCTCCCAAATGAAAGAATTGAGAGATTGGAATAGGAATATAAAGAATTTATTATATTTAAGGCCTATCATAGATCTGCGAATGGGTTGAGAAGTAACTTTCTGAGGTTGATAAAGTAACACAGCACATTAGCAAAAATAAATAAATAAATAAATAAATTATTACTACCTTGAAATTCTACCAAAAAAAAAAAAAAAAAAGCCCAAAGTAAAAGATTAATAAAAGAAAGTAAGGAATTCCACAGTTCTGTATATATAAAAGTAGCAGCAATCACACCCCATAACCTGTCTCATTCTGTCGAATTTTACCAGCTTCATTGAAGGCCTATCCATCCATTATAACAAAGAGCTTTTATGCACTAACCACCAATAAGAACCCAAATAATTCTCTAAAAATTACTGCCTGTTCATTTTCAAAGGTGAACAAAGTCATAGGAGACTAAGAGTTTTGCCAGTCTCATGTAAATCAGTTTAGTAAAGCAAACTCAGTGACTCCTTCTAAACTAAAAATAAAATGAGTAAAATGAATCA
The DNA here is from genome assembly GCF_002776525.5 of Piliocolobus tephrosceles. NCBI lineage: Eukaryota > Metazoa > Chordata > Mammalia > Primates > Cercopithecidae > Piliocolobus > Piliocolobus tephrosceles. The sequence goes on along the minus strand of NC_045444.1, from coordinate 13,935,553 downwards.
ATGTACGTAAAAGCTTTTAAGGGGCTATTCTTCATCCAAACACGTAAAAATAATTGGTCACTTTCTCAAGTTTATCTACATATACCACCTATTTGCCTCAAATCTCACTCCTCAGAGGTAAAGCCAAATATCCAAGGCCAATGCATCATATGACTAATTACATATTCATTTTGGTTAACTTTTTTTTCTGCTTGCTAATATTTATGTGTGAAAGTGCACTTAATTTTCATGGATAAATAGTCTAACAATTATTTATATATTTTATTCTAAACCAGACTTTAAATATTGTTTATATTCTCAATGATTCCTCCAGGTAAGTATTATCCAAGTGATATATTCAGAAATTTCAGAATTTTCAGGATTTCTTAAAAAGAGGTTTGAATGGTCAAATATTATATTAAAAACTGTGTGTGTTACTGACTACATAAGGATACTAAAGGCTCTGAGCAAATCTGCAATTAAGAAATAAGCTAATTTTTAACTCAATATAGCAGAATTATTTAGGAATCAGACATTGTTTCTCTTTTTTTATTATTAATCCTATAGAATTAGTATTAACACTCTGTGGAGTCCTCTTTGAAAATACTTATTTCAGCTTAGAAAAGAATTGTTTTCTTTGCCTATACAAATAAAAGAAAGGGAACCAAGTATGTTAGAAAATCCAAACCACAGGAATAGGAACTTTTAGAGACTGAAAATGCCAAGTAGAGATCACATAATGTGTGATCTATTTATCTAGCTACACAGTCAAGGCCCTGCCCCTTATCAATGTTCTCACTACTATTGGTTCATGTCCCTCTAATCTTACTATATTATACTAATGACCTCTTGCCTCCCTCAATGAGACAAGTTCAGTAAGCAAATGTTTATCTTCCTCTTGGTTATGATTAATGACTCTTGGCACTGGAGTATATTTATCCAGCAGGCAATAGAAAGCAAGTTAAAAAAGAACCTCAGGCCCAAAATCAGTACACTGATTCTCCAGGCTACGCTCTCTTCAGCTTTTCAGCATCATAGAACGTCTTAGTGACTAATAAAAAAATGCATCTGACAAAATAGTTTAATCTCCAATATATTAAACTGGAAATATCAATGCAAATGCCAGATAAGCACAGCAATTTTTTTCAACACTGATACTCATTTTTTTCCTGAGATTTTGCTTTCCAATGTGTTCTCTATTGGAAAAATGGCTACGCTCCTTGGAAGCAGGAAAAACTTTAATATGGACTTAAAACATAGAATGCTGATTCTGTCAAACATGTCTGGAAGGGGTTCGGTAATATTAACCAAGAAAGTCACAAAAGAACTATATTAAAAGAGCTTACACTGTTTAAATTGTTACAATTTAAAATTAATAGTGACATAAAAAACTCATAATACAAAGAAAAAAATTCAGTTCTTAAAAGGTCATGGTTTCATATTAAAATCTGAAAGTGAAAAATTAACATAAGGTATATTACATTAATTACAATATAAAGGTAGGGAAGACCTATGTTTATGCATTTTTTTTTATTAATGTATGTTTGTTTATAAACTACTAAGATATATTTGCTTCTAACAGAGTTAGTAGAGAATGATGGATGGAAATTCGGGGGGAAGGGGTTGTTGCTTATGCAAATAATCCTAGAGGTGTTCATGATCATACCAAGAATAGGAGGGAAAATCCAGCTCCAAAGTCATTTGCAATATAAGCACAGCAAGAAAGTTCAACACTGCGTTCCAGGTAGATGAATCACCTACATGTTCTAAAGAGAGGATTTTGCCATGTAGAATCTATCTTTCATCTGGTATGAGAAAACATTTTAGGACCTATTCATTGGAATTAGATACAGATAAACACCTTGTCTTTTTAATAATCTTTCAGAACAGATGACACACTGAATTATATAATGCTAAGAAAAATCAGAGTGTGCATACTTTGTAATGAAAAACTAAGTTAAAAACAGAATTTATATGTAAAAAATACACCAAACAAATTACTGATGTAACAAGTAAAGTTTACACATTTAAACAAAGCTTGAAGTAACAGCTTTGTTTTCATGCATAAACTTTGTTATGTCAATGGTTGATGTAACAAATTACACCAAATTGGTTGAATTTGCCTTTGGGGAATGAACTAGGACTAATGATCCAACAAAAATATCAATTGGTTGATGATGCAGAACCCGTAATCACCTTCAGCTTGAGAATTTATTGTACGTATTTTGGGTCTGTAAGTATTTAATAATCACAGTAAGGTACCAAAGTCAGTAATATTATAAACATTGGGACATATATAAAAAAAAATAGAAATGATGATGACACGGTTTTGAGATTTTAAAATAGCTTTAAGCTTTCCAGTATCCTGTCTTACATGTAAAAATCTAGGAAGTTGCCACTCCATCCTAACAACAAGCCAAAAGCAGAACAAACTAAAATATCCACAACTCTTCTTAGTTCTATAAGATACGTGAAGTCACAGAGCAAACTGCTGTCCACAGCATTGAAGGGACAGATAGACAGTACAGAGAATCACAATTTACCAGAACAAAAATTCACAAGCAGCAACCTTTGTAGGAACCAAGGCTGGGGTAGAAAAAATTGAACTGTATTGAATTGCAGGAGGCTCGGTGTGGACAAGTCTGAGAGATAAACATTGCAGGGTAAATGGTCACAGAAGGGTATCCATGCTTGTGCAAATTTTACCTCTGGGAGCTAGACCACGTTCTCACAGTGAATATCAGAGAAAAATTCCCTCATGCTTCCAGCCAAAGGAGGGGTAAAGGGACTATTTTAAACTACAACAGACCACTCTGTTCTTTTTAACTAGGTCTGCCTTCAGGAGCAACTGTTTCCTGAGCCTAACCTGTTGGGGTTTTATCAGAGCATAACCTTCCTGGGGGATGGGAAACATACAGCTCTAGCCCGCTCTAGGCATACAATCCAAAGCAGGGGAGGAGTACCGAGAAGCAAGTGTGAAATACATAGTCCAGAGCTACAGGCTCACTAAAAGATTGAAACTCACTTATAACACAATAGGACATTTCCCCTTCCCCCACAACCTATCACCACATGACTAAAAGCTTATTTAGAACAGTGTATTTTGCCTTGTACATCGTGTCTGGCTATAAAAAATGTTACAAGACATACTGCTATGCTTTGGATATCTGTTCTCACCAAATTTCATGTTGACATTTAAACCCCTATGTGGTAGTTGTGAAATGTGGGGCCTAATGGATGATGTCTGGGTTGGGGGGCCGGATCCCTTATGAATAGATTAATGCCCTCCCTTGGGGGTGAGTGAGTATACTCTATTAGTCCCTGTGAGAGCTGGTTGTTAAAAATCCTAGCACCTCTTCCCTTTCTTTTTGGCTTTCCCTCCTGCCATGTGATCTCTGTACACACCAGCACCCTTTTGCCTCCTTTCATGAGTGGTAGCAGCCTTATACCCTCACCACAAGTAGATGCTGGTGCTGTGCTACTGGTACAGCCTGTGGAATCATGAACCAAATAAACATCTTTTCTTTATAAATTAGCCACTCTCAGGTTCTTTTTCTCAACACAAAATGGACAAAGACATATACTAAAAGGCAAAGAAACACAGTTTGAAGAAACAGAGCAACCTTCAAAACTAGATTCAGAAATGGCAGGGATGCTGGAATTATCAGACAAGAAATTTAAAACAACTATGATGAATATGCTGAGGTCTGTAATGCATAATGTCAACAGCATGTAAAAACAGATAGACAAAGTAAACAGAGAGATAAAATTCTAAGAAAGAACCAAAGAGAAATGCTAGAGATTAAAAAAAAAATACTGTAAGGAAATGAAAATTTTATTTTAGGAGCTTTCTTATTAGACTGGATATAGCTGAGAAACTAATATATGAGTTTGAAGATATCTCAATAGAAACCTCCAAAACTGAAGAGAAAATGAATAAAACACTAAAAAAAAAAAAAAAAAAAAAAACAGAGCCAAATATTCAAGAAATGTGGGACAATGATATAAGGTATGACATACACAAAATAGGAATATAGAAGGAGAATAAAGGGAGAAAGAAACAGGAAGGATATTTAAAATAGTAATGACTGCAAATTATCTCCAAATGAATATCAGACTCCAAGCTCAGAGAACACCACTCAAGACAAATAGCAGAAAAACTACATCTGGGAACATCATTTTCAAACTATAGAAAATTAAAGATGAAGAAAAAGTTATAAAAGAAGCTGGGGATGGGGTGGGGTGGGGTGGTGGGCAGACGGGAAACCCCTTAACTATAGGGGAGTAAAAATTAGAATGCTATCCAACTTCTCAGAAACCATGCAAGCAAGAAGACAGTGGAGTGAAATATTTAAAACATTTGGAGAAAATAAAACCACTGACCTAGAATTCTGTATCCTGCAAAATTGTTTTTCAAAAGTGAAGAAGAAGTACAGACTTTCAAAGACAGCCAAAACATGAGTGCACTTCTCGCCAGTAGACCTGCTTCGTACAAAAAGTTAAAAGAAGTTTTTTTTAGTTAAAGAAAACTATATAGGTCAGAAACTCAGCTCTACACAGGGAAAGGAAGAACATCAGAGAAGAAATAAGTGGATGTAAAACTAACAATTTTTATCTTTCTTATTCTTAATTGATATAGCAAATAACAGGTAATCGTTCATTCAAAAAATTAATAGCAAAAATGTGTTAGATTTGTGTGCTCATGTTTATATGTATATACATTTATTTATTTTTTATGTTTATCTATGGGTAAAATGAATGTCAGCAATGAGACACTGCTGACCATGTTAGGCATGGTAGGGATTAGAATGATTTTGTCATTATAGGGTATTTGAACTACCTTTGAACTATGGTATGGTGATAGTTGAAAGTGGACTTGGATTAGTTGTAAATGTATATTGTAAACATTAGAACAAACAGTAAAAAATTAAAAACAAAGAAGTAGTAAAATTGTTATAGTAAAAAAAGAAGAGAAAATTGAATCATATAAAATGCTGAATTAAAATCACAACAAGCATTAAAACAGTGAAAGACAAAAACAGGAAGAAAGAACAAGGGAAACAAATAGAAAACAGAAACAAATATGACAGGTATTAATTCTATATCAATAATCACTTTGTATGTGAACGGTCTAATTATACCAATAAAAAGACAGATTTTCAGAGATGTCCAATGTCCAAAAACAAGACCTAACTATATGCTGCCTAGAAGAAACCCACCTTAAATATAAAGACACATATGATCAAAAGTAAATGGTTAGAGAGTAATAAGCTATGTTAATAATAATCAAAAGAAAGCTATAGTAGATACTTTAGAATTTCAGTCAGGACAAACTTCAAAGCAAGGAAACTTGTTCAGGTACATTTATAATTGGTACAATTAAATGGTAATTCTCAGGCAATGGTGAGAATGTAAATGGGTCATTTTTTTGTGGAAGCATATTTGAAAACATTTATCCATAGCTTACATTTCATCTGTCTTAAAACCTTGGTGAGAAACTATTATTTTTTCCCCTAGTTTCACAGCATCCTCTAGTGACAGAATCAGCTCTGTCCTTGAGTCTTTCAGCTCTGTTTACCATGCAAATACTTTTCCTTCTGCCTGCCTTGTTATCAGAAATAACTTCAGATTTGCATTAGTGGCAGACTTCACAATGCCTTCTGTGAAAGTATCTGTTAATTTACATATTTCTCAACCTCGCCAACACCTGTTTGTCAGGCCTCTGAACCCAAGCCTGCACGTACACATCCAGATGGCATGAGGCAACTGAAGAACCACAAAAGAAGTGAAAATGACCAGTTCCTGCCTTAACTGATGACATTACCTTGTGAAATTCCTTCTCCTGGACAGTAAGTCTCAGAAGCTTCCCCACTGAGCACCTTGTGACCCCCGCCCCTGCCCACCAGAGAACAAACTCCTTTGACTATAATTTTCCACTACCTACCCAAATCCTCTAAAACTGCCCCACCCCTATCTCCCTTTGCTGATTCCTTTTTAGGACTCAGCCTGCCTGCACCAAGGTGATTAAGTCTTTATTGCTCACACAAAACCTGTTCGGTGGTCTTTTCACATGGAAATGCATGACACTGTTATTCTTTGACTTTTTAATAAAGTATTATATTTCCTTTATTACATAATTAAAATACAAATACCATGCAACATTAAATATGATTATTTCCCAAAGAAAAGTAAATCACACATACAATGCTTACTCTTTAGAAATCGCTGGGCTAAAGTAAGGGCCATTTGTATGAGAAAGCAGCACAGACTTCACAATAGCTTCTAAGAAACTACTGAGGTTTTGAATAGAACAATTAGAAATTATTTCTTTTTTAAAAAAGTTTTTTTCAAGAGTACATGTGTAGGTTTGTTATATAGGTAAACTCATGTCCTGGGGGGTTGATGTACAGATTATTTTATCACCCAAGTACTAAGTATAGTACCCAGTAGTTATTTTTTCTGCTCCTCTCCTTCTTTTCAACCCCCATCCTCTGGCAGACCCCAATGTCTGTTGTTCCCCTCATTGTGTGCATGTGTTCTCATCGTTTAGCTACCACTTATAAGTGAGAACATGCAGTATTTGGTTTTCTGTTTCTGAGTTAGTTTGCTATGGATAATGGTCTCCAGCTCCATCTATGTCTGTGCAAAGGACATGATCTTGTTCTTTTTTATGGATGCATAGTATTCCATGGTGTATATGTTCCATATTTTCTTTATCCAGTCTTCCATTGATGGGCATGTTGGTTGATTCCATGTCTTTGCTAATGTAAATAGTGCTGCACATAACTATTGACATCATATGTGTGCATTTTCCTTATGATAGAAAAAATTATATTTCTTTGGGTATCTACCCAGTAATGGGATTTCTGGATGAAATGATAGTTCTGTTTTTCACTCTTTAAGGAATTTCCACACTGCTTTCCACAATATTTGAACAAATTTACACTTCCACCAATGTATAAGTGTTCTTTTTTCTCCACAACTTAGCCAGCACCTATATTTTTAGACTTCTTAGTAATAGCCATCTGACTGGTGTGAGATGTTATCTCATCCTGGTTTTGATTTGCATTGCTCTAATTATCAGTAATATTGAGCTTTTCTTTTTTTTTCAAGTGCTTATTGGACATATGTATGTCTTCGTCTGAAAAGTTTCTGTTCATGTACTTTGCCCTCTTTTATGGAATTGTTTTTTCCTTGTAAATTTCTTTAAGCTCCTTATAGATGCTGAATATTAGTCCTTTGTCAAATGTGTAGTTTGAACATATTTCCTCCCATTCTGTAGGCTGTCTGTTTACTCTATTGATAGTATATTTTGCTATGCAAAAGCTTTTTAGTTAACTTAGATACAATTTGTCAATTTTTGCTTTTATTGAAATTGCTTTTGGCATCTTCATCATGATATATTTGCTAGTTTCTATGTCCAGAATGTCGTTGCCTAGGTTACCTTCCAGGGTTTTTACAGTTTTGGGTTTTACATTTTACATTGAAGTATTTAATCCATCTTGAGATAATTTTGCATATCGTGCAAAGAAGGGGTCCAATTTCAATCTTCTGCATATAGTTATCCAGTTATCACCAGCACGATTTTTTGCATAGGGTGCCCTTTCCTCATTTTTTTTTTTTTTTTTTTTTTTTTTTTTTGCTTCATCAAAATTCAATTGTTGGGGGGTTGCCTTTTTTTTTGTTTTTTTTTTTTTTTTTTTCCTTGGTTCTTTTTTTTTTTTTTGTTTTTGTTTC
>NC_045444.1:13881525-13927737 GCF_002776525.5 Piliocolobus tephrosceles | reverse complement strand
TTTTTTTTTTTTTTTTTTTTTTTTTTTGTCAGCTTCATCAAAATTCAATTGATGGAGGTGTGCAGCCTTATTTCTAGGCTCTGTATTCTGTTCCATTGGTCTATGTTCCTGTTTGTGTACTGGTACCATGCTGTTTTGTTTATTGTAGCCCTGTTATAGTTCAAAATCAGTAGTGTGATGCCTCCAGCTTTGCTCTTTATGCTTAGGATTGCCTTGGCTATTTGGGCTCCTTCTTGGTTCCATATGAATTTTAAAATAGTTTTTCTTGATCTGTGAAGAATGTTATTGGTAGTTTGATTGAAATAACATTGAATCTGTAAATTGCTTTGGGCAATGTTGCCATTTTAACAATATTGATTCTTCTTATCCTTGTGGATGGAATTATTTTCTATTTGTTTGTGTCATCTCTGATTACTTAAAGCATTATTTTATAATTCTCATTATACAAATATTTTTACCTCCATTGTTAGCTGTATTCGTAGGTATTTTATTTTATTTTATTTTATTTTTGTGGCAGTTGTGAATGGAAGTGTGTTCCTGATTTGCCTCTCACCTTGGCTGTTCTTGGTGTATAGGAATGCTAGTAATATTTGTACATTGATTTTGTTTTCTGAAACTTTGCTGAAGTTGTTGATCAGCCTGAAGGAGCTTTCATGATGACACTATAAGGTTTTACAGATATAGATTCATGTAATGCATAAACAGGGATAGTTTCACTTTGTCTCTTTCGTTCTGGATGTCCTTTATGTCCTTCCCTTGCCTGAGTGCTCTGGCTAGGACTTGCAGTACTATGTTGAATAGGGGTAGAGAGTACATCTTTGTATTGTGCTGGTTTTCAAGGCAAATGCTTCCAGCTTTTGCCAATTCAGTATAATGCTGGCTGTGAATTTGTCATAGATGGTTCTTACCATTTTGAGGTATGTTCCTTCAATACCTGATTTATTGAGAGTTTTTAACCTGATTCATTGAGAGTTTTTACTTTTGAGATTTTGGGACTCAGACTGGCTTCCTTACTCCTCAGCTTGCAAATCGTCTATTGTGCAACTTCACCTTGTGATTGTGTGAGTCAATTCTCCTTAATAAACTCCCCTTCATATATACATCTATCCTATTAGTTCTGTCCCTCTAGAGGACCCTAACACACATATATTTTCAGTATATTTAAGATTTGTGATGGTTGTCTGTGTAATGTTCATAGTTTTCAGGACATAGATTTTATGGTAGAAATTTAAGTTCAGGGATTCACTGTGGATTGATCTCAATATCAACACATAAGAAAAGGTTACAAATAAAATTGGGCAAAGAGAGAAGTTGGAGTGGAAAGCATTCACAACAAAGGCCGCCACCAATTTCAAGAGAGTTTTGAAACTTTGATGGCCCTTCAGAGTTGTCCCAAACTTAAACAATAGGACCATACATACACTAGCCATTGAATGCTAACTGCCCCTGAGAAGTGGACTTGAGCATAGGCAAAGTGGTTTTCTTCAGCAAAAGTCAATGAAAAGAAAAAAAACTTAGCTGAGTGCTGCTAGTAGACAGCACTCCAGGGGATGTGAAGGGATGTTGAATGTTATCGAAAGCCTTCTCTGTATCTATTGAGATAATCATGTGGTTTTGTCTTTAGTTATGTTTATGTGATGAATCACATTTATCAATTTGCATATGTTGAACCGTCCTTGCATCCCAGGAATAAAGCCTACTTGATCATACCAGATTAACTTTCAGATGTGTGGTTGGATTCGGTTTGCTAGTAATATGTTGAGGATTTTTGCATCAGTGTTCTTCAAGAATATTGACCTGAACAGAACAATAATGAGCTCCAAAATTTAATCAGTAATAAGTATCCTACCTACCAAAAAAAAAAAAAAAAAAAAAAAAAAAAGCCCTGGACAGACAGATTCATAGCCAAATTCTAGAAGATGTACAAAAAGTTGGTACCATTCCTACTGAAACTCTTTCAAAAAATCGAGTAGGAGAACTCCTCCCCAACTCATTCTATAAGGCCAGCATCATCCTGATACCCAACCTAGCAGAGACGCAACAAAAAAGACACTATTTCTTTTGCTGCTGAGCACTTAGCTTTCTCTGTTTATTTCTCAGTTTTTTCCGAATGGAGACACCAAACCTAATAGTGGATAAAATACCTTTAAACACACAGGCATATTAACAACTCATACTCTAAATCTAACGTCTAACATTTTCTCCACAAAACTAGATGAATGTCAGAAAACCTGGGTGCATTGTAGGCTGTTTGCAATTCAGTATTTGATTTCCTTCAGGATTGGAGAGAGAAATATCAGTTTTTAAAATTGTTAATTCTTTGTCTCTACATAAAATTGCTGGGTTTTTAATGCCTTAAGTTTTTGTTTTAAGACGATTCCTTCTGTCAGATATGTCTGCATAAATTGAATGCTGGATTTGTGGAAGAAGGGAGTCATTTTAAAACTTCCAAACAGAAGTAAAACTGAATCCTCTCTGCCCTGCTCTCACTCTTCCAGGTTCTAGTTCCCAGAATTCCTTGCATTTGCAGTTTAACTTCCAAGGATGTTTCTGTACCTTCATTGTGTGCCCCTTGGACCCATCCTTTACTGAGTGGCCAGAGTAACCTATTTCAAGTGTCAAGAATCATACCACTCCTTTGCAGAAGACTCTGCAGATGTGTTTTACCACCTGCACACAAAATTGCTAACGCAAATTTTTAACTCTACTTTAAACTGCTCCCTGTCTAGCTCTGGCTTCATAATCTTATTACCCTATGCCTTACACTAAACATTCAACCCACTACTGAGCCATTTTTATTCCTCACTTATAATGCAATGAAAGCCATTGTACTTGCTTCTCAGGGTTGTTAGGAAATGATGTATCTAAAGAGCTTAGTGTGTGCCTCAAGGAAAGCCCTCAATACAGTTAGCTTTTGAAAAGTAATTTTATAATGTTAATTCCATACATGACTTTTCTCATTATTTCCTCCCCTTGGGTACCCTACTACCTCCTCAGTCCCATTCTCTTCTCCTTATCTTTTATTAATCTTGTGAACTCTGGTAACTTTTTCCTCAAAATACATCTCACTGGTCATCTCTTACAGGAATAAGCGGCTTGCCTCTGCATGTCACTCCAGGCTCCTTTTTATCATTACAAAATAGTTACCCTTGTTTAATTCTTTCTTTTCCATGTGTTTTTCCCATTCCTCTCAATTTGTCCTGAGGACAAAAATGAGGACTTACTCATTTTTTTCTTTTTTTTTTTTTTTTGCATTCTTAGAATTTAGCATAAAAACAGCAGCTAATAGAACGAATTTGTTTTAAAAAAGGTAAGATACAAGAATGCTAAAGAAAAATGCAAAGTCTGCACAAAGAAAAACTGAAAATTATTTCACAACATTAACTGATCACGTTATATTGATAGTTATGAATTTAGGATTTTTTTTGTGAATAAGTGTTTGTCTGTTCTGAAGCAGTGCAGGAAAAAATGTCATGACCAAATATTGTAGTATCCTTTACACTGACATACTTAAGGTTTGAGGTCTTATGCAATATTACTTGCTGTTAAGTAAATTAGAGTATAAGGAAGAAATAAATTTAAAAATTTCACAGAAAATTTTCTACTGAATAGAAAGATTCAGATAAATATCATCTAAATTTTTTAAAAATAATATTAATAAAGTAATGATAAGCATTTTTACATCAAGTAATAGAAAAAGCTCTCATTTAATCTCTGAAATATATTTAAAACTCGTACATAGAAAAGTATTTAAGCATATTTCTGACTTAGTCTCATCTGATTGCTTGACTTGCTACTGTAGTAAATTGGATATTGGTTAATTGCATAGTTTATCAACCTGCAAACTGCATTGAAGTCCAGATGCTTTTTGGAATGTAATCATTCTAGATAAATACTGTTGCAGCTTTCATTTCAATTTTTGATCATGTCTCAGTCACACAATATTTTCTCATTACATTTCACTATAGATTATACCCTGGCATTATTTTCTAAACTTGCTTACCAAATGGTTCTTTCATGAAATTTTCTCAGCAAAATGTACATCTAGTTAAAGTGGGATTCTGAAACTTTTAAACTAGATGGCATTCTTCCTCATCAGAAGTTCTTTTTAAGCCATTAGAATAAATCTTGGTCAATAGGATTGAAAAAAAATAAACAACTTGCAGAATAGTATTCTATAAAATTGATCTTTAAATGTTATTTTATCAAAGAAAAATTATTTATCTATTAAATATACACTTATAATTTTTTCTTTCCATAAAGATAATATAGATGACTTTTTTCAGCAATAGAAAATATGATATATTTCTTGAAAAATATGGAGTGTCACCTTGTAAATATAGGTAGCCAGTCAAAAATTTTTTTAATGTCATTTAAAAAATAGCAATGTGTTAAATACTATGTACCTGAGTTTCAAATGGTGTTGCCACTAAATGTACCTTTTGACATTATAATAATTGAAAATACTCACATTAACAAACACATTTTTAAAGTAAAAAAAAAAACTATTCAATTATCAATAGTTATCAAAAATTATTTTTAAAAAATTACATAAAATTGGGCCGGGCGCATGCCTGCAATCCCAGCACTTTGGGAGGCCGAGACGGGTGGATCACAAGTTCAGCAGATTGAGACCATCCTGGCTAACACGGTGAAACCCCATCTCTACTAAAAATATAAAAAGTTAGCCGGGCTTGGTGGTGGGCGCCTGTAGTCCCAGCTACTCAGGAGGCTGAGACAGGAGAATGGCGTGAATCCTGGAGGCGGAGTTTGCAGTGAGTCGAGATTGTGCCACTGCAATCCAGGCTGGGCGACAGAGCGAGACTCCATCTCAAAACAAAACAAAACAAACAAACAAAAAAAAACCAATTTTATATAAAATTAACAACTATAAGAAATGTGCATTTTTGAAGAACACATTAAATCAGATATTACAAAGATAAAATTGCCAAGTTGGAAATATAAAATATCTGGAAGGCAAAAACAATGTTAAAATATGTATTTTTGGTTCAAAGGTATATATACATTTGCCACTTAATTGGCTTTCATTTTCCCATTCCTATTTTCTCATAGTATCTTATTTTTGCTCAGGCATGCTCCCCTGACTATGCTGCTCATTTACTTCAAGGAATGTTAATCTTCCTTCAAATCTAAAAGTCCATCCGGATTCACTTAGATCACTCAACACGTCTAATTATCAGTCCCACAGTTAGTTAGCAATAGTCTAGTCCAGTCCAAGCTGAATTTAAGTATTTTACTTAGAATGCTGGGACAAAGATACTCTCCCTTTCTCTGGACAGCAAAAAAGTGAATGTGATCCGTGGAACTCCTGCAACCATTTTGCTATCATGAGAAAAGCCATCTGGAGCAAAAGGTGACACATACAAGAGAGAATGTCTTAGAGAATTAGTAGAAATCCAATAAAACCCTAGCTGAAATCTAGCCTGCCTCTGAACTTACTTTTGTTATTTGAATGAATAACCTTTCTGTATTAGTTTGCTAAGGTTGCTGTAACAAAGTACCACAAACTGAGTTGCTTATAGGACATGTATTGCTTCATGGTTCTGGAGGCTAAAAGTTTGAGATCAAGGTGCCAGCAAGGTGAGAAAGAATCTGTTCCATGCCTCTCCTGTGGCTTCTAGTGATTTTCTGGCAGTCTTTGGTGTTCTTAGGCTTGAAGAAGCATTATCTCAATCTATGCCTTTTTCTTCACTTGGGATTATCCTTGCATGTGTGTCTCAGCGTCCACATTTCCCCCTTTCATAAGGACACTAGTCGTATTGAATAAGAGGCCCACCTTACTCTAGTATAACCTCATCTACATTTAAATAATTATAATTGCAATGGCTGTTCTGTAGCTTCTAGTTGTTTTCTGGCAATCTTTGGTGTTATTAGGCTTATATAAGCCTGGATTCTCTCTGCCATGAAAAATTACCACAATGACGAGTTGATGGGTGCTGACGAGTGGACGGGTGCAGCACACCAACATAGCACAAGTATACATACGTAACAAACCTGCATATTGTGCACATGTACCCTAGAATTTAAAGTATAATAAAAAAGAAAAAAAGAAAAATTACCACAAATTGATGCGCTGATTTGAAGAATTCATTCCATGTTTTTCTCCCAGCTTCCAGTTGCCCCTCACAATCCTTGTGTTCCTTGGTTTGTGGCTGCCCTCCAATCTCTGCCTTCACCTTCACAGGCCCTTTCCCTCTGTGTGACTCTGTGTTTTCTCTCCTTCTATTATTATTATAATAAGCTATATTATTGATTTATCATTGGATTTAGGACCTACCCTAATTCAGGGTGATCTTATTTGGAGATCTTTACGTTACTTATGTAGACAAAGCTCATTAATCCAAATAAGGTCACATTCTGAGTAAATGTGGTCACACATCCAACCCACTGCTGTCATCATATAAAGGTATGAGTTGGGGAAGCCACACTAACTATCGAAAACATTTTCTCACATGTATTGGGCAGAAATATTCATGTCTCTAGATGTAAGGTGACTGAGAAATGGACCCTGCTAATGGTTGCATATAACCACAAAACATATAATAAATATATAATATCTATATAATATATGATATAATATAATATAATATAATATAATATAATATAATATAATATAATATATAATATCCCAAATTTTGAATTTGGGCTTGCAAAATCTATTCTCCAGTCCTTTATGGAAAGGTTTGCCAATGCCTGTTGTAAAAGATTTCTAGTTCAAAAGTGCCCTCTTCTGTCAATATATCAAAACATATTCTCTTTAACAAAAATGTTTTTGGGGTGAGGGTGTGTCACATAGAGTGAAATTGTGCATTAATTTCCTAGGGTTGTAGTAATAAATTCCACAAAATTAATGCAGTAACAAAGTTCCTTATTAATTTCCTTAGGTTGCAGTAACTCTAGGAATTTACCACAAATTTAATGACTTAAAGCAACAGAAATTTATAAAGTCACAGTTCTGGAATCTAGAAGTCTCAAATCAAGCTGGCACAGTGCCATGTTGCCTCTGAAGGCTCTCGGAAAGAATAGACTCTCTCTTGCTTCTGGTTGCTCTTGGCTATCAGTGTTCCTTGGCTTGTAGCTGCATTCCTCCAATCTCTGCCTCTGGCATCACATGGCCTTCTTCCCTGCATCTCCCTGTATCTTTAACTCTTCTTACAAACACCAGTCCTGAAGTTAAGGCCCACTCAAAATGCTATATGATTCTATCTCAATACCCTTAACTAATTACATCTGAAAAAAACTCTTTTCATATAGGGGCACCTTCTTATGTTGAACAAATAAAGTCCCCATTCAAATAAGGGGACATGAATTCAGGCTGGGGTCACTATTCAACACACTACAGTTTGGATGCCATAAATGTGTATGTGTGCGTGTGTGTGTGTGTTTTTAATAAGACAACAAAAATATCCTCCTTACATCTTTTCTAAACCATATCACCAAAGGATAATCCTCTCTCCTATTTACCCTCTTTTGCCCTTAAAAGCCCTGTTTTCTTTTTCATTTTTCACTAGGCTGTTTTCTTAAATTATGTAATTACTTTTAAGACTTTCCTTGTATCTACTACTGGGACATATCGGGCCATGTTTTCATTGCGTTTTTACTGTGAAAACCTTTTTTTTTTTTCCTTCTGGGAATGAGATTTTATTTCTGTCTTATTTTTTTCCACACAATGTCTCATACCCACTTGACTCTCTGGACTTACTTGTGTTGCTGGAGCTTGAGGAATTATAATTCCTTTTCTAATCACAAGTAATTTTAAATTTAGACTTCAATTAATTACCATTCCCTTGGCTATTTTCTCCAAGGTCTGACTTTTAAATAGAAATTATGAAACTCCCTTTTTGATCATAAACTATAGTTTATTTTAAAGTTACTATATTTAGAGACTTTCTCAGGTGGACAACTAGAAATAATCTTATTTTTTTGGTTAAATCCTTTGTTAAATTATAGCCAGATGAGATAATATGTTACATAACAGTTCCCTTTCATCATGCAGGAATTCTATTAATTAATTAATTACATTTAATTAATGAATGGATGCAGAGAAAAGGTGACCAACAGATGTCTATGATGTTGTGGATACAAAAACAACATCTTCTGGTATAAAAACTGGGGAAAACTTATGCAGATACTTCTAAAACAAACCTGGTTTCCTATTAGCTTAATCACAAAGTTTTGACTATGCTTTATTGTGGTAGTTAGTACATTTTATTATCATTAATAAAATTCAAAGAAGTTTAACAATAACATGTTTAAAAAATATAAACATTGACTGCCTTAATTGAAGAAAATCTAGAGTAAAGTCTTACTTCAGACATAACTGAATCCAGGTAAAATGGTGAAGTCAGACTTTTCATACCTTTCCTTAAATTTTAGAATTCTCGTGACGCATGGTAGCAACATAGGAAGAAAATACTTTCCAACCAACATCTGTGAAAACATATAAAAATAATTCCAATTGGCTTGTCTGGATTCATTTGCCCATTTTCAATCAATATCTTCATGCAAAAAGAGAAGGAGCAACATGATTGACCAAGTCTAGATTATGTGTTTGCTACTTGGCTTGGAGAGATAATATTGGTATGGGGAGATGGCATTGGTCCTAACCAAAACTCTTTAATAAAGCAAAATTAATGTGGAACTGAGGAGATATAAATGGTTTCCCAAAGAAAGGAATGTCAAGGTACTCTACTTCCCTCTACCCTTTAACTCCATACCCAAATATTAACATTGATTTTATATTGTTTGATGTTATTCCAAGTTAGCATGCATTACTTTTCAATAATAAAAATATAGAAACCATTTTGAAAATGTAGTTTTTGAAATTAGATGAAAAATTAAAATATAGGAATCATGCTTTCATTTCTTTTTTGACCATGTTCAGAAGTTGATTCACTGGCATAATGCATTCCATGATTACATTGTTCTCACCCTATCAATTCCTTGAAAAGCAACTCAGAGGAAGAATATCTGTTTTCTATGAATGAGGTGGCATATGAGCTGATGCATCATATCAAAGGATCTCAAAATCGAATCTTTCCAGGAACAGATTTATACAATCCTGCTGACTTTGTCTCTGCCATGCTCATCTTGTTTATTAAGACAGCCACTACTGTCTTCTTTTTGCATGAGGTCAGTTAGAGAAGAATTAGCCAAGTTCATCATTGGCTAAATCCATGTGCAGCCTTGAAAACTGAGAACTCCACTATTATCTCTTTTAAAACCATAGGTAGTTTGAGAATCAGGTAATCTCTAAGAGTTAGAAGAATAAAAGTGCAACTGCAATTATAATTTTATTTTGACTGAGATGTATGAAAGTTAAGAGGAAACAAAGACTAAGACTTTAAATAGCTGGAAGAGAGAAAATGTCACAGTATGAAAAATACCTATGTAATATCAACATTTTTCACTTTACATTTTGATATGGTTTGGCTCTTTGTCCCCATCCAAATCTCATGTTGAGTTGTAAACCTCAATGTTGGAGGAAAGGCTTGGTGGGAAGTGATTGAATAATAGGCGTGGACTTCCTCCTTGCTGTTCTCATAATAGTGAGTGAGTTCTCACAAGGTCTGGTTGTTTAAAAGTGTCTAGCACTTCCCCCTTTTCTCTCTCCCTCCTTCTGGCCATGTGCATATATGCCTGCTTCACCTTTGCCTTCTGCCATGATTGTAAGTTTCCTGAGGCCTTCCAGAAGCAGAAGGCTGTACAGTCTGCAGAATCATGGGCATAGTTAAATCTTTATCCTCTATATACTACCCAGTGTATCTTTATGGCAGTGTGAGAATGGAAATATAAAAAAAAACAGAGAATTGGAGGGTTGCTATAAAGATACCTGAAAATGTGGAAATTACTTTGGAACTGGGTAACGGGCAGAGGTTGGAACAGTTTTGTCAGAGGCATTTGAACCAGAGTGACTCCATCTTGAACAGGCATTGGGTAAAATAAGACTAAGACCTGTTGGGCTTCATTCACAGTAAGTTAAAGCATTCTTAATCACAGGATGAGATAGGAAGTTGGCACAAGATACATGTCATAAAGATCTTGCTGATAAAACAGTTTGAAGTAAAGGAGCTGGCTAAAACAAACCAAAATCAAGATAGTGACAAGAGTTACCTCTGGTTATCCTCAATGTAACACTTCCAGCAGCAACATGACAGTTTACAAATGCCATGACAATATCAGGAAATTACCCTATATGGTCTGAAAAGGGGAGGTATGAATAATCTACCCCTTGTTTAGCATATAATCAAGAAAGAACCATACAAATGGGCAACCAGCAGTCCTCAGGGATGCTCTGCCCATGGAGTAGCCATTCTTTTATTCCTTTACTTTCTACAGATTCACTGGAAATTCTTTCTTTTGTAAGGTCAAGGAACCCTCTTTTGGGTTCTGAATCAGGATCTTTTTCAGTAAGTTTGGAGAATTCAGATGAAGGCAAGAAGATGAGAAAAAGGTTAGAACTTCCTAGAGACTTGCTAAATTGTTGTGACCAAAATGCTAATAATGATATGAACAATGATGTCTAGGCTGACATGGTCTCAGATGGAGATGAGAAACTTATTGAGAACTAGAGTCAAGGTCACTCTTGCTATGCTTTAGCAAAGAGACTGGCGACAATGTGCCCGTGCTCTGGAGATCTGTAGAACTTTAAACTTGAGAGTGACAATTTAGAGTATCTGGTGGAAGAAATTTCTAAACAGTAAAGCTCTCAAGATACAGCTTGGCTGCTTCTGACAGCATATGGTCACATGTGTACACAAAAGATAATATGAAACTGGCACTTATTGCTTAAAAGGGAAGCAGAGCATAAAAGTTTAGAAAATTTGCAGCCTGATTATGTGGTAGAAAAGAAAAATCCATTTTCTGGGAAGGAATTCAAGCTGACTGCAGAAATTTGCATGAATAAAGAGAAGCCAGATGATAATGGCCAAGACAATGGAGGCAATGCTTCCAAGGCATCAGAGACTTGGCAGAAGCCACTCCCATTATAGGCCTGGAGGCCTAGGATGAAAGAATGGTTTTGTGGGCTGGACCCAGGGCCCTGCTGCCCTGAGCAACCTTTTGATGCTGCTCCCTGCATCCCAGCTGCTCCAGCTCCAACCATGGCTAAAAGGGCCCTAGATAAGTCACAGGCCACTGCTCCAGGGGGTGAAAGCAGGAAGCCAGGTGGCTTCCATGTGGTTTTAAGCCTGCAAGTGCACAGAGGACAAGAATTGAGGTTTGGAGCTTCCACTTAGGTTTCAGCCTGGATGTCCAGACAGCAGTCTGCTGCAGGGGCAGAGCCCTCGTGGAGATCTTCTACTAGAGCAGTGCAGAGGGGAAATGGGGAGTTGGAGACCCCACACAGAGTCCCTACTGGTGCACTGCCTAGTGGAGCTGTAAGAAGAGGTCCACCATCCTCTAGACCCCAGATTAGTAGGTCCACTGACAGCTTGCAGTGAGTGCCTGAAAAAGTCACAGACAATCAATACCAACCCATGAAAGCAGCTGAGAGGCTGTACCTTGCAGAGTCACAGGGGCTGAGCTACCCAAGGCCTTGGGAGCCCACTCCTTGTGTTACTGTGGCCTGGATATGAGACATGGAGTCAAATGTTATTTTTCTGGAGCATTAAGATTTAATGACTGCCCTGCTAGGTTTCAGAATTGCATGGACCTGTAGCCCTTTTGTTTTGGCCAATTGTTTCCTGTTGAAATGGAAGCATGCATCCATTGCCTATATCCCCTTTGTATTTCGGAAGTAATTAATTGTTTTTTATTTTAGAGGTTCATAGGTGGAAGGAGCTTGCCTTGTCTCAGATGTTACTTTGGACTTGGACTTTTGAGTTAATGCTGGTATGAGTTAAGACTTTGGGAGACTGTTGAGAAAGCATGACTGTATTTTGAAATGTGACAAGAAGATGAGATTTGGGGAGGGCCAGGGACAGAATGATATGGTTTGGCTCTGTGTTCCCATGCAAATCTCATGTTAAATAGTAATCTTCAATGTTGGAAGAGAGGCCTGGTGGGGGGTAATTGGATCATGGGGGTGGACTTTCCCCTTGCTGTTTGACACACAATTAAACCTATTTTCTTTATAAATTATACACTCTCAGATATGTCTTTATAGCAGTGTGAGAATGGGCTAATACACATTTGTTACTCAGAGTGAAGAAAGGTAATTTCTCTGGTGCAGGGGCCATATTTACTCATATGACTAAATGAGTAAGATATATGTGTGATTGCAAACATTTAAAGCTGTGATGAACTTATTGATCCATTAGTTATCCAAGAGGCATAATCGAAGCAACACATATATTTGTAACTTTTAACCTACTCTTTTCAAGTTTTTATCTTGAGCATTTCCCAATACCCTTAATATGCTTGTCAAAATATTTTTAATTGTTGAATTTTTGCTGAATGGCATTACCATTATTGACTTAACCAGCTTCATATTTTATGAATGTTTTCAGGTTTCACAAATACTCCCCAAAATCAAACCTTCTGCCTTACTTATACATCTTTTCAAAAATTATATTTTAAGAAATGTAAGGTTATTAACATTTTAAATTGTTGATGCATAATCCTGTTGCTCAAAAACTATAGCAACAATTTTTTCTATCTTAAATATTAAATTACATACTAAAGCTATTCATCATTATTTAACAAATATTTTTAGTTTTTTATTTGTATTTTAATTCAACTTACTTATTTTCTCACCAGGACATAAACGTTTAATCTTTGTAAATAAATTAATTTCTTCGGCCGGGCGCAGTGGCTCAAGCCTGTAATCCCAGCACTTTGGGAGGCCGAGGCGGGCAGATCACGAGGTCAGAAGATCTAGACCATCCTGGCTAACACGGTGAAACCCCATCTCTACTAAAAATACAAAAAATTAGCCGGGTGAGGTGGCGGGCACCTGTAGTCCCAGCTACTCGGGAGGCTGAGACAGGAGAATGCCGTAAACCCGGGAGGCGGAGCTTGCAGTGAGCCGAGATTGCGCCACTGCACTCCAGCCTGGGTGACAGAGCAAGACTCCGTCTCAAAATAAATAAATAAATAAATAAATAAATAAATAAATAAATAAATAAATAATAAATTAATTTCTTTGCACAGTAGTTTCTTAAAGTACTTCCTTAGATATAAAATAATAATGTTTATAATGTATATATCCATGTGCAAAAACATAAGCCAAAATAAAATGCCAAAATCTCAAATATAGTAAATTTCTTTTTGAGAATTAATTCCTATTCTAACATTCTAAGAAGTTTATTACCTATCTAGCTGCTAGACATTTTCTTCTATTATATGAGAAATTTATTTGTGGTGTATAGTGTTGTTTAGTTTTTGTCTTGATTTATTTTGCTATAAAATATTGATTAAATTTTAACAAGAATTGGAAATATTCATTTTTGACATGATTTGATATTAAAATAATAATCAATATGCATTATGCATACTTAAATATAAACACTCCCCCAAATTATAAATCCAAACTGATCATTACCAAAATATCATGTCAACATACCAACAAATAAACGAATAAACAAAATAAACTCCTTTTATTTGCTGGTATGAAAGAGGAGGACAAGGAGAAGATAGAAAAAAATGAACCATTCCTGCTACTATCTTAGGGGTAAGAAAAAACAGTTTGAGTAATAAAAACATTGCAAAAGCCAAATTCCTCATTTTAGCAATATGTATAACAACATCAATGTTTTAGGTATTAGAAAACATCACACTGAATTATGTATTTATCTAAATAAAAGAAAAAATGAAAGAGAAGAAAAAAGGAAGGAGAAAAAGAAGGAAAGAGAAAGAAAGAAATGAAGAGAGAAAGAAAAGATTAATTTAAAAGGCATGAACATGAAACAAAAAAGTTATTGCAAGTAAAAACATCAGGTTTCAAGGACTGACTCATATTAATGTAAATATCTGTTTTACTATCCTACAATAAGGGCTTACATTATTCTAGTCCAGATGTTTGCATTGTATTAAATATTGTTGCTATATTTCATTTGGATCACAAAAATAAATTAACTGTCATCACCAAAGCTGAAAATTAGTGCTAAATTTCTGTACTATGAAAGGACTACGAAGTGTCTCACTTTTCTAATCTTAGAAAATATAGTTTAAACAAGGAAATTAGCTAATTACTAAGGCTAGAAAAATCAGTAACTTAAAGTCTGAATGATGTATTAGCTTGCTAGGCTGCCATAACAAAATATCACAGACTAGGTGACTTAAACAACGAACATTTATTTTCTATAGTATAGAAGTCCAAGACCAAGTTGTGAGCAGGGGGATTCTCCTCTGAGGCTTCTCTCTTTTGCTCATAGATTGCTACCTTTTTGTTGTGTCCTCATGTGGCCTTTCCTCTGTGCACCCATATCCCTGGTGTCTCCTTGTGTGTCCAAATTTCCTCTTCTTATAAAGACTACTTTGCTGAACCTCATTTTAACTTAATCACCTTTCTAAATGCCCTATCTCCAAATGCAGTCACATTCTGAGTATGGGGGTTATGGCTTCAACATATGAATTTTGGAGGGACACAATTCAGCCTATCCCATATGGGAATCTCAATTCCTGTGGTCTATAGCTATATTATTTAAGTTTGTTTTCACCTAATAATAAAAGGAAAATTGCATTTAAAGCATACAGTTTCTTTTTAACAAACTCTAACTTGTCTTTGCTTATTTATAACCTTTAAAATGTATTGTAAGTTATAGAGTAGTCAAATAATCTAGAAGCGTACAACTCAGGAATATGTGCCATTAAAATGTTGCTGCTTATCTTTCAGAGGTTTATATCAGATAGCACTTTTGTAATAAACAAAATTAAGATCATACTCTATGTAGTGCTTTAAAATATAAACAGTTTTTATCACTTAACATTACATTGGGTACATTTTATACAAAAGCTCATACAATAGCAAAACATGATTTATAAATATATATGTCACCTATATTTCATAGTTTATTTTATCTTTTCTTTTTATTGATGATAGGAATTTTTACACGTATATTTTTCAGTAAAACTATGATAAACAAATTTCTACATAAAATTTTTGTGTGCCTATAATTTCAAGTTAATAAATTCTGAGAAGGCGGGCATCCACCCATAGAATTTTAATCACATTGCCAACTTTAAAAGCAGGAGTGCAGTATACTGGAATGAACATGGGTTTTGCAGATGATGACAAATTGATTTACTAAGCTCTCCTTCTTATCTATGCGATGTTTTACAAGATTCTTAGGCCTCAGTGTCCCCATCTGTAAATTGGGGAATATTTTATTCTCCATTTTAGGGAGGAAGATTAGGATTAATGTGAGAACAAGAAACAACACACACAATAAGAATTTAATAAACACAGCTAGTATATAGTTCACTATAAAAGCACAAGAAAATTACATGCTCAAAATAGCCCCATCAGGTACCAATGTGCCTTCCTAACTCCTGATTAGATTTGTTGAGTGCCTGACATTTCTGTATTTGCCTCAGCATAACAGAGCACACACTTGAATTCTTCCCTGTACCCCATCAGTGATCCATGAACTGGTATTTGTTTATGCTAACGTATCCACACTTTTCGTTCTAATTTACCATGTTGTCATAAAATTTCCAGAGAGAACTGTATCAGATGCTCACACCTTTTCCAGTCTTTTCCAAAACCTGTATGTATCTCATTACCCTTCTCTCTACCCAACTTAGACCCACATTCCCCTCATGTATCAGTTTTTTACTAGCTGACCTTGCTGGAAGAACATATGCCATTTTGTACTTACTCTCTGAAATGAGTTTCACTCTCAATCTTCCTTTACTAATAGTCTTCACCCTCCTTGTTACTATTAACTACAGGAAATTCTCCATTCCTTTCCATATTCAGTTATCTTTCCTTCAATATCAACCAAGTTGTTCAGTCAATATGCAGCACTGACCTCTGGAAATTAGTTCTGATAATATCAAGCCAATAAATGGTCCCTCTGCACACCAGCAACATAAACAATTGCCATAAATGTATACATATTAACAAACCTGCACGTTGTGCACATGTATCCTAGAACATAAAGTATAATGAAAAAGAAAAAAAAGAGTGATCTAAAGGGAAGAGAAATTCTCAAAATGAACTTCCCTTTCCTTATAGATTGTCTCAGAATGTTCAGATCATTATGGGTTCAGAAACTCAATGGATTTTAAATAATTTGAGAGCAAAATAAATAGAGGCAATCTGTGTCTTTTAAAAAACGTGTTAATTTGGCTAAGATGGATCTACTTTCCTCAATATCCCTTCTGGGTTAGAGATGGCCAACAGAGTCATTTGCATGAGTTGTAAAGGGTAGAAGTGAAGTGATAGACATTACTTTGGGAAGGTTAATTTCAGTGAGACTATGTAAAGTGTCTTGTGAGTTCCAGCTTGTGCTAGCTCACCCCACTTCATGTTCAGCTCTTATTCCTGACTTCTGGCTCTGTGGACCAGCAACAATTCCAAGCTTACCACCAGACGTAGAGGCTACAGCCTTCCATGGTATTCCCCATCAGTTCTCCTCCGTGGTCACACACAGCAGTTGGACCCTCACGTGTTACCAGACTTTTCTGCAAGTTGTGTCTTTTCCACCACAGCACTGTTTAGGAAGACTGGTCAGGAATTTTCCCTGATCCTCCAATTGCCCTTGTGGCCCCGACTTCCTAGACTCCTCTCTCAACTATGTTGTGTCTAGTCTCTGTCATAAGTTCTTACTCTGTAATATTTATAAGAATTCTGTTTCCCCAATCAAATACGAATACAGACATTTTCTATTTTTCTTTATTTACCCTTTACAACTAGCTACTATTCATTTGTTTTATTCATGATTCCAAAGATTATAGCCTTTTATAATTAACCACTATGGACACATACAAAGGGCATGTTATTGGTAGTAGAACAGTAAGCATTAGGTTGTTAATCTTGATTTTTTAAGAGTAATGCCTATACAGTATAGCCAGTTTATATTAAGAAAACAGTCAGGCCTTATATACTTGTGCAAAGTACTTAAGAAATACCTGGAAACATCTTGAGTATTTCAAATATTTCACATTAAAATAATAAATTGAGTAGAAAGGTGAAGAGTATGACTTTGGAATCAAATATACCTGATTTAAATCTCATCTTCATTTACTATTTAGGTAATTTGTCTATTTATTTAATTGCATAATATGTCAATTATCTCACATGTAAAATTTACTTCATGGAGGTAGATTTCTGTAATGCATTTATCAAAATCCCTGGACTATACTAAGTAATTTTATTATAAGTGACTATCATTAACTAACATTCTATATTAATCATGTCACATACATCATCTTTAATTAACAGTACTCCATGTGGCAGTTTTTATAATCTTTATTTTCCATACAGGAAGATTGATGTTTAGGGCCTCTTCCACACAGACTGCATATCTGTACTAATTCATAAATATGTATTTTAGAAAAAGCCTCTCTTGTACCTATAGAGTAAAAATCAAGAAATAAATAATAATTTTTATTCACTAGACTAACCAAGGAGTATAGAGACAAGAATAAACCAAAGAAAACCAAGAAATTATTATGAGTTTCCAGTTCCAACATAATCTTTGTACACGTTTTAAGACACATTAGAACTAGTTAAAAAACAAGTTTGCTTGTTGTTTTAAATACTATTTTCAGACAAATTATAATTGACAAATTATAATTGCATATGTTTATGCCATTATATTTTGCAATTGCATACGGTTATGCAATTATTACAATGTAATAATATAATATATGCAAACAATGTATAATGAGTAGATCAAGCTAATTAGCATATCAATCAAATTGCTTACCTACTATTTTTTATGGTAAAACATTCAAAATTTATTCTTTTAAATATTTTGAAGTGTACAATATATTTTTATTAACTGTAGTCACCCTGCTATGCAATAGATCCCAGAACGCATTTGTCTTCTCTGAAACTTTGTACCTTTGAATGACAATGCCCCATTCCCTCCATCCCCATTAACCCAGCCTCTGGTAACAATCATCCTACTCTCTACATCTGTTAGTTCAACTTTTTTAGATTCCACATATGAGATAATATGATATTTACAGCTTAGATTTGTCATCTGTAAAATGAGAACTATAAATCCTAACTTACTGGAATATTGTAAATATTAAAATGAAATAATATAAAGAAATAGAGTTTCATGATATATGGGCAAAAGATGTAAATAGATACTTCACCAAATAAAATAAATAGATGCAAAAAGCCATGAAAATATGCTTAATATCATTATTCATTAGAGAAATTTAGCTTAAAATTATTATGAGTCACCCCTACACACCTATCATAATGGCTACAAACCAAACAAAACAGTTCAAGTGAAACAAATATGCTTATACCACATGCTGGTGAGCATATAGGGCAACCAGAACCCTTATACAGTAGGACTTGGATAATGTTACACAGCTGCTTTGGAGAAAGTTTGTATAAAATTTAAATATACACTTATCCTATAACCTAGCAACCTCACTTCCAGGTATTTATTCAAGGGAAATTAAAAACTATGTTCACACAATAATTCGTATGCTTTTATTTATAGCAGATTTGCTCATAATCATCTAAAGGGAAAGTATCCAGATGTTCTTCAACTGGTAAATGTGTAAAGAAACTGTCATAAGTTCATACAATGATATGTTCTCCAGCAATACAAGAAAACACACTATCGATGCACACAACAGCATGAAGAAAGCTCAACTGTGTTATGCTAAGTGAAAGAAAACAAATTCAAGGCAAAACTGGGTGCAAAAAAATCAATGTTTGGTAAAGACCGGAGTCATAAGGAGAATTTGACTATTTATAGGCATAAGGAATATTTTGGGAGATGATGATGGAACTATTCTAAATGCTGATTTACTTATAGTAACAGTACTGTGTGATTGTATCAACAAAGAATTGCACACTGAAAAGGATAGTTTTTACTTTGTGTAAATAATACCACAATAAAAAGACAATCTCATGTTTGTTCAGCCTTTTATAATTTACAATGCACATTTCATACACCATCAGTTTGATCTTCACACAATTTAATTGGTAGATAGTATTCTTTCATTTCATAAGTAAAAAATGAACTTTGAATAAAAAAATCAGGATTGATGCCAAGTTTCATGATTCCTGACCAAGTACTCGCTCTGTCAGACATTAAGATGCCCATATTTGTTTGTGTGAATATAAGTTGCCTGATACTCCATGATATTTTTCTGATTAAATAGTTTTGCAATGAACAACAATCCAAAGTGTGATACTTTTCATGTTTTCATTTTTTTTCTTATTCTTAGAAAAGGCTGAAAATTTTCCTAGATAATTGACTATCCATTGAAGTTTCATATTTTATATCTTTATTCTATTGCTATTCTGACCTTGAAAAAATTAATGCCTAAAAGATGTATCAACAACCCCCCTGCAAAACAACTGCAAGGGAGCTAGCTGCTCTTAGAGAATTTAAGAATAGGTTAAATTGTTGTTTAACAATTTGTTAAACTAGCTATAAACTTTCTCACCAGGGACAATAAATTAGACAAGCTAGGAGGTCAGCTTTGAAGGTACTCAAAGCAGACGTTTGGCACCAGACAGATTACTTTTCTTTAGCAAGACTGGTAGTTATCCTGTCTCTTTTCTCCTACAGAGCAAGAAAGCCACACAAAGAAATTATAATCTCATGCAACAAGAAAAATAACACCTTACTCTCAATGTAAAGGTACTCCCTGAAGAACAACAGCAGATCTCTTTTCCCCTAAGAGTTAACCAGCAGCTGGAATGGAGAGGTTCAAACTGGTTTGCCAAACAGTCCTTTCCCCAATCCCCACCAAAACTACAGAACATTCACATCTTCCATGTTGCTAAAGAAATTTAGGCTGATTTTAACTGGGAATTATATAGACATCCCTGCAAGAACTGAAATAGAATTGACTTGTCCCTTGTAAATGATGAACCACATTCACTGAAGGATTAGTGGAGAACAGATAAAAAGAACCATAGAGTCTGCAAATTTTTGGCAAAACTAGGATATATGAGGAAATGCAGTAACAGAAAAGAAAATGGATTTAGAGTCATTTCCGTGTTTATTACTTATGACTGGTACCTTTAAGCTAGGCCCATGGCTTTTGTTTGATTATTAGAAAGAATTCTTGGATCATGAGACCAAAAATCAGCTAAAATAGTTTAGAAGAAATGTTGCATTTAGCATAATAATAATGCTGGATGTCTTGTGGAGTCCCAGATAGGAAAAACAGCAGGATAGCAGAAAAGGTAAAAGGAAGAGCTCAAGTTCCAAGAAGACACTGCCCCATTAAAAATCTAACTAGTTTCAAATGCCTCTATCTAGACCAATAAATTACAGTCAGAAGGATGAGCAAATATATGGATCAATACTGAACAAATAAACTATGTAGAGATAGGAATAATTTCTAATATGGTGTCTACATCCTCCACTCTGTAGATAGGGATATGAAAAATTTCTGGTTAAGGTGTGATGGGTGAACATTCCAGCTACTCTCTAGTCCACTGTTTCTGAAAGTGTGGTGCCAAAACACCAAGTCATCAGAGATGTATTGTAAAATGCGGATTCCTGGGCTCTTCCTCAGATTTTTCATATTGGAATAAAAAAATGGCATTATCTCAAATTTCCTAGGACATTCATGTGCACACTAAACACTGAGACCCAGAACTTCATGCCTTTTGTTCTAATGAATTGAATGTAACAGCTTCGATGCTTGCCCAGGTTCTTTTCGTTCTTGGAAAATAATTCTTCTTTGTAAGTGTAAGCTCTGGAATCTATAATCTGGCTCTATAAAACTCTTTAGGTACTGGTCAAATGTAGAGTTTGCTAGGATCCAACGTTTCCCAATTTTGTTTACTAACGTGTCTCCAGCACTTAAAGTAGTGGTTGGCATGTAGTAGGCACTCAAACCTTAGCTGTATCTGTTAAAAGGTTAAATGGTTTCATGTATACTATTGTGATGGATAATTTCACATGCCAATTTGGGTGAGCCCCCGGATGTCTAGATTAAACACTTTTTCTGGGTGTGTCTGTGAGTAATATTAGCATTAGAGGTGGGGGCCCTTTTCAACATGGATTAACATCATCTGATCCACTGAGGGCCTGAATAGGAAAAAATCCCAAAGAGGGATGAATTCACCTCTTTTTTTCTGCCCCATTGCTTGACCTGGCACCTCCAATTTCCTATTCTGCCTCAGGACTGGGATTTCCATCATTAAATTCCCTGATTCTCAAGTCTGCAGACTCACACTGAATTATGACTCTGCTTTTCTGGATCTCCACTTGCAGATGGATGATTGGACTTCTCAGTTCTCAGCATCTTTAATGATGTTTTTAATAATAAATCTCTCTCTCTTTCTCTCTCTCTGTCTGTCTTTCTCTCTCCATTTCTCCATATCTCTTGACCCTCCATATCTGCAGTTTCCACATCCACAGATTCAATCAACTGCAGGTTAAAAAATACAATAATCCAGGAGTGCAGAATCCACAGATATGGAGAGACAAATTTTCATACCAGCAGATTCCTTTGGGCTGAACGGGAGACTTGAACATCCACAGATTTTGGTATCTGCAGGACTCCCAGAACCAATCACAGATGATACTGAAGGATGACTCTGTGTGTGTGTGTGTGCGCGCGTGTGTGTGTGTGAATATATATTCAATTATTATTTAGTAGGAAAATAAAACCATGTATAAAATAATAATTACATTTTTGTCTAATAACAGACTCATTGTGATACTAGATCATGAACTGGAGTAGTACATTGTCACTCCATAATCATCTTTTTGTTCTCTTTATATACTCTTCTCCTTAACTATCAGCCCTTAAAATAAGCCATGCCACCACATTTCAGCCCAGATTCATGTGTTGTTGTTTTTTTTCCCACTTCAAAACATTCTTCCTCATGGAATTATTTTATTTTTAGCTTGTAAGTCCCAGTAACTTAAATACATTTGTTCAGTGAAATAACATTTGTCTAAGTTTACCTTCTTCAGTCAGGCAAAAAATAATAGCAAATCTCTGTAAGTATCAGAACAGAACACTGAAAAGATAGCTACTACTGTAATACATAGATGAGAAACTGAGAATCTTTGTTTTATGTCACCCAAACTTTACTGTTTTCTTTCTTATTTAAATGTTAAATGCATGTTGTATTATTCCATTTTCACACTGCTATAAAGAACTGCTCAAGGCTGGGTAACTTATAAAGAAAATAGGTTTAATTGACTCACAGTTCCACATGACTTAGGAGACCACAGAAAACTGACAATTATGGCAGAAGGAGAAGGAGGAGTGCCTTACATGGTGGCAGATGAGAGAGAACATGTGTAGGAGGAACTGTCAAGCACTTATAAAACCATCATATCTCATGAAAATTCATGCACTATCAGGAGAATAGCATGGGAGAAACTACCCCCATGATCCAATCACCTCCAACCAGGTCCTGCCGTCAAAACATGGGGATTATGAGGATTACAATTCAAAATGATATTTGTGTGGGGACACAGAGCCAACCCATATCATTTCTCCTCTACTCCCTCCCAAAGCTCATGTCCTTTTTGCACTTCAAAACCAATCATGCCTTCCAGACAGTCCCCCAAAGTCTTAACTCATTTCAGCATTAACTAATACAGTCCAAAGTCTCATCTAAGATGAGGTAAATCCTTTCCACCTATGAGCCTGTAAAATCAAAAGCAAGTCAGTTACTTCCAAGATAAAAGGGGGTACAGGCATTGGATAAATACTCCCATTCCAAATGGGAGAAATTGGCCAAAACAAAGGGGCTACAGGCCCATGCAAATCTGAAACCCAGCATGACAGTCACTCAATCTTAAAGCTCTGAAATTATCTCCTTTGACTCCCTGTCTCACATTCAGGGCAGACATGCAAGAGGTGGGCTCCCACAGTCTTGCACAGGTCCACCCCTGTGGCTTTGCAGGGTATAGCCCCCTGGCTGCTTTAATGGGCTAATGTTGAGTGTCTATGACTTTTCCAGGCACAGGATACAAGCTGTCAGTGGATCTACCATTTGGGGATTTAAAGGACGATGGTCCTCTTCTCACAGCTCCACTAGGCAGTGTCCCAGTGGGACTCTGTGTGGTGGTTTCAATCCCACATTTCCCTTCTACATTGCCCTAGCAGAGTCTCCATGAGGGCTCCACACTTAAAGCAGACTTCTGCCTGGGTATCCAAGTGTTTCCATACATCTGCTGAAATTTAGGAGGAGGTTCCCAAACCTCAATTTTTGAATTCTGTGCACCTAGAGGCTCAACATCAGGTGGAAGCTGCCAAGCTTGGGACTTGCACCCTCTGAAGCAATACCTTGGCCCCTTTTAGCCATGGCTGGAGCTGGAGCAGATGGGATTCAGGATACCAAACCCTGAGGCTACGCAAAGCAGTTGGCCCTGGGCCAAGCCCACAAAACCATTTTTTTCTTCCTAGGCCTCAGGGCCTGTAATGGGAGGGGTTGCTGTGAAGGTCTCTGACATGCCATCAAGTCATCTGCACCATGGTCTTGACTATTAACATTTGGCTCCTCATTACTTATGCAAATTTCTGCAGCCCTCTTGAATTTCTCCCCAGAAAATGCATGTTTCTCTTCTACTTCATGGCCAGGCTGCAAATATTCCGAACTTTTATGCTCTGCTTCCTCGTGAAAGCTTTGCTGCTTAGAAATTTCTTCTGCCAAATACCCTAAATCAAATATCTAAAGTTAGAAGTTTCACAAATATCTAGGGCAGGGAAAAAGTGCCACCAGTCTCTTTGCTAAAGCTTAGCAAGAATGATTTTTACTTTAGTTCTCAATAAATTCCTCATTTCCATCTGAGACCACCTTAGCCTGGACTTCATTGTTCACATCACTATCAGACTTTTGGTCAAAATCATTAAACAAGTCTCTAGAAAGCTCCAAATTTTCCCACCTCTTTCTGTCTTTTACTGAGTCCTCCAAGCTGTTACAATCCCTGTATGTTACCCAGTTCCAAAGTCGCCTCCACATTTTCAAGTATCTTTAGAGCAGTATCCCAGTCTCCATGGTACCAATTTTACTGTATTAGTATGTTTTAATACCGCTATAAATAACTACCCAAGACTGAGTAATCTATATAGAAAAAAAGGTTTAACTGACTCAGTTCCACACGGCTGGGGAGGCCTCAGGAAACTTAAAATCATGACGGAATGGGAAGCAGACATGTCTTACATGGCAGCACGTGAGACAGAAGATGTGTAAGAGGAACTGTCAAACATATATAAAGCCATAAGATCTCATGAGAACTCACTCACTATCAGGAGAATAGCATGGGGTAAACACCCTCATGGTCCAGTCACCACCCACCAGATCCCATCCTTGACACATAAGGATTGTGGGGATTACAATTTGAGGCAGAGATTTGTATGGGGACACAGAGTCAAACCGTATCACATATTTCAATATTAAGTTGCACATGATCAATAAAACTAGTGACATGATGCAGTAATTATGTAGAAAAATATAACTAGTCCCACCCATCACTTATCTACCTTTAAAAAACCTTATACTATAGCTGACATATATATTCACAAGTAAAAGGTTTTTTTTGGTTTGTTTTTTATTTTAATGAGATAGTATTATATACATTTTATTGCAACCTGTTTTCCTCAACAGTATTTATGGATTTTTCTCCTGGCTATTAGATTATCCAGTGCAATTTTATCTCATTCTTTTTTAACTTTTCAGAATTCAGATTCAAATCAATTTATTTTACTTTTTCTGTAGATATTCAGTTTGTCTCCAGTGCTTTGCCAAGATAAACCATACCATGATGAAATTTTCTATAAGTAATATTTTCAAAATGTGCATCAAAATGTATATGCTTTTTACTTTTAATGAACTTTTCTAAATTAGCTTTTTGAATAAAAGCTTTTATTCTCATTAGCAATGAGTTTCTATTTTATACGTTTACTCATAAGATCTTCCTTTACTATTTTTTTTTTCAAATTTTATAAGGCAACATCTCATTGTAGCTTGTATTATACTTTTTCTAAATGACTGATGAGATTAAACAATTTTCATAAGTTCATTAGCTATTGCTATAACTAAATTTCAAGGAATCTGGAACACTTAAATTATTTATTCAGGAAACTGTTCAGAAACACTTCCGTCACTTAAAAAATACAAATATATTACTTGGTATCAAGTATACAAATGCTAACATTATGAGAGAATAGAACCATAGGAAATGAATGGTCCTCTGTCTTTATCACTTACCATATGGAGTATATTGAGGCAGTAGTTAAGATCTGAGCAAGTGGCACCATAAACAGACTAAACTCAGCGTCATTCTGGAAGGACTCTGCACATTTGTGAGGAGTTGAACCATGCTGTGATAGTATGGAGGAAGATTAATCTAAATAAGGTGAAAGGATAGCTATAAAGAAACTTTGTTCTAACTAGAAGCCAGGCCAGTAAAGAATAAGAAAAGAACCTGTGGGTGGAGTTCAAATGAAGTCTTCTAAGAATTGATTAAACAGCTAAGCCTTCACATATAAGTTAAATGTACAAACACTAGACAGCAAGTGACTTGTAGACTTTTGTCAATTCTGGCTATTCTTAGAAGGCCATGTTTTCTTCTGAGAAAAATGGAATAGCGCACTAAATAAAGCTCCTGGGCAGCATCCAAGTGGCCATGGCCATGACAACTCAGAGAAGCATTAGCAATTTACTCAGGGAACTCCTTCAACTGCTTCCTCGCCATCCTGAGAAAGGTCAGGCTGTAGGTTTATGATGACAAAGACATAGACTAAATAGACAAAATTACTGAAATGACTTCTGGATGTCTCTCCCATCATTTGGAGGAATTCTGCAATCCAAATCTAGGGCATCACCTATTCCCTTGCAAGCCTGATGGAGGTGGAATTATCAAACATATTGACGTCATCATTTCAGTGAATCTCAACTTCAGCAGCAATCTCATTGTAAGCCTTTGAACAAGCAACCACTTTTTCTCTTCAGCACCTCTCTTAACAGAGCTGTCACATTGCTGGAAGCCCTGAGAACAGTGGGCTAACTAATGCTGTCCCTTTTGCATGGAGATAGGTCAGTGCAGACCTGTCTGAGGTCTCCCTGAATGACCTGATTCAGTGCAGGCTAATCGGTCAAGAGCAAGACCCTTGTTACTGCAGAGAAGATCTAGTTCTTCATAGGAAAACCACAGAAACAAATGGCTCTGTTGCCTTTAAGAGAAATCAAAGCCTGCTCAAGATACTCTTTTTTTCTTTTTTTTTTTTTTTCTTTTTTGAGACGGAGTCTCGCTCTGTCGCCCAGGCTGGAGTGCAGTGGCCGGATCTCAGCTCACTGCAAGCTCCGCCTCCCGGGTTCACGCCATTCTCCTGCCTTAGCCTCCGGAGTAGCTGGGACTACAGGCGCCAGCCACCTCGCCCAGCTAGTTTTTTGTATTTTTTTTTAGTAGAGACGAGGTTTCACCGTGTTTGTCAGGATGGTCTCTATCTCCTGACTTCGTGATCCGTCCGTCTCGGCCACCCAAAGGGCTGGGATTACAGGCTTGAGCCATCGCACCCGGCACTCATTTTTTTTTTTTTTTTTTTTTTTTTTTTCTGTTCCAAGAGAGATGTATGAATATAGTGGACACATTTCAATCAAGTGGGCTCTTTTGACAAGTTTAATCCTAGGAAGATAAGCAAAGGGGGAAAAAAAAAAGACTACCAGAATAAAATGTTACTTCCAAATTTTCCCTCTTCAACATGAATAGTCTGTCATCCAGAGGAGTCATTTTGTCACAATGAATTACCTAAAAGAGCAGGCCAGTGCCCATAATTCAAAAAATTATGTCTCTCCTTTAAAACCAATTATGACATAAACCCATTTATGATATAAGTGGCTGCAAGTTCCCCAAGTGTTTATTCCTGAGTATAATGAGACTGAGTAAAAATGGCACAAGATGAAAGTGAAGAGACATGCCAGATATTAAGAGGGAAGAACCTTTTTTAAAGATGTTGTCAGTGGGGTAAGATATTGATAAATCAGGTTGTGGGAATCAAATTATAAATTATAGCAGCCTCACTGGAAGAGCTTCAGCCTCTGAAATGATGGAGCAATATTGCATGGTTTTATCCCTTTGGTACCTCCATTTGAGTATCTTTAATGATATTTCATGTTTAATAATGATATAACAGTATTTTTACTCACTGTTCCAGTAAAAGAATGCCAAGCTAACATACATTGTGTGCACTCATGCAAAGCAAATGGGTGATAAGGAGACTTAATTGTATATGTGGGGTTAATCTCAAAATGCTTTTATAAGTTAGGCTAGATTTTATTACGCATGAAGTAGAAGATGATAATCTATGTCAAACTGATCATTTAATGTTACATTTAGCAGATCAATATTATATGAATAATATATTTTATGAAATAAATTTCAAGTAATTGCCTTGGGAAATTCAAAGAACAAGATGTTCCAGATACTAAACTTTTAATATTTTCCATTTTTGAAATGAATTGACAAGTATGGCACTAATTTTTCAATTGAGTTACCCACTGTGGACTCTTCTACCAATCTGTGAGATTTTGACCACTTCATTTTTATACCTGTCTATATACATCCACTGAGTGACTACTGTGTGCCAGATCCTGTGCAGATCAGTGAAGACACAAATGCAGAGGGTTCACCCCTGACTGCAAGATTTTTGTATTCTAATAGAAGGCAGATTTGCAAATAATGACAAAAATATGAGATATGTGCAGTATTTGAAACATAAACAAGTGCAACAACAGCAGGTGGAAAACGGCATATAAATTTACTGAAAGAAAAAAGATCAACCTTCAAAGAGAAAGTAAATTAGATTTCTAGAAATGTGGAAATTTGCTACTCAGA
Organism: Piliocolobus tephrosceles; assembly: GCF_002776525.5. Taxonomy (NCBI): domain Eukaryota; kingdom Metazoa; phylum Chordata; class Mammalia; order Primates; family Cercopithecidae; genus Piliocolobus; species Piliocolobus tephrosceles. The sequence goes on along the minus strand of NC_045444.1, from coordinate 13,899,814 downwards.
ATCTTGGGAGGGCATTCTAGGTGCACATGAGAAATATTTGTGAATTAGGGTAAAAACAAGTAACATAATTTCTCAAAACAAAGAGTAGGTCATACAAAAAAAGTGTAGAGATATAGAAGTCATATCACGACAGAGCTTTTATGTTAACATTTATTTTCTAATAAGTTGAAAGAAATTTAAAAACATGAAGCACAGGAATTACAAGATCAGCTATAGAAAATGTAGAGATTTTGGTTGTGCCAGTCACATACTGGAAGGTGGTAGGGATCAGGTGGAATGAATGTCAGAAATTCCAGGACGAAAAATAGAGAAATTGTTAAGACTCATTTGCCAAGAGCCTGACTTAGGTTTATGAAATTTCTTGTAAATTGTCACAGTTATGTAATTATGTTTGCAGAGTTGTTCATAGTATTCCTTATTATCATCTCATTATCTTTGAGGCTAGCAGTGAATATATTGTCTTTCATTCCTGTTATCAACTATTTCTCTTCTGCTTTAGTCTTTCTAATGTTGTATCAACTTTGTCCATCTTTTCATAAAACTTCTTTTGTTCTCATTTTTCTCTGTGTTTTTCTGTTCTTATTTTTGTTGTTTTCTATTATTATCTTTGTTACTTTCTTTCCTCTGCTTGATTTAATTTTGGCTTATTTCTCTATTATTTTTCTAATTTTTTAATGTGGAAGCATGATACTGTATTAACATGTTTCTTCTTTACTAATACAAGCATTTTAGTGCTATAAATTTCCCTCCAAGCATTGTTCTAGCTGCATCTTACTAATTTTTCATTTTTATTGACTTCAAAGTATTTTCTAAATTATGTTAAAATTACCTGTTGCCTCAAATATTATTTTGATGTTCATTGTTTAATGTTTCAGTGTTTAGACATTTTCTTCATATCCTTCTCCTAGTAATTTCTAATTTAATTTCATAAGGTCTGAAAATATACTTTGTACAGTTTTAAATCTTTTAAATTTGTTAAGGTCTAATTTGTAGCACAGGTTTGATAGATCTGGTTTAGTATTACAAGTACATTTAGGTGGGGTGTTCTACAAATGTCAGTTAGATCTAGTTAATTTTTGGTGTTCTTAGTTTTTCTAGAGCCTCACTTATTTTCTACCCACTATTTCTATAACATTACTCAGAAGGAAGTATTGATATTCATTATAATTGTGGACTTAACTATATCTTATTTCAGTCCTGTTAGATTTTGCTTCATGCATTTTGAAGCTCTGTTTTTAGGTGCATAATATTTAGAAGTTCTATGTTTTCTTGGTGAATTATCCCTTTTATCAATATCTCTGTTTTCCCTGGTAATTATCTTTTGTTCAATATGAATATAGCCACTCTAGCTTTGTTTCATATTGCATGAAAAAACTTTTTCTATATTCTTTTTCTTAATTCTACTTGAAATGAACTTTGTGTAGACATCATAGGGTTGAATTATATTACATATTCTATCTGAAATTCTATACTTTAATTAGTATGTTTAGATATTTACATTTAATGTAATTATTCATATGCTTATAATTAAGTATAATAATATGTATATTTAATTTTTTCAATTTTTTCATATTCACCTTTAAAGACTATTCAGAATCATTATTTTACCACATCATTTGGAATATAGAAATATTAACATTGTATATGTCCGCTTGTTCTTTTATGCTACATACATGTCTTATATGTTTTTTCTACACACGGTAAAAACCTCATCTGGCAATGTTATACTCTCTGATTTTAGTTGAAGTCAGCATTGCCAGAATGCTATTTTTAACAATTCAAGAGAAGAACAGACAAATATTTACCTGGATATTTTCCAATTCTGTTGTTCTCTTTTATTCCTTAAGTTCCAAGTTTGTTTCAATTTATACCTCCAGTAAACCACTTCTCAGTTTTTCTTTAACTAAGTGCCTTAATTTCACCTTCATTCCTAACAATAATTGAATATACAACTCAGGATTATTTTACATCTTTAAAAAATATTACACCACGTCCCTCTGAACTCAATAATTATGAGAATTTTATATTATTTTAAATACTTGTTTATCTATAGGTTATTAATCATTTTTCTCTGACTACTTCCAATCTTTTTGTCTCTTGATTTCAATGGTTTGTTATAATGTATCTGACTAGATTTCCTTCTTAGGATTTGTTCAGCTACTTGAATTTGTAAGTTTATATCTTGTGTCAATGTAAGACATTGCCAGCTGTCATTTCTTCCCATTTTTGTCATTTCTTCCAGAGAGGAATCTCTGTCCTCTCTTTCTGGGACTTTGATAAAACAAATGTTTGAAATTTCATTGTTTTTTCAATGATCCCTCATCTTTGTTCATTGTTTCCTATTTTTTAAATGTCATTTTCAGATTGCATAAGTTTTACTGCTCTATCTGCAAATTTACCAAGTTGTAATTTTCTTCTCTGTTCTGGTATTAAGTCCATCTAGTAAGGATTTACTTTGATTTTTTTTTAATATCTACAATTTTCTTTTGGTTCTATTTTATTTGTCTTTTTTGAGGCTTTCTATTTCAATACATTTTTCAAGAGTATTTACCATTCCTAGTTAGACCATTTCTGTAATAGCTGCTTTAGTGTCCATTGTATATTTTCAATACCCATGTCACCTTGGCATTGCTGATTATCTTATTCCACAGGAGTTAAAATTTTCATGTTTTTAAAAAATATTTTATGAGTTTTTATTTTGTCCTGCACATTTTACATATTATGTTGTAAAATTCTAGGTTTTAAAACATCCTATGAAAATGTTATTATTTTTTGTTTCAGCAGGTCATTGAACTGACTAGATAAAGCCACTAGTTTCATTCTGCTTCCTGAGTGTCCTGGTTCTAATATTATATCTATTTTCAAAACCTTGGTAGTAGTCTTCAAATTTGTTCAAGACATGTCCCATCTAATGGTTATTCTGGGACCTAGATGGTGGTCTATCTTTTAATTCATTTCCGAAAGTGTTTGGCATGCTGGTTAGAATCAGTCCTGCCATGTAGAACTTGGAGGTGAGCTCTGGAGTTCACTGGATTAAGAAAATGTGGCACATATACACCATGGAATACTATGCAGCCATAAAAAAGGATGAGTTCATGTCCTTTGTAGGGACATGGATGCAGCTGGAAACCATCATTCTCAGCAAACTATCGCAAGAACAGAAAACTAAATACTGCATGTTCTCACTCATAGGTGGGAAGTGAACAATGAGATCACTTGGACACAGGAAGGGGAACATCACACACCAGGTCCTATTGTGGGGAGGGGGAAGGGGGGAGGGATAGCATTAGAAGATATACCTAATGTAAATGACGAGTTAATGGGTGCAGCACACCAACATGGCACATGTATACTATATATTTGTTACTATTTTTGTTACTATATAACAAAAGTGCACATTGTGCACATGTACCCTAGAACTTAAAGTATTATTTAAAAAATAAACAAATATTTTTACATATCTTTTCTTTGTCCCTTCCTCTATATGGCCTCCTTGGTCTTTTACGGTTTATTGGAGGTTCCGTTTCAGTCCTGCGTACAGGAAATTGAGATTCTATTTTACCTGTTCTGCTGTGTATTGCTACTTTTGTGCCTGCAATTCAGCCACTTTTAAATTGGTTCTACTAAATAATGAAGGATAATGTTCCCGTATTGGGTTCTTTAATCTTAATCACAACTGTGAAGACAATGTTTCATGTGGAAACAGGTTTGAGGTGGTAGGGTATGGACAACTTTGTGGGTCAATTATTCTGCCTACCATAGCCCACTTTCTGGCCTTCAAAATTCACATCTTTCACACATGCAGAAGACATTCACCACATCCCAAGGTCCCCAAAAGCATCAACCCATTAAACATCAACAAAGTCACTTCTAAATTTTATCAGATAAAAATTCCAACTATTATCTACATTAGATATGAATGAGGGTCTAATTTGTTCTCAGGCACAATTCTTCCTTATTTGTGAACATGTGAAACTTAACAAACAAGGTATTGGCTCAAAAAAAAAAAAATCATGATGGAACAGCCATGGAAAAATAATTTTAGACATGCTAGTTGTAAAATAGAGAAAATGAAAAGGGAAAAGCAGTTACTAACACCAATCAATTTAAAATTTCAGCTAAGTAAACTACATTTGCTTTCCAGAGAATAATCCTCTTTGACTCATGGATCTATCTCTGGACTCAGCTCTGCTCTCTGGACTTGCGTCTCTGGTCTCAGAAGAGAATAGAAATGCTGCTCATATGTGTCTGCAGCTGAGTGGTTGTTCTGATCTGACTCCTGCCAGGATAATTTTTGAGGTATTTCATGCTGTACTCTCTGCCCCTTTTGGTCCAAACTGTCATTGGTTTTACTATGTGAAATTCCCAAAAATCATGTGGGTTTTCTGTAGGTTAATCTGGATTTACTTCATTACATAAAAGGCCTATCTACAAACTTTTCATAGAAAAATCCTTTTATAGTTTTGACTTTTACTTATATGGCTGAGGGAGAAAATTCTTAAGCTTTCCAAATGCTCTCTGGAGACGATCTATGTGTTGCACTTTTAATCTCTTCTAGGCATCTTTGTGTGATTGAAAAGTCTGTTGTTCTCTTCTAAGATATTAGCAAAGGGTTATATAGCCACTTCCTCAATTTTGCCTTTAGCGGATGCCTTTCTGACATGGAAACTCTTCATTTTGGAAGCTTTTTTCATCTTAATAGGCTGAAAGTTTTCAAAATCAAGTCCGACGTCTTTTGTGTTTAACAGTTCTTCTCTGAATTTACTGTTTTTCTCTCCAATTTTGCTCTAGGCAACACGAAGAAACCAGATCACATCTCTCATATTTTGCTTGAAAATTTCGTCAGTTGAATATCCAATTTGTCATTTACAAGTTCTATTTTTCACCTAATTTTAGGACACAATTGCAGTAAACTTACTGCCACTATATAACAAGTATCTCCTTTCTTCTACTTTCTGATAACATGTTCTTCACTTCCTCCTAAGCCCCCATCAACATCATCTTTAAGGCTCCTGTTTTTATTTGCAGTCTGTTCACAACTATTTAGGGTTTCTCTAGGGGGACATGGTTTTCTATCATGCTTCTCACTTCCTTCTGAGCCCTCACTGACAGAATCGTCCACATTCATATTTTCGCTAAGTTTTTGCAAGGCAATCTACATATTTTCCATCATGCTACTCAAAATTCTTCCAGCCTCTTCCTAGTGCACAATTCCCAATCCACTTCTGCAATTTCAGGTATTTTTTACATTGGCACTCCAGTTTCAGATATGAAAATCTCATTTGCTTTCTATTGCTGCTATAACACATTTTTCCAAACTTAATGTTTTAAAACAACAACAACAAAAAAGTCAGACATTCAATATGCATCTCATTAGGTTAAAATCAAAGTGTTAACAGGGCTGCTTTTCTTCCTGGAGGCTCTAAATGAGAAGCCATTGCCTTGCCTTTTCCAGCTTCTGGATGTCACCCACACTCTTTGGGTCCCTTTATCGCTCATCTTCAAAGTTGGGAACAGTGCAGTCTCTCTGACCCTTCTGTAGGCTTTACATCTTTTGCAGACTGCAGCTCGGAAAGGGTGCTGTGATTTTAAGAATTCATATGATTAGATTGGATCTGGTTGGAGAATCTTCAACTCAAATTCCTCTATCTATCTATCTATCTATCTATCTATCTATCTATCTATCTATCTATTTATTGAGACACAGTCTGGCTCTGTCACCCAGGCTGGAGTGCAGTGGCACGATCTCGGTTCACTGCAATGTCTGCCTCCCGTGTTCAAGTGATTCTCCTGCCTCAGCCTCCCAAATAGCTGGGATTACAGGCACCTGCCACTGTACCTGGCTAATTTTTGTGTTTTTAGTAGAGACAGCATTTCGCCATGTTGGCCGGGCTGGTCTCGAACTGCTGACCTTAGGTGATCCACTCGCCTCAGCCTCCCAAAGTGCTGGGATTACAGGCATGAGCCACGACGCACAGCCAAATTCCTCAATCTTAACCACAGCTACAGAGTCCCTTCTGCCCTGTAAGGCAACATATTTGTGGCTTCCATGGATGAGGATATGGGCATCTTTTTGGTTGGGAGAGCATTATTCTGACTACCACATAATGGAAACTAGAGGTTAATCTGATAAGTGGAGAAAATATTCTGTATATGGTGAGTCAGGAAATAAAGCAAGCCGAAAATACTGTATACCCTTATGTCATGGGTTAAGAAGTAAAACAAATCTGTAAATCTTGGATGAATGAATGATCAAACTCATTTATAATAGACTCCATGAATACATTGCATACATTCTCTACCATGTGAAATTCCCAAGAGTTGTTAATTTCAGGTGTGAGAGAGGATTGCATAAAGTTTGAAGCAGGTTTATAAAGCTATTTCAAAGGAAAAATTCATCCTTTATCTACTCTATTCTCTATATGTAGATGTAGTTCAAGAGAATATGAGAGTTGAGGGATCAATTACAAAGGAGGCAGTATATCTGTAAGCTCAAACTAACAAAAATGAGACTAATAATTTAGAAAGTTGGAAGAACAGACTGTGAGAAAATTATGAATGGTAAAAATCAGAGTTATTGTATTAAAGTCTCTGGACACTTGAATGACTTCTAAATTACTAAAAGAAATAAGTTTAATGTAAACAAAATTAAGTTATATTGCAAGCAAACTATTAAGCAACTACTGAGATTGACTGCCCAAAAGGTATTTCCAAACCATTTCTCTGCTACTTTTTACTACAGAGGATTAAAATCTAAAACCCTGTATTTCCTATCCTACCTTGTAGCTCTGCATAGATGGGAAATTCAATGTGGGTCTACGAGAAAATGATTAAGTCCTCTGTAAGGTTTATCTAGATAGCTTTTTGTTTTCTTGAGTAAAAGTAATAGATTTGGTTAAATCGCTACCATCTCTCCCTTCTACCTCACTTAGATAGGAAAATGATGCTTAGAATGAAGGCAGCGATCTTGTGATCATAATGGCATGGTGCAGAGGACAACAGAGATTCTTTCTCAGATACCATCAAGCCAACAGAAGCTGCCTACTGTGTAAGCCACTGTAAATCCAATCTTCATTGAGTCTAATATTTCCAATTAATAAAGTCAGTGAAAGACTTGTAGTAATTTTAGTTTCACAAAAATATTCAGGGAATTGAATTAATATTGGAAACCCAAATTAAGAGGGGGTGGGGATAGAGGAGGACTGCTTTCTAATCATTGAATACATTGTGTCATTGAATATCATTCTTATTCTCTGATGTAGGACGTCTGTCAGGTAGAGAGAGATGGGCTGAGTAAGGAGTCATGGGGCAGACCCAACCCACGCTAGTGTGAGAAAGATGTCATTATCAAATCAAAGTAAACAGTAAAGAGGAGGGAAAAAATGATGTAATTAGGAGAAGGCATGGTCTTAGGGAATAGAGAACTTAGAGATAAATAATGAATTTTTAATCGAATTTGTATCAAACATGCCTGAATTGCATTGCCAATGTTATGGATTAGGTTCTTATATTAATGACTTCCATGTTTTCAGCAACTGCTCTTTCACTGAGGATTTCAAATTCGTGAAAAGAATTTTGAAAGCCACCCACTTCTGTATTTTCATGGGACCTCTGCAATCTGTACTCTGAATGTGTGAGCTGTCTGCCCGGCTCTTACGGGACCTTATTCGTGTCAAGTAGACTACACCATAAATAGCAGAGACAAGGACAAATGCCAGATTTAGGATTCTTTATTTGAGAAAGATATGAACAATAAAACTGCATATTCTACAAAATAAGGTGCTTCCCACTTGTGGCATCTGGTAAGTCTTAAAATGTCTCTATTATGATCCAGACTTTGCACTCAGAGGTCCTCCAACTACCTTGAATGCAACTGAAAGAATAATTGACACTATTCTAGTTTATAGAGAAGGAATAGATTCTGGTTATATTGGACCATTAATTTGTTTAATGGTTGTGAACAGCTTCCGCCCCTCCTTAAGAACCGTCACCACTAAATCTCTACTGCTTCCATTTGGGTGTTTGATTTGGGCAATTCCACATGCCCCATAAGAAATAATTTAGTATGTCTGTGAGATAGATGACAGGGTTTGGATCTTTTCTCCTGGGAGACTTAACCTGGAAATTCTTTTTAATGCTAATGGCAGTTACTCATGTCAAGGCTGGCATATTGATGGAGGAATACACTCCTAAATCTGTTTTTACAGTTTGTGTATACTTCGAAGGATTTTACCACCATATGGTCCTTAAAGATTTGTTATCAGTCAATCCACAGTGGTTACAAAGTCAGATATATATATCATTCATACAGGTATTCCACTCCTCTAGCCTGGGAAAGAAACCTGAAATAAAGATGTTAACTGCTAAAAGAAAGGGAAGGGATGTAACCAGTGTAATAAGACTGATTCTCGCTTATCTTTACACTTCCCATACAACAGTAACCTGGTGAGCTATAGATGGCCATTGAATGAGTGATGTACACATTTTCCCTCTTTATGTGTCTACAAAGGAAAGACAGGTATAAAGGACACCAGAAATGGTTGCTCTCTGGAATGAAAACTTGACTAGAAAGTGGCATACAGCATTCCAATTAAGAAACCCAATTGTCCGGGTTCAAATTCTAGCTGTGCCTCCTTCTAGCTACATAATCTTAGCAGAGTTATTTAATTTCTCTTTGCCTCAGGTTTCTCATATATGAAGAGGGTAAATAGTATTATAATTCATCCACTTCCAAATTAAAATAAGTTCATATATTTAAAATCCTTAAAGCAGTGCCTGCTGTAGAGTAAGCATAATTTAAGCTCTTATTACTACTTAGCTCACTATGTCATTAAGATTTACACCTTTAAATAATTATTTAGAATTTTCTACCTATTTTTAAGAAGATACTTGTCTTTGACTCACATAATTTTTTAAAAGAAAATAAGACAATATCTGTGAAGGTGTATTGAATCATCAAAGTAATATAAATATAAGTGAAGATTATTATCCTTATAGCCACCCATCAAAAAGATAGCAGTTTTAAAGTCAAGACACTACGTCTGGAAGCATTCACTCATTTCTTTCTTTAAGCCCAATTTCTGCATATGCAAAAAACTCATTTACAAGTTATTATTTTAAATTATCTAAATATGAAGCTGTCTGTAAATCATAATTATATTCTTTCTTTTTCTAGAAAGTTGGTGTGGTATGTTCACAGATCTCATCTCAATTCTCTTCCTATTTTAGCTACTAGAAATAGTGTTAGCATTTCTTTTTTCAAATTTTGGACATCAGTGTTCTGAACAATAATAATAATAGTCAATTATAAAGTATCTGACAAAGTAGCCTGGGGATACATTTATTCACATTGAAAAGGGGACTTTTAATATGTGATTAAGGTTATATACTTGAGGTGTGGAGACCATCATGGATTATCCAGATGGGCCTAATCTAGTCACAAAATCCTGAAAAACAGAGACCCTTTTCCAGTGGTGGTCAGAGAGATGTGACAGTGGAAGAAAAGACAGGAGAGATCCAAAGTGCGAGAGGTATTCAGTGCACCACTGCTGGTTTAAAGGTGCAGGAAGAAGTCATGAACCAAGGAATAAAAGCAGTCTCTAGAAACTAAGAATGTACTGTACCTGACTGTGGGCAAGGAAATGAAGACTTCATTCCTACAGTCACAAGAAAGTAAATTCTGACAATAACCAGCTTGAGTGAAGAGACGGATTCTCTTCTAGAGCCTCCAAAAGGGACCACAGTCTTACCAACAATAAGATTGTGGCCCAGTGAGACCCATTTTGGAAGTCTGACCTCTAGAACTGTAATATAATAAATTTATGTTGTTTTAAGCCTCTAAGTTGATGGCAATTTATTACAGCAACAATAGAAGACTAATGGTTCGACATATGGTATGCACTATATGTGTTTATTCTTTTTATTATTTTGCTAATTATATTATTCCTAATTTAGTACAACCAAGCAATACCTAGGAGAATTCTTGGTCCTTTATTTGCATGTGTAGCTGATCCTACAGATTGATTTCTGAGCTCTGCTCTATGTCCTGGTATTTGGATACTCACAGAAGCAATAATGAACTTAAGGAAATAATTCTCTGAGAAGATAAGCAGAAAGAGAATGAGAATTATTAACCTTGGGACAAGTGAATAATTGGGGGCTTTGGGTAACTCCAGTTACCAGCCAAAGACAGCTGTGAGCCAACGTAGAGAAAGCTACCATGGTTAGTTATTTTTGAAAATTCTAGAGGTTTCTCAAAAATTGAATTTCTTGAGAAATTTGGATCCTCAAAAAAGGTATTCAGTTCCAAATTGGGGTTTAAGCAACTCAGCAAGAACAGTCTTTCCCAACTGCTTTTTGGTCCACAACAGCATTTAAATTGGTCCCTGAAATACCACTTCAGTAATTTCTGACTGCTCCATATTGACCGTGCAGGACTATGATGTCCCCAGAAAGGCAAGAATCAGCACTTTCTAGGTGCTAATGAAGACTTCCCTGGTCACCCTATCTAAACTGCAACGTTTTCAAAGCTATTGATTCTCCTGTCTTACTACGTTTTTTTCTGCTTAACACTTAACACACTATAACATAAATGTAATGAGTCTGACCCCATTTTTTGATGTCTGACTGCTGACAGGTTTTAAGTCTCACTCCTTCCTCTTTTCCTTGTGCCCGACATGTGGGCAAGCCCATAAGAAAGTCTGGCTGCGCCCTCCTTTGGCACCAGCAGGAGATTTAATCTATGAAAGCCCTGCCCATAGGCAGAAATTTTCACCTGACTTGAACCCATAACCCTTTGCCCACTCAAGCCCTTTCAGACTTGCTAGGAGAGTCTTGTCCTGCTCTCCCCAGGAACCTCAACTAGGTAATATGTCTTTTCATATCCTCTCTGTGCACCTGCTCTCCCTAGGAACCTCAACTAGATAATATATCTTTTCATATCCTCTTTGTGCACCTGCAGCATCATTAGTCTCGATATCTCAACAAAATTTTAGGTGGAGTGTTCTTCCCAATTTTAGAAAGTAACTATACAACAGAATACATTTTCTAATATATCTTCTTATTTGTCTGTATTTCACTTTAGATTATAAACTCCATGAAGGAACATATTCTGTGTTGTTCACTGCACCCAGGACAGTGAGTAGCACATATAAGGAACTGAATCAGCTGGGACTGTGTGTTTGCATGTGTGTACATGTGTATGTCAATTATTTCTTTTTTAGTATAGTAGGTACTCGTGGAGCAAAAATGATCACCCAAACCATACACCTATTTCTTTTGCAATGAAATATAGTTTACAAACCCCCAAATTAGAAGACATTATAGAATTTTGTGCCCCTCCCCCCACCAAAAAATATTGAAAGTCAACCATACTCTAAGAACTAAAGTTTAATGCCAAACAGGATAAACTTGGGATCTACATTATCTATTTAAGAAATACTTGTTAGGCATCATATACAATGCAGTATTATAAGTACTCGGGATCCTGTGATAAGTAAGACAGAGATAAGAGCCTTGATTTTATGAAACTTACTGACATTTTAGCTGTCTTTCTCATTTTCTTTTTTAAAAGTAAAGATATTACATTCTGTATTTGACTACCTAAGAGCTCATTTTTAAATGTTAAAAATTAGTACATTGCTTAGTTTCCTAAAAAGTAATATTTGTTTTTAATCAATTATCCAATATAATCAATTGGTGAGACAGAGTTAACACCATTCACCACAATCACCTCTTTCCTGAACATGCAAGAAGAATGTACTTCCTGCACTTAGGTTAAAGGCTGTATGACTAAGTTCTGGTCAATAATAAATTAATTGTAAGCTACTTCCACTCCTGGCTTTAAAATTTAGCTATTCAATACTCTTGACCTTCTAGAGAGACCTCAGAAGCCATGTATTTCAGGTGATTTCACAGTAAAGTACAAGCTATCTGGGCCAATTTATCACCCTTTTGAGAGGAGCCATTAATAATAGCTCTCATTAATGACTGTCAGATGATCAAAAAAATAAAAGTTTATGGTGTTAAGGCTTTGAGATGTAGAGATTGATTGTTACTGCAGCAGACCCTAGACTAGGCAGACACGTCAGTAAAATGAGACTTTACTTCCCTGCTTCTTTCTGTACCTAATACAATTGTTGGTCATGCTGTCTTTAACAATATCTCTTGACATCAGCAATTACATTGACTACTCACCACTTTAAAAATCATTTTAACAACAATCAGTGCAAATATTAATGTAAATTTCAAACTCTGCTCATTTCTTTACTGTGATATTAACATATGCATTCATTATTGACTGGATTGGCTGTTCAACTTGAGTAGCTCAAATGTTGGATATTTCCAAGAAGAATTAAAGCCTGTTTGTATTTTACCGCTGTTACAGAGAGGTGAAAATAAAGGCACTACTTTTAATATTTCTATTACTCATTTGGCTCCCTTCTTATTTTCATTAGCTGCAGAGAATTGCCCTCTAAATGACTAATTAAGACTGGTGTCCTGAGGTACCAGCACTGCTAGATGATAATTACTTGAGATAAAAAGCTAAAGACTAACAGGCCTTAAAGTGCTTAACAGGGCAAAATAACAAGGTTGATGTATGGACTTCCCTGAGCTTGTAGCTGAGATGACCTGGGAAACATAGATGAATCTAGCTTCCTAGGAATGGTCCCAACCTGAACTTATGCTATTTATGTGTAAAGAAACTCGGGGAGTTGGTGAATCAACATTTCCATTTAAGGAGCAGCTCTTGAAGAAATACGAAAAGCACTTGAAGAGGGCAGCTCTTAGAAATGTGTCAATGGACGTTTTTCATCAATTTTACTTTAAATTCATAACATTTCCATGAGTTTGGGAGAATCTTCATGGTTACATATGTTACATTAATATTACACACATTTGGAATAGGCTCTGGAGGCTATTTTGGGGCCCCAATGCCTTGAACTCCTAGTGACAAACTGATTGAAACTTTCGACTATTAGAAAGCAGTTTCTCAGAAATTAGGAATTGAGATTTAGAGATCCTAATGAGTCTGTCTTTAGAGTGTGAGTTGAGATATATGCGAACTTTTGCCACAAATCTTCTCCCATGTACCTGGAAAAGAAATATCACTGATCAGCAGAGAGATAACGTTGAACAGACATCAGCAGAGAAGTAGAAATAATGGACTACATACTGCCACAGAAAGGGCTATGCAAGCATAGCTCTTTTTGTTTCAGTTTCTAACAGCTAATTCTCTCTGACACTAAAAATGGTGGTGGTGATACAATTTTATAATATGAACTTTTTTTTTAGTCTAAGGTGTTGAACAACAACAAAACCACTAAAAAAAAGCAGCATATTTAGAATTGGCTTAAAAACAATACTAAGATTAGCTCATGTCATCTTTCTGGTATTAAAATAACCATTCAGTTTCACCTATAATCTACTATAGAGTAATTAGGCACTGGGGAATAAAATGAGTAACATCTGATCTTAGACAACAATGTAACACCCAGTCAGTGGTGAATTCCATGCACAGTTACATCGGCCACGTGCGGTGGCTCACGCCTGTAATCCCAGCACTTTGGGAGGCCAAGGCGGGCAGATCACGAGGTCAGGAGATCCAGACCCATCCTGGCTAACACGGTGAAACCCCGTCTCTACTAAAAATGAAAAAAAAAAAAAAAAAAAATTAGCCGGGCGTGGTGGTGGGCTCCTGTAGTCCCAGCTACTTGGGAGGCTGTCAGGAGAATGGCGTGAACCCGGGAGGCGGAGCTTGTAGTGAGCCGAGATTGCGCTACTGCACTCCAGCCTGGGCGACAGAGCTAGACTCTGTCTAAAAAAAAAAAAAGTTATATCATGACTTTATGGTAAGTTCCCCTGGCTATTTGTGTGACTTGGTTGGATTGGGGTCACCAGAAACTGGAAACTGAGAAATACACAATAGATGTTTCTCCCAGTTCTTTCTCTTCTTGTTGGTCTTTTTGTAGCAAGTTTCTCTGGCAAAGGGAAAAGGAGCAATGGATGTTAGGATTTGGGAAACTGCTTTCTAATTTCAATGTTCAGCAACCACAGCACTCACTGAAATTTATTTGCAGCAAGGAAATTGTTTGGGGAACATAATTTTTACAGGACATAACAGCACTATATGCTTTTCACAGCTTCCACTGATAACATTTGTGACACTTCGGGGGGAAGTGCAAACTTTTATAAAGCTACAAAACAGGCCTCTAAGGGGAATGATTTTAGTTTAGTTAATAAAAGGTCTCAGAGTATTTCAAGCTTAAAAAGGGGCGAAGAATGAAGACCAAGACATCAGGAAAATCCTACTCTCAAAATAAATTACCCTGGATCCCAGAAGAGGGAGAGTTGAAAAGTGGTAGACTACATAAGGAACTCATGCAGGTCTTGTAGAATATTTTCTCTAACCTACTTCCATTTAATTTTATGTTGCAGTGATATAGAGAATACTGGAAAGATTTTTCAGGCTTCCTGCTCTTTAAGTCAGAGTCATATTGAAGAGAAAAATAAAAGAAAGAAGGTAAAAGAAAAGACATTTTAGGAACAGGTATTTCTGAAAAGGATAGGGTTATCATGAGAGCTTATGAAGGTGAAATAAAGTGCTACACATTTTGACTTTTGCCATATGGGCATTATAATTAATAAATGTAATTTTGTAGTTGAATAAGAAGGACTTTATTTCATTTCTTCATAATTTCTTTTTTTTTTTTTTTGAGACGGAGTCTCACTCTGTCCACCAGGCTGGAGTACAGTGGCGCAATCTCGGCTCACTGCAAGCTCCGCCTCCTGGGTTCATGCCATTCTCCTGCCTCAGCCTCACTAGTAGCTGTGACTACAGGCGCCCGCCACCACGCCCGGCTAATTTTTTGTATTTTTAGTAGAGACGGGGTTTCACCATGGTCTTGATCTCCTGACCTTGTGATCCGCCCGCCTCGGCCTCCCAAAGGCCTGTGATTACAGGCGTGAGCCACCACGCCCGGCCCATAATTTCATTTTTTTATAGAGATGGAATCTCACTATGTTGACCAGGCTGGTCTTGAACTCCTGGCCTCAAGCGATCCGCCCATCTTGGCCTCCCAAAGTGCTGGGATTACAGGCGTGAGCCACCATGCCCTGCCAAAGAAGGACTTTACATTGGAAATCAGATAAGTAGCTGTGAAAAGTCTGGCATGTTAAATAGCTTACCTATTCCTTAGTTACCATACTGTCAAATGAAAAACAGGAAACAAACTAAATGCTTCAACTTTAGGCTTATCTATATTACATTCATAAAAATGTATTGCATGCCTAATTGGCTGTGATAGTCACCCCACCCCCAAGATACTTTGTATAACCTTTAAAAATATTCTATAGTCAACAGTTTTCAGAGTATTTCTGAAGATGAAACATAACATTTGGAAGCATATAACACAGTCCTAAGAATAAGACTGAGAGTCAGAATTCAAAATATCAAAACTATTTTAAATATAACTCAAGTGAACAGTTAATTTAAGTTGCACTATTTCCTGCAACATATAACTAAAATGAATAGGCTCAAAATACACTCTTGAAATAGAGATGTGTAAAGGCATGTTCAAGGAGTTGTAGATAGTAAGAGGATGAGTGAAAGTTCAAACACAGTATTTGTGATGTAAGTTAAGTACTGTCTCCACTTTACCTATTTTCTCATAATCTAATAAAATAATGTATGGGAAAATATTTTCCTTTTTATAGTTTATGTTTTTAAAACATTTTGTGGTGTACAAAGTAGGTATGTACATGTAATGGGTACATGAGATGTTCTCATATAGGCATGTGATGTGAAACAAGAATATCATGAAGAATGGGAGAATGGGGCATCCATCAGCCCAAGCACCTATCCATTGAGCTGCAATGCCATCAATATTAGGTCTTATTCTTTCTTTCTGACTAGTTCTTTTATACCCATTAACCATCCGAGGCCCCTACTACACTTTCCAGTCTCTGATAACCATCCTTCTACTCTCCATGTACATAAGTACAATTGGTTTGATTTTTAGATTCCACAAATAAGAGAGAACATGTGATGTTTGTCTTTCTGTGCCTGGTTCATTTCACATAAAATAATGCTCTCCAGTTGCATCCATGTTGCAAATGATTGGATCTTATTCTTTTTTATGGATGAATAGTACTGCGTGATGTATATGTACCATATTTTCTATATCCATTCATCTGTTCATGGACACTTACGTTGCTTCCAAATCTTAGCTTATTGCAAACAGTGCTGCCACAACATAGGAGTGCAAATATTTCTTTGATAAACTGATTTCCTTTCTTTTGTGCCCAAAAGTGGGATTGCCTGATCCTATGGTAGCTCTATTTTTAGTTTGTTTGAGGAATCTCCAAACTGTTCTCCATAGTGGTTGTATTAATTTACATTCCCATTAAACATGCACAAGTGTTCCCTTTTCTACACATCCTCACTAGTATCTGCTATTGCTTGTCTTTTGGATATAAGCCATTTTAACAGGGTTGAGATGGCATCTCATTGTAGTTTTGATTTGCATTTCTCTGATCAATGATTTTGAGCTCCTTTTCATATCCCTGTTCGTTATTTGTGTCTCCTATTTTGAGAAAGGTCTATTCAAATATTTTCCCCATCGTTTGATCAAATTATTAGATGTTTTCCTGTAGAGTGTTTGAGATCTTTATATAGTGTGGTTATTAATCCCTCATCAGATGGGTAGCTTGCAAATATTTTCTCCCATTCGGTGGTTGTCTCTTCAGTTTGTTGACTGTATGCTTTGGTGTGCAGAAGCTTTTTAACTTGACGTGATACCATTTGCTCATTTTTGCTTTGGTTGTCTGTGCTTATAGAGTATCACTCAAATTCTTGCCCAGACCAATGTCCTAGGTATTTTCCGCAATGTTTTCTTATACTAGTTTCATGGTTTGAGGTCTTGATGTAATTCTTTAATCCATTTTTATTTCATTTTGGTATATGGTGAGAAATAGGGGTACAGTTTCATTCATTTGCATATAGATACCCAGTTGTCCTAGCACAATTTATTAAAGAGACTTTCTTTTCCCTACTGTTATGTTCGTGGCACCTGTGTCTAAAATAAGTTACTGTAGGTGTGTGGACTGTTTTATGGGTTCTCCATTCTCTTTAATTGTTCTATGTGTCTGTGTTTATGCCAGTGTGGTGCTAGTTTGTTTACAAAAGTTCTGTAGTATAATTTGAAGTCAGGTAATTCCTCCAATTATGTTCTTTTAGCTTGGAAAAGCTTTGGCTATTCTGGGTCTTTTGTAGTTCCATATAAATTTTACGAATTTTTTTTCTATTTCTGTGAAGAATGTATTTGTATTTTGATAAGGATTTCATTGAATCTGTAGATTGCTTTGATGGTATGGACATTTTAACAGTTTTGATTTTTCCAATCCATGAACATAGAATACTTTTCAATGATTTTGTATCCTCCTTAATTTTTTTCATCAGTGCTTTACAATTTTTATTACAGAGATCTTTCACTTTTTTGGTTAATTCTTAGATATTTAATTTTATGTGTGGCTACTGTAAATTGGATTACTTTTAAATTTATTTTTCATCGTTCACTGTTGGCGTATATAAATGCTACTGAATTTTATATGTTGATTTTGCATCTTGAAATGAGTGAATTTGCTTTTAAGTTCTAATAGCTTTCCTGCGGAGTCTTTAGGTTTTTCCAAATTTAAGATTATATCATCTGTAAACAAGGATACTTTGACTTCTTCCTTTCCAATTTGGGTGCCCTTTGTATCTTTCTCTTGTCTTATTGCTTTAGCTAGATCTTTCAGTAATATGCTGAATAACAGTGATGTCAGTGGGCATTCTTATTATGTTTCAGATATTAGAGGAAGGGCTTTCAGTTTTTCCCCATTTAGTATGATACTAACTGTGGGTAGGTTATGTATGGTTTTATTATTGTAGTGCATGTTCCTTCTAATCCCAGTTTTTTGAGGGTGTTTGTCACGAAGGGATGTTGAATTGTATGAAATGTTTTTCAGCATCAATTGAAATGATATGGTTTTTATCCTTCATTCTGTTGATATGATGTATCACACTGAGTGAGTTGTATATGTTGAACCGTCCTTCCATTCCCTTGATAAATCCCACGATCATGATCAATTGACCTTCTACTGTATTGTTTAATTTGGTTTGCTAGCATTTTGTTGAGAATTTTTGCATCAATATTTTCTAGAGATATTGGACTGTAGTTTTTTCTTTCTTTCTTTCTTTCTTTCTTTCTTTCTTTCTTTCTTTCTTTCTTTCTTTCTTTCTTTCTTTCTT
>NC_045444.1:13862728-13881515 GCF_002776525.5 Piliocolobus tephrosceles | reverse complement strand
CTTTCTTTCTTTCTTTCTTTCTTTCTTTCTTTCTTTCTTTCTTTCTTCCTTCCTTCCTTCCTTCCTTCCTTCCTTTCTTTCTTTCTCTCTTTCTTTCTCTTTCTTTCTCTTTCTTTCCCTCCCTCCCTTCCTTCCTTCCTTCCATCCATACATCCATTCATTTTTTGTAGCTTTGGTATTAGGGTACCCTGTACTGCTTGTAGAGAGTACAAGAGTGTAAAAGCCTGGAAATATTCTCTCCTCCTCTGTTTTTCAAAATACTTTGTGTAGAATTGGTATTAGTTCTTCTTTAAATGTTTGCTAGAATTTAGTAGTGAGACCATCAGGTCTCGGGCTTTTACTTTTTATTACAGCTTCAGTCTCCTTACTTGTTATCGGATTGTTCAGGTTTTGGATTTCTTCCTGGTTTAATCTTGGGAGGCTGTATGTTTCTAGGAATTCATCCATTTCTTCTAGATTTTCCAATTTATTGACATATAGTTGCTCATAGTAGCAACCAATGGCCCTTTAAATTTCTGCGTTATCAATTGTAATGTCTGCTTCTTCATTTCTGATTTTATCCATTTGGGTCTTTTCTCTCTTTTTCATAGTCAGATTTAACATTTGCCAATTTTGTTTAACTTTTCAAAAAAAAAAACAAAACATTTTTTCATTGAATTTTTAATTTTTTTTACTTTGGTTTTATGTATTCCTGCTCCAATTTTTCCTATTTATTTTCTTCTGCTGGTTTTGCTTAGGTTTGCTCTTGCTTCTCCAGTTCTTCAAGATACATCATTAGACTGTTTATTTGAAGTTTTTTTCTTGCTTTGAGGTAGGCACTTATAGCTATAAACTTTCCTCTTAGTACTGCTTTTGCCGTATCCCACAGGTTTTGGCATGTTATGCTGTTATAATCATTTGTTTCAAAAATAATTTCAGTTTTCTTCTTAATATCTCATTGGTCCACTGGTCATTCAGGAGCATATTGTTTAATTTCCATGTGTTTGCATGATTTATAAAATTTATCTTGTTATTAATTTGTGGTTTGTTTCCATTGTGGTCTAAGAAGATGGATGTTGTTATTTTAGCTTTTCTGAATGTTTTAAGGCTTGTTTTGTGATCTAACATGTGGTCTGTCCTTTGAGAATGATGCATACGGTGAGGAAAAAAATGTGTACTGTGCAGCCATTGGATGAAATGTTCTGTTAATATCTGTTAGGTCCATTTGGCCTGCAGTGCAGATTAAGTCTGTTGTTTCTTTATTTTCTGCCTGGAAGATCTGTCCAGTGCTGAAAATGGGGTGTTGATGTCTCCAGCTATTATTTTATTGGGGCCTATAGCTCTCTTTAATAATATTTCCTTTTTATATCCAGCTGCTCCCATGTCTGGTGCAAATATATTTAAACTAGTTGTATCCTTTTGCTGAATTTAACCCTTTATCATTATTCATTGACCTTCTTTTACAGCTTTTTTCTTCAAATCTATTTTGCCTGCTGTAAGATTAGCAACTCTTGCTCTGTTTTGGTTTCCATTGGCATGAAATTTCCTTTGTAAAATGTTTTTTTTTACTACTTCATAATTTAAGTTATGAGATACATGTGCAGAACATGCAGGTTTGTTACATAGGTATCCATGTGTCACAGTGGTTTGCTGCACCTATCAACCCATCACTTAGGGTTGAAACTCCCCATGCATTAGGTATTTGTCCTGATAGTCTCCCTCCTTTGCCCTCCTTTGCCCTCCTTTGACAGGCCCAGGTGTGTGTTTATCCCTTCCCTGTGTACATGTGTTCTCATTGTTTAACTCCCTCTTATAAGTGAGAACATGTGATGTTTGATTTTTGGTTCCTGTGTTAGTTTTCTGAGGATAGTGGCTTCCAGCTTCATCCATGTCCCTGTAAAGCACATGATCTCATTCATTTTTGTGGCAGCATATTATTCCATGGTATATATGTACCACATTTTCTTTATCCAGTCTATCAATGATGGGCATTTGGGTTGGTTCAATGTCTTTGCTCTTGTGAATACTGCTGCAATAAACATACATGTGAATGTATCTTTATAACAGAATGATTAATATGCCTTTGGGTATATACCCAGTAATGGGATTGCTAGGTCAGATAGTATTTCTAGTACTAGATCCTTGAGGAATTGCCATACTGTTTTCCAAAATGGTTGAACTAATTCATATTCCCACTGACAATATAAAAGTGTTTCTATTTCTCCACCACCTTGCCACCGTTTGTTGTTTCTTGAATTTTTAATAATGCCATTCTAACTGGCATGAGATGGTATCTCATTTTGGTTTCCATTTGCATTTATCTAATCATCAGTGATGTTGAACTTTCTGTCATACGTTTGTTGGCCGTATAAATGCCTTCTGTCTGTCTGTTCATATCCTTTGCCCACATTTTGATGGGGTTGTTTTTCCCTTTTACTTTTCTTTCTTTCTTTCTTTTTTTGAGATGGAGTCTCACTCTGTTGCCCAGGTTGGAGTGCAGTGATGCGATCTCGGCTCACTGCAACCTCCTCCTCCTGGGTTCAAGCAATTCTCCTGCTTCAGTCTCCCAAGTAGCTGGGATTATAGGCACGTGCCACCACACCTGGATAATTTTCGTATCTTTAGTAGAGATGGCGTTTCACCATGTTGGCCAGACCAGTCTCAAAATCCTGATCTCGTGATCTGCCCTCTTCAGCCTCCCAAAGTGCTGGGATTACAGGTGTGAGCCACTACACCCAGCCTGTTTTTTCCTGTAAATTTGTTTAAGTTCTGTGTAAATTCTGGATATTAGACCTTTGTCAGATGGGTAGATTGCAAAAATTTTCTCCCATTCTATAGGTTGTCTGTTCACTCTGACGATAGTTTCTTTTGCTTTGCAGAAGCTCTGTCATTTAATTAGATCCCACTTGTCAATTTTAGCATTTGTTGCAATTGCTTTAGGCCATTTCATTATAAAATCTTTGCCCATGCCTATGCCCTGAAAGGTATCACATAGGTTTTCTTCTAGGGTTTTTATGGTTTGGGGTTTTACATTTAAGTCTTTAATCCATCTTTCGTTAATTTTTGCAGAAAATGTAAAGAAGGAGTCCCATTTCAGTTTTCTGCATATGACTAGCCAGTTTTCCCAGTAACATTTATTAAATGGGGAATCCATTTTCCATTGCTTGCTTTTGTCAGGTTTGTTGGAGATCAGATGGTTGTAGATGTGTGGTCTTATTTCTGAGGTCTTTATTCTGTTCCATTGGTCTATATGTGTTGGAGATCAGATGGTTGTAGATGTGTGGTCTTATTTCTGAGGTCTTTATTCTGTTCCATTGGTCTATATGTCTGTTTGGGTACCAGTGCCATGCTGTTTTGGTTACTATATCCTTGTAGTATAGTTTGAAATCAGGTAGTGTGATATCTCCAGCTTTGTTCTTTTTGCTTGGAATTGTCTTGGATATGTGAGCTCTCTTGGTTTCATATTAATTTTAATGTAGTTTTTTTCTAATTCTGTGAAAAATGTCAATGTTAGTTTGATGAAAATAGCATTGAATCTATAAATTACTTTGGGCAGTATGGCCATTTCATTGACTTTTTTCTATTCATAAGGATGGAATGTGTTTCTATTTTTTTTGTGTCCTCTTTTATTTTCTTGAGCTGTGGTTTGTAGTTCTCTTCAAAGAGGTCTTTCATGTCCCTTGTTAGCTGTATTCCTAGGTATTTTATTCTCTTTGTAAGAATTGTGAATGGGAGTTCTGTGGCACATCTGAAAAAAAACTTATCCACCATGATCAAGTCGGCTTCATCCCTGGGATGCAAGGCTGTTTTAACATATGCAAATTAATAATATTATCCATCACATAAACAGAACAAAATGACAAAAACCACATGATTATCTCAATAGATGCAGAAAGGACTTTGATAAAATTCAACATCCCTTCATTTTAAAAACTCTCTGTAAACCAGGTAATGATGGAATGTATCTCAAAATAGTAAGAGCTATTTATGACAAACCCACAGCCAATATCATACTGAATGGGCAAAAGCAGGAAGCATTCCCTTTGAAAACTGGCACAAGAAAAGGATGCCCTCTCTCACCACTCCTATTCAACATAGTATTGAAGTTCTCACCAGGGCAATCAGGCAAGAAAAATAAATAAAGAGTATTCAAATAGGACAAATTGTCTCTATTTGCAGGTGATATGATCCTATATTTAAAAAACCTCATTGTCTCAGCCCAAATACTCCTTAAGCTGATAAGCAACTTCGGTAAAATCTCAGCATACAAAATCAATGGGCAAAAATCACAAGCATTCCTATCCACCAACAATAGACAATCAGAGAGTCAAATCATGGAATTTTTTTCATCCCTTTATTTTCAGTCTATGTGCATCTTTATAGGTGAAGTGTGTTTCTTTTAGGCAACAGATCAATGGTTTTTATTTGTTCATTTATTCAGCCAATCTATGTCCTTTGATTGGAGAGTTTAGTTCATTTGCATTCAAAGTTATTATTAATAAGTAAGGACTTACTCCTGCCAAATTGTTCTTTGTTTTCTGGTTTTCCTGTGTTCTTCACTTCTTTCTTAAATTTATCTGTCTTCCTCTAGTTATGATGATTTTCTCTTGCGATTTAACATAGTCTTGCTTTTTATTTTTTGTGTATTCATTGTATGTTATTTTGTTTGAGGTTACCATGAAGTTTGCAAATACTATCTTTTAAATCATTGTTGTAATCTGATAACAACTTAACGCTCTTTGTGTAAACAAACAAGCAAGCAAAGAGAAAGTTATAAAAACTTGCCTTCACTTTGTCACTCTACTTTTTAACGTTTGCTTTTTCTGTTTATATTTTGTTGTATTGTGTGTTGAAAAGTTGTAGTTATTAGTTTTGATTAGTTCATCATTTAGTGTTTCTACTTAGAGTAAGAGTAGTCTACATACCGCATTTACAGTGCTACAATATTCTGTTTTTCTGTGTATTTACTATTATCAGTAAGATTTTTTCTTTCTTTTTTTTTTTTTTTAACCTTCCAGTGATTATTTATTGCTCATTAATGTCCCTTTTCTCTCTGACTGAAGTGCTCCCTTAAGCATTTATTGTAGGACAGGTCTGCTTTTGATGAAATCCCTCAGCTTTTGTGAGTATAGGAATTGCTTTATTTCTCCTTCAGGATAAAAGTACACTTTTGCCAGATATTCTATTCTAGGGCAAAAGGTTTTTGCCTGCAGCACTTTAAATATGTCATACCATCCTCTCTTGGCCTGTTAGGTTTCCACTGAAAAGTCTGCTGCCAGATGTATCAGAGCTCAATTGTATGTTTTATTTATTTATTTATTTTTTTCTCTTGCTGCTTTCAGGATCCTTTCTTTATCTCTGACCTTTGAGAGTCTGATTATCAAATGCCTTGAAGCAGTCTTCTTTGGGTTAAATCATCTCGTTGTTCTATAACCTCCCTGTACCTGGATGTTGATATCTTTCTCTAGGTTGAGGATGTTAACTGTCATTATACTTGTGAATAAACTTTCTACTCCATCTCTTTCTCTACTTTCTCATTAAGGCCAGTAAAGCTTAGATTTGCCCTTTCAAGGTTATTTTCTAGAGCTTGTAGGCATGCTTTTTTAATTCTTTTTTTTCCTTTCTACATCGGTCTCTTTCTCTACCTTCTCATAAAGGGCAATAAAGCTTAGATTTGCACTTGTGAGGTTATTTTCTAGAGGCTGTAGGCATGTTTTTTTATTCTTTTTCTTCTGTATTCACTGAATATATTTGTAAGTATCTTGTGTTTAAGCTGACTAATTATTATCCTTGATCCACTCTGCCACTAAAGGACTCTGATGTATTCTTCAGTATGCCAATTTCATTATTTAGCTCCAGAATTTCTGCTCAACTCTTTTGAATTATTTCAATCTCTTTGTCAAATTTATCTGATAGAATCCTGAATTATTTATCTGTGTTATCTTCAATTTCTTTGTTTCATCAACACAGCTATTTTGAATTCTCTGTCTGAAAAGTTGCATCTATTTGTTTCTCCAGGATTAGTCCCTGGTGCCTTATTTAGTTCATTTAGTGAGGTCACGTTTTCCTGTATGATCTTGATGTTTGTAGATGTTTGACTGTGTCTGGTCATTTAAGAGTGAGGTATTTATTGTAGTCTTCACTGTGTTTGTACCTATCCTTCTTGGGAAGGCTTTCCAGATATTTAAAAGGAGTTGGGTATTTTAATCTAAGCTGTTTTTGCTTTAGGGGGCACCTTAAGTCCAGTAACACTATGGTTTTTGCATACTTGTAGGGGCACTGCCTTGATGGTCTTGGACAAGATTCAGGATAATTCTCTGGGTTTCCAAGCAGAGACTCTTGTTCTCTTTCCTTAATTTCTCCAAGACCAAGTTTCCCTCTCTCTCTTTTCTAAGCCACCTAACACTGGGGGTGGAGTGACAGACACAAGCACTTCTGTGGCCACCATCACTATTACTGCTCTGGGACAGAGCTGAAGCCAGCACCATGCTGAAGGTCTGCTATAGCCACTCTTTGGCTACTATTTATGTCCACTCAAGGCCCAGGGACTCTACAATAGGCATGTGGTAAAACCAGGTAGGCCTGTGTCCTCCTGTATTAGTCTGTTTTTACACTGCTATGATGAAATATCTGAGAATGGGTAATTCATAAAGGAAAAAGGTTTAATTGACTCTCTTCTGCATTTCTGAGAAGGCCTCAGGAAACTTACAATCATGGTGGAAGACAAAGGATAGACAGGCATCCTCTTCACAGGGCAGCAGACTGGAGTCAATGCAAGCAGGGGAAATGCCAGATGCTTATAAAACCATCAGATATTGTGATATTCACTCATTGTCACAAGAACAGCATGGGGAAAACTGCCCCCATGATCTAATTACTTCCCACTGTGTCCCTCCCATGACAGGTGCAGATTACATGAACTGTAAGTCAATATGAGATTTGGGTGGGGACACAGCAAAACTCTATCGCTTCCCTTTCAGGGAGGTGAAATCCCTCATCCTCAGGAGGGTCCAGAAGTGTCTTCCAGGAATCAGAAACTAGAGTAAAAAACCTTAGAATTCTACCTGGTGTTCTATTGTATTGTGGGCTGAGTTGGCAATTCACACCACAAAATACAGTTCTTCCCACTCTTCTCTCCCCTTTCTGAAGGGAGAGGAGCCTCATCCCATAGGCACCCCCACTCCTGGTCAGAAAGAGTACTGCCAAGCTACCACTAATGTTCTCTTAATGCCTGAGGTCTCTTAAGTCAACTTGTGAATGCTGCCTGGCCTGATTCACCCTTCATAACAGTGGTCTCTCCCATGGCTCAGGGCAGGTCCAGAAATATCATCCAAGATTTAAGTCCTGGAATTGAGGACCCCAGAAGCCCACTTGGTGCTCTACCCACCATTGCCATGCTGGTACCTAAGGTCCAAGACGAAATCCTTTTTACTTTCACCTCTGCTTTTCTCAAGCAGAAGGCATGTTGCCCCATATCCACCACAGTTGGTAAGGTTCTGGGTCTTACCTGAAGCCAACAAGTCTCAGAGGCTCACCAAGGCCCTTGATGTAGTACCTGGATATTGTTGCTGGTTATTTAGAGCCCGAGGGCTCTTTAGTTAGCAGTAAGGCAGTGTGTTCACCTTCTAGCCAAGGGTGTATCTGGAAATGTAATCTGGGAACTAGGGCCTAAAAAAGAGACCTCATGATTCTGACAGGTGCCTATCCTGCTGTGGTTGAGCTGGTATCTAAGATGCAAGACAAAGTCCTCCTCATTCTTTCCTCTCCTCCCCTCAAGCAGAAGGAAGAGATCTCTTTGGGAGCTGCAAACTGTGCAACCTGGAGTTAGGGAAGGGGTAATGACAGGACTCCTCTGGCTGACTCAGTATGTCTCAGTGTGTTGCCTGTCCCCCACGCAGTCCACTGTCTCTGGGCCTACTTCAGCCTTAGAACATGCCTAAGAGCTTCAGTCCTTACAGCCTACCTAGACTGTCTTTCAACTTTACTTAAAGACTGAGAGCACTTTGGCCCTGGGTGGTGAGGTTTGTGGGCACTCAAGTTTTCACCACTGGGAGTGGTAATTCCCCTCTGGCTCGGGTTGGTTTCAATGCCCCTTTTGTGGGCAGGCAACAATTGAGTTTGGTCCAGTACTCCTTTCTTCTCTAACAAAACAGCATTAAGTTCTATGCCTCCCAATGGCTGTTTTTGCCTCCGCATCACCCAGAGAAGCTCTCTGCACCATGCCTCCCCTGCTGGGGGCTGGGGGTGGTGGTAGGGGTGCCATCAAGGATTCTGGCCTGTTTTTTAAACATCTCTTCATTGCCTCTTTTAGTGATATGAAGTTAAAACCAGGTACTATGAGTGCTCATCTGACTTTTGGTTCTTATGAAGGTGTTTTATCTGTGTAGATAGTTGTTAACTTGGTGTCCTTGCGAGGGGACAATCAGTGGAACTTTCTATTCACTATCTTGCTCCATCTCTGTGTGAAAATGTTTTCTTAAGTGAAAAATAGTACAAAGTGTCTATCTGATAGTGACAAGAGACAGACAAATTCCTAGGTAGACAGGGATGGTCACCTGTGAAGTCCAACCTTCAAGTCAAAGATGGTCTGAAGCCTAAAAGTCAGACTTCCTGTTCTGGATAGAGTTCATGACAGAGTGAAAACTTTTATCCCTGTCTCACCCACTCTCTCTCTCTATCGGTTCCTTCAAGATGATGCCTTTTAACCATTTGAATGGTGTTTTTTCCAGGACCATAAGAAAGCTGAAATGCTTTGACTATGTGTTAAAGACAGATGGTATAAATGTGATTTGGGGAGAGAGGCGGAAGTGGGGCAAATCAACTAAGCTGTCAGCCTCATCACTGCAAAGAAAGCAGACTGAGAACTCAGACATGTTGTGGAAGCCTTAGTAACTAGCAGTTGTCTCTTCTCTTCTCTTGTCTGTTTCTTTAAAAAAAAAATAATAATATATATATACACACACACACACACACACACACACACACACACATACACGACATATATATAAAATATGACGTATCTTTCAGAAGCATTGGCCCATTAGGAAAATCAAATATTTGTCTCTTAATTCCTGTTAGGGCCATAATTTTCACATTGAGTCTGATTACAGCATTAAAGCTGCTTATCATACAATCAATAATAAAACACAGTATTACAATCTATTCCGCATTATGAGAAAATCAGAACTGTACTTGGGTTGATTTTCAAGTGTGCATGATTTACCATGGGAACACTCTAAGTATGTTCCTGCTCCATTTTTTTATTATTATTGAAGCTGGATGTGATATATGGAGACAACAGTTTCTCTGCAATGTGATAACCTTAACAGGGAAGCACTAGAGAAAAGACACTGGATTGATACAAGGAATCACTTTGAGCTTAACAATATTGAATAAACTTTATAGTTTGAAAAGAAAAAAAAAGACTGAATGTGACCTACAATGTTTGTGATGCCTACATTACTGTACAGAACTGTTATATTCATTAACATTTTTTCTTCCCATTTTTGCTTTTTCACTTTTTCTTTTTTTTGAATAGGAAATTTCTTTCCTGAATGGACATAAGCGAAAATATGGGCAGAAAGATCAGCCAAATTTGTGTTGTTTTGGCCACCTTCAGGATTATGCCCTCTCTAAAGATAGAGGAGTTGCCAATCAGATTTGTCAAAGCCCGTCAGCTTATGTTAGTGTCTAGCATCTGTTAAGGTCAGGTTCCAGGTAGGGGGAAACCCCTTTTACCTATCATACCCCATTAGTCAAGCACACCTAAAAATACCCCAATATATTCTTCCTCTTATACATCTGGCCTTCATTGGTAGTCTAAGCCACTCATCTTGTAGTAGTAGGTTCTGAGCATTATGCTCCATGCTACATGTTCACCTTGCCTTAGGATGGATAAATCAAACCAAAGGCATCACCACAGATCCAGGCATCTTAGACTTAAGGGAGAAGAAGTAGGATATAAAAGGTTGGCGCAGACATTTTTTTTTTTTTTTTTTTTTTTTTTTTTTTTTTTTTTTTTTTTGAGACAGAGTTTCTCTCTTGTTGCCCAGGCTAGAGTGCAATGGTGCAACCTCGGCTCACCGCAACCTCCACCTCCCAGGTTCAAGCAATTCTCCTGCCCCAGCCTCCCAAGTAGCTGGGATTACAGGTATGCACCACCACGCTTGGCTAATTCTGTGTTTTTAGTAGAGATGGAGTTTCTCTATTTTGCTCAGACTGGTCTTGAACTCCTGACCTCAGGAGTCAAAGTGCTGCGATTACAGGTGCGAGCCACTGTGCTTGGCCTGGCCCAGATTATTTAGACTAAGCTACTTTCTGTAATCCATTTGTTATGAAACCTCTATATTTGGTGTATACACTTATGTATCCATGATTAAAGTTAACCTTTTTTCTTATGTCACTTAAGATAAAATTCAACTGTAAATAAATTATAAATACAACAAAGAATAAATCAAACAGGATTTCTTGGTTAGTGATTTGTTTTAACATTTATTCTTTTTTTACATAACTTTATTCTTTTCTTATATAACAAGATGTCTAAAGGTAGAGCTAAGCAGCACAAGGCCAATGAAACTGCTCCATGATTATGCCAGGAATGCAATGGATAATTAAGAGGTGATGCAACCATTCAAAGAAGCAGCTAACTGGGGATATAGCATGAATTGTGTTATATAAGCAACAGCAGTAATGATCATTTATTGAGAATATGCCTTTTAATAGGATGTTATGCAATGCTTTACATATATTACATCCATTAATATTTATAAGAACAATAAAAAGCTCTAAGAAAGAAGCAATATGACGATGATTCTCATTTACACATAAGGAAATGCACCCAAGAAGAAGCTTGAATGTCTGGAGTAGATAGCAGTGTGTCAGGTAGATTATGAAAAAGTGGCAGATGCAGTGTCAGACATAATCTCTTGTAGTGTCAGGAGACGTAAGTTAAATAATGTATAATCAGAATCCAAATTACAAGTCACCGAAAAACAGCGGCCAAGACAGAGAAAGTGAAGTACAGACTGTGAAAGCAGAGTCACTGCAAAGTTGTTAGTGAACCAATGAGGGGCTTAGTCTCCAGCTTGCTCTGAGAAGCTGCCTGAACTGGTACACGTAGGAGGAATCTTAATGTAGCGTTAATCAGTGAGACTTTCCTCCCACATATAAATTGTATTTGGATAGGCTATGGGGGAAGTGATGACAATGACACATTTCCTCTGGGGTATGGCTAGACGGAATAAAATTAAGGGGAAGAGCCCAAACTCCTATATGGAATGTATTGGTCAATACTTTTATGCAATGAAGTTCTTTTATCTGCATCATAAATATCGATTTTTTAAAATAATTGATCTTGGCATCAAAGGACATAATCGATAGACTGAAAAGGTAATCCATGGAATGGGAGAAAATGTTTGCAAATCTTACATCTGATAAGGAGTTAATAGACTATATAAATAACTCTACAACAACAAAACAAGCTGTTTACAAAATGGACAAAGGACTTGAATGACATTTGTCCAAAGGAAATATACAAATTGCCAATAAAAACACGAAAAAGAGTCTCAGAACGAATCAAATCAAATGCAAATCAAAACTGCAATGAGATACTACCTCACATCCATTAGAATGATGCTATGGTTTTAGTATTTGTCCCTTCCAAAACTCATGATGAAACTTAATCCTCATTGCAACAACAATTAAGAGGGTGAAAAACCTGACTATGGTATTTGAGAGGGTGGGAACTTAGGAATGTAATTAAGATTAGATGAGATCATGAGGTCAGAACATTAGTGGCTTTATAAAAAGAGAGAGAGGGGCCTGAATGAGCAAGAATCACACTATGCAATGGCCCGCAGTGCCTCAGGACCCTGCACGGAGTCCTCACCAGCAACATGGTCCTCACCGGATATGCCCTCTAAAGCTTGGGCTCCCAGCCTCTGGAAATGTAAGAAATAGATTCTTTTCCTTTATAAATAACCCAGTATCGGGTATTCAGTTATAGCAACAGAAATGAACTAAGTCAGATGGCTTCTGCAGAAAGAAAAAAAAAAAAAAAAGGAAAATGACCAAAGAAAACATTGGTTAGGATGAGGAGAAAATCAGATCACTTGTTGTCTTTTAGTGAGATGTAAAGCGGTATAGCCCCTGTGAAAAGCAGTATGGCAGTTTCTCAAAAAAATTAAAGAAAAAAAGAATCCAGCAATTCCACTTATGGATATATATTCAAAAGTATTAAAAATGAAGTCTCAAAGAGAGATTTGTGCACTCATGTTCATAACATCATTATTCATAATAGCAAAAAGGCAGAATCAACCAAAATATCTATTGATGGATGAGTAGGATCAACAAATTGTGGTATACACTTTGCAATGGAATATTATTCAACCTTAAGAAAAAGAAAATTCCAAGACATGCTCTAACATAGATGAACCATAAGGACATTATGCTAAGTGGTATAAGCCAGGCACACAAAAGACAACTACTACATTATTCTGCTTGTATAAAGTACCTAGAGATTAATAGAGACAGAAAGTAAACTGGCAGTTGCCAAGAGCTGAGGAGGGAGGAATGGGAAGTTGTGGTTTAATGAGCATAGAGTTTCAGTTTTATAAGATGAGAAAATATGAAGATTGGTTGCACAACAATGTGAATGTACTGCTGAACTGTACACTTAAAATTGTTAATATGATTTTTTAAAAAAGAACATGGTCTGGAATGCCAAACAAATTGGAGGTTTTTTCTCTATTCAGTGGACAGTTAGCCACTAAAGGTGTATAAGAAAACATTTGCAGTTTAGAAATATCCTCTTACCAACATCTAGCAGATGAACAGCTGGGAGACTGGAAGTAACTAGGAATCTATCCAACACAGAGGAAATTTGAAAATGTTACGCTAAGCGAAAGAGTAAGTCACAGAAGAACACATATTGTTAGAATATGTGCCTATCTGTATAAAATGTCCAGAGTAGACAAATTTAAAGAGACAGAAAGTAGGTTAGTATTTTTCTGTGACTGGGAGTGTGCAGGGGCTGAATGCAGGCAGCTAAATGGTATGGGGTTTCTCTATGGATGATGAAAATGGCGTAAAATTGATAGTGGTAATAAGTCGCATTACTCTGTGAATGTATCAAACCCATTGATATATAGGAATCATGTGAATTATATGTCAAGAAAACTCTATCATCTGTCTATCTATCTATCTATCTATCTATCATCATCTCTCTCTCTCTCTCTCTAATTGAGCTTTTAAAATTCTTTCACAGGGCTGCATACATTTAACATCATAAAGTCCTAAGCAGGAAGACCTTCTATGAAAGCTTCCACTGGTATGTGTTCTTGAGCCTCCTGAGCCAACAAACAAAGTAATAAGAAATTGATCTTCAATCTTTGTTTTCATCCTGTATCACTGAAATGGGATGCCTCACACTTGCAAAACCTCTCTAGTCTTGGTTTTTCAGGGCACACAGTTTACATAATCAGGGGATGGTATGAAGACTGAGTCTACATACAAAAGACTTAGAGCAGAATATGAGAGAAGTGACAATATTTGCACTGACAAAGTTGTGGTATTACTGAGAATGAAGAAATATCAGGTGAAAACTACATGCTAAAGGCTAGCTGATTCTCTCACCCTTAAGCTACCATTTCCTACACAATAGTAAGGTGAGGTTGGGTTGCACAGAGCAGAAGAGGAAGGAATGCAGAAGGAAAAAACCAGACTGTAAGGCATTATAGCAATATGTACTAAATCAAAATTTATGGAGAGGAATGAACTTTAATAAAAGAAGATATCAATGCTTCTTCTTACAGTAGGAGCCAAGAAAGATAAACCGTCACTGATCCTGTAGACCTGGGCTAGTGAAAACTGGAACAATATTGGTGATAAGATTTCAGCTAGAATCCCTTTCATATTAAAGCTATATTCCAGAGCATTCTTGAGAGGTATCAGGATTTAGAAACTGGAAACTATCTTGATTTTTTAACTTGACATTTGCATCATGATCTCATAGCTTGCAATATATTCTTTTGTAAAAATGTGCACCTTCCAAATGCCTGATACTTTGTGAAGACATTAAGAATCGTTGAACATTGACATTATTAGGTCAATCCAGGAAATTAAAAAAAAAAAATCATGGCTGACAAGAATGTAGAATATGGCTCTCCATGAATTAATGAAGAAGAAAAAAATAATAATTCTATGCCCTTCTCTAAACTAATAATTCACTTGGCAAGAGCAGGCTTGAGGGGGTTTGGCAGTAGAATTTTTCTCTCAGGATTTATTACAGTCCATTCAAATCAAGATTGAGCTCTCAAGAGAAAAGTGGTGAGAAAGATGTGAAGTGTTTATGATTTGGTTGCCATTTGCTTTGCAAGAAAAAAATATATAGCTACTATTACGGACTGAAAATTTTCTATCACGACAAAACAATGATTTTAAAAGTTCTCCATTCCTTTCTGCACTGATCTAGATTCTTTTTGTATCAAATAACCCAAGTCAAGGCTTCATTTCCTATAAAACCTATAAGGGCCAGCCTTAATCGACCTTCATTTTTTCCAATATCTCAATATTTGCATATAATATCCAGTATTTGATGTACACTCCTGTCTAATAATGCCATCTCCATAAGTCTTTGTTTTTCCACCACAAGAGTATTTCTCTTTTGTTTTTAGATGTACCTCACCTACTATACAAATCAGACCACTAGAATCCTGTGAGAGAAAAATGTGTTTACTCATTCGTGTGTAGAGGAAAAGTGTGGTGTTATAATTTTTCATTATTTTTGTTGTATTTCTCTATCTCAATGTCTCACTAAACAGGTTTTGAACTTTGAGCTTATTAATCATATGTTATACAATCCTAGAATCACCTCTTAGACACAATGACAAATTGATTTCAGTTTTGTTTTTAATCTGCCTACTCTCATGGATAAAGTTTTTCCTTTAAGTTTTTATCTATTCTGATTTTTCTTAGCTACCACCTAACCTATCACACCTAGGTTTCCAGATGCCAGTGTCAAGACTGGGGTAACTAACCGGTCTGTGTGGCTAAAAACATTTTGACCTGTTGCAGGAAAGCTTTTCTTTTAATATGTGTGTAACTTTCACGCTTCCAGCCATAATTTGGGGTCTCTAAAGATAATTTTAAAATATTTTTATTTAATTACTTTATCAAAATTTAGCAAAGCATAGTGGCAAATCAAACAGTTTATTTACTAGGCTTCAAAAACAGGTTTAATGGATTATTGTTCTTCTGTCAAGTTGAGTGAATGTATCAGTGGCCCTAGCCTTCTGTAGACAAAACCTAAATGAACCCTGGTTGTTGGTGGATCATTGCCATGGAAAAGACTTGTCTCTTCAGTACATACAAAGAGCAAGAAAACAACAATGGAGCAATTCTATCCAAGATCACATTTGCTATTATAATTACAGGGTGTCATGACTGCTGCTAGTTTTTAAGCTTCTGAAAGACTAGGTAAAAATAATAAGCATTTCATCAAACTTGATGTATACCAAGAAGCAAATCTTTTTTTTCTCTGAAGATTGTCTGTTTTCTTTTTCTTTTTATCACTTTTTAGCACGCATTTTGTATTACTTAGAGGTAGTTATTGTCATTGTTTGTTTTACACTTACAGATTTGATAATAAAACACATGCTCACCCAGGTATCCTAGCAACTCAGTTCCTTTTTTATATTTCTCTCTGGTGCTTAAATTAGATGCTCTGAGAGCCTTTTCTCAAGCTATTAAGGGACACATACGGCTAACCTAGAGCAACACACTTCATCTTGGTCTAACTCACTGAAAATCAATATTCATTATCATAGATTATTCACCTCCAAAAAGGACACTGTTGGCCCTGAAAGTTATCAGGAGGCTGGAAATAACTACAAAATGGCGATATAGGAGACAGGTTGAGGAAAGGAAGGTCACAGATTGGAAAGGAGTGACAGAGGAGTTATGTCTCATTCTCCCGCTGGGCTCTGGCTCTCATTGCCCCAGCTGCAAGCTGCAATCCCTGGCCTAAGGATGTAGGAGTTACCAGACTTAAATGGGGCCCCAGCTCTGTCATTATTAAGGTGTGTGATTGTCCGCAGGTCACTAAAGCCCAGGTTTATCTATGATCTAACAAGAAAAGACAGTGTCAGTGATCTGGAGAGATTGGCTGGGCCTCCCAGCATTCTCGGTAACCTCTAAAGTGTTGACTAAAAACCCAAGACACAAGGGTTTGCGGGAGACGCCCATATACAGAGCAAGACAAAATGAAAATATGAAGACTATAGCTTTGTTTAGGGAAACAGATTTGGGACAGAAGCTTCTAGAAACACAGAGACAAGTAGAAACAGTTCTAGATTCCTGGAAGGGAGAAGGGTGAGACTGGCTACAGTTGTCATGTGACAGCTGATTATTAAATTTTTAGGAATTTCGTCAGCTGGTCATTAAATCTGCCACTGGTAAAATTTAAATTATATAAATGTACAATAAAAATACATTAGAAACAAAGATAAAACACAAAATTAATCACTCCTTTATTATTTTACTATATTTCAATAGTATCTATGAATTGGTACTATGTACACGACTGAATTAGCAAATGCCTAAAATCAGGGTCTTTTTGGAAGAGAGTGGAGAGGGATAACTATACTGGCTTTCAGAACACTTTTCACATACCTTGTGAGACAGTCAAGGTAATCACCATTATCTTGCCTTACTACGGGATTTAAATAATTAATGAAGTAAAGTGACTGCCTTGAGTCACATAGTAACTGGCTGCATACAGGTAGGATTCCAAGTCTCCTGATTCTTAGTCCAAAAATATAATTTTCCTCTGTCACACTTCATCTTAGTTCATTTTCTGTTGCTTATAATGGAATATCTGAAACTGGGTAATTTATAAAGAAAAGAAATGCATTTCTTACAGTTATGAAGGCTGAGCAGTCTAAGGCTCAGGGGCTGCATCTGGTGAGGGCCATCTTGCTGATGGGGATTTTCTACAGAGTCATAAAGTGGTGCAGGGATCACATAGGAAAAACTGGCAGAATGTGCCTCAAATAACAAATAAACTTATTTTGTTTATTTAGTCATTAGATAGCTCAGGTGTCTCTTCCACTTCTAATAAAGCCACCAGTTTCTTTCCCATGATAACCCATTAACCCATTAATCCATTAATCATTAATTCATGAATGACTAATCCATTCATGGGAGCAGAGCCCTCATGACCCAGTCACTCCTTAAGACCTTACCTTTCAATACTGCCACATTGAGGATTAAGTTCCAACATGATCTTTGGAGGAGACAAAAATTCAAACCATAGCATGTTTCACTAATTTTTCTTTTGATAGGCGGCCATAGAGCAAACTTTTAGTGATTTTATGTAGGTTTCCTACCTTGCATAGCAGAATGTCGTGTTACATCTGTGACACACCTAATTTTCTGCCACTCTTTAAGCCAGATACTCCACCTGTCTCAAGGGTAATGACATTTTCCCTGCCTTACAGAATTATTGTGTGAAAGAAGTGATAAATGGATAGAAAAGTGTTTTGAAATGAATGTAGAGCTGTTAGAATTTTATGGAGTATTTTTTATTAAAACTTTTACATTTTGTTATTATCTCCACAATGATAAGAATTAAGCTAGTAGTAAAAGGATACAAACTTTTAGCTGGGACTTAAAAAAGAGACAAATAAATCTCAGAACATGAATTTTCTATCCCATTTACTCTGTCTTCAGTCTGTTTAGATTGGCTATATAGGTGTGGGGTTTGTGACTCAAGTTAAAAGAAATGTTAAAGGTAAGACTTCAAACTATAAGAATCTGAGAGGAAAACATAGAAAATATCATTCTGGATATTGGCCTTGGTAAATAATGTATGATAAAGCCCTAAAGAGCAATTGTGACAAAAACAGATTGACAAGTGGAACCTAATTAAGCTAAACAGCTTCTGTACAGCAAAGGAAACTATCAATAGAACAAAAAGACAGCCTACAGAATGGGAGCAAGCATTCACAAACCATTCGTCTGACAAAGGGCTAAGAACCACAGTCTTTAAGAAATTTTAAAAATTCAAAAAGCACAAACCCAATAATCCCCATTAAATAACAGACCAAAGACATGAACAAACTTTTCTCAAAAGAAGACATACAAGTGGCCAAAAAACATGTGAAAAAATGTTCAAGATCACTAATCATCAGAGAAATGCACATCAAAATTACAATGAGATGCCATCTCTCACCAGTCAGAAAGGCTCTTACTAAAAAATCAAAAAACAAGAGATGCGCATGAGGCTGTGTAGAAAAGGGAACATTTGTACACTGCTGGTGGGGCTGTAAATTAGTCCAGCCACTGTGGAAAGCAGTTTGGAGATTTCTCAGAGAACTTAAAACAGAACTGCCATTTGACCCAATAATCCCAGTATTGGGTATATATCCGAAAGAAAATACATTGTTCTACTAAAAAGATACTTGCACTCACATGTTCATCACAGCACTATTCATCATAGCAAAGACATGAATCAACCTAAGTGCCCATGAATAGTGAACTGGATAAAGAAAATGTACATATACACCACAGAATACTATGCACAGCCATGGAAAAAAAGAACAAAATCATGTCCTTTGCAGCAACATAGATGCAGCTGAAGGACATTATGCATTATTATTTTCTTTCTTTCCTTCCTTCCTTCGTTCCTTCCTTCCTTCCTTCCTTCCTTCCCTCCCTCCCTCCCCTTCCTTCCCTCCCTCCCTCCCTCTTTCTTTCTTTCTTTCTCTTTCTTTCTTTCTTTCTTTCTTTCTTTCTTTCTTTCTTTCTTTCT
>NC_045444.1:13845729-13862718 GCF_002776525.5 Piliocolobus tephrosceles | reverse complement strand
TTCTTTCTTTCTTTCTTTCTTTCTTTCTTTCTTTCTTTCTTTCTTTCTCTCTTTCTTTTCTCTCTCTCTCTTTCTCTCTTTCTCTCTTTCTTTCTTTTTTTGAGACAGAGTCTCTCTCTGTCTCCCATGCTGGAGTGCAGTGGCGCGATCTCGGCTCACTACAAGCCATTCTTCTGCCTCAGCATCCCAAGTAGCTGGGACTACAGGCACCTGCTACCACAGCCGGCTAGTTTTTTGTGTTTTCAGTAGAGACGGGTTTCACTGTGTTAGCCAGTATGGTCTCGATCTCCTGACCTCGCGTGATCCGCTCGCCTTGGCCTCCCAAAGTGCTGGGATTACAAACATGAACCACCGCGCCCAGCCTGAAGGACATTACTCTAAATAAATTAACACAGAACAAAAAAACAAATACTGCATGTTCTCACTTATAATCGGAGCTTAGCACTGGATGGCCATGGACATAAAGATAAAAACAGTATACAGTGGAGACTACTGGAGGGGAAAGGGGGAAGCGAAAGGGCTGAAAAACTACCTGTTGGGTATTAGGCTTATTACTTGGATGATAGGATCATTCGTACCCCAAACTGAAATGTCATGTAACATGCCCAGGTAACAAATATACACATGTACCCCGAATCTAAAAGTTGAAATTATATAAAAAAAAAAGAAAGAAAGAAAAAGGGAATTTATTACTTTTTATTAAATGTATACAAGTAATTGAGCCGAAGATTGTGACTGCAAAAGAAAGAAGAAGTAAATAGAAAACCTTTGACCAATAAAGAAGGAAAATATATCTTAGCAATATAAAGTGTTCTTTGTTGAAGGGAGAATGTCCACAAGGATTATGATGTACTTAAGTTATCTGGGGTTTGTAAAACTCAAAACTGATCTCCAGTAATCTGAGATTCCATAAGAATCAGACTCCCTGTACACTTATGAGATAAAATTATACAAGGTGTCTGGGTTAACCCACAGGGCTATTACAAGCAAAAGTTGGAAAATGAAAATTTTGGCAGAAAATAATTCTTAAGCCTTAAAATCTTCACAAAATTATGTATTTGAAATTAAGAAGATAAAATCTTCTGACTTTTCCTGTATCAGAGGAGCGTTTTTTTTATTTTCCTATTGACTTTTAACTTTTCTTTTTTCTTTCTACTTTAGTGGTATTTTGTAGTGTTTTATTTAAATCTAACATATATATGTTATGATATATATATATCTATGATATATATATGTTATGATAGATATATCTATGATATATATATGTTATGATAGATATATCTATGTTATGATATATATATCTATGATATATATATGTTATGATAGACATATATATCAACAACTTGTTCAACAACTTGAATACAGAAGCAGATAAAATAATCTACCTATTAAATGTCTAAATATTGTTTTTAGAAGCCACTCTTCTCAACACGTTGTTAAAAAGGAATCTTTCTTTTGGCTGGGCACAATGGCTTATGCTTGCAATTCCAACACTTCGGGAGGACAAGGTTAGCAGATTGCTTACGCCTAGGAGCTCGAGACTAGCCTAGTCAACATGGTCAAACCTTATCTCCACCAAAAATATAAAACTTCAGCCAGACATGGTGGTGAATGCCTGTAGTCCCAGCTACTCAGGAGGCTGAGATGGGAGAATCACATGAGACCCGGAAGTCGAGGCTGCAGTGAGCCATAATCACATCACCGCACTTCAGTCGGGGCAATGACAGGGAGACCCTGTCCCTCCCTGCCAAAAAACTAATAAAATAAAAGGAGTCTTTCATAAGACTGTAAGATTATTTTATGCTAATATGAAAGATGTTCATTGTTATTTTAATAAATAGACAAATAATAATATTAAAAATAGTGATACCTGTATTTTACACTTAATATTTAAAATGGTAAATGTTGATAGATATAGTCCCTGTGAACAGAAACTGTTTGGAGTCTTCAATATTTTTTAAGAGTGTAAAGGAGTCCTGAGGCCAAAAAAAAAAAAAAAACTTAATGTAAAAATGGATTAGTTGATGAAAGAAATGTGGACCTTTGGTCTTTAATTTCTGTAACTTTAGAATACCATTTGTAACAAAGTAAAAACAAGACTTAGTGTAACCCCCAAATCTACTGTAGTTGGCACTGCAAAGTGGGAGATGTTAGTAGTGTGCTTTATTAAGTTTCTGTCATTCATCAACAAGAGATGAGCACAGGTTCAGCTTTTTATAATCTAGCCTAATGGAAATTAAAACCATCCCTCTCATGCCTCTTTTATGCACACAAACCTACATGTGTCTTTGGACGAGAAATTGATGAACACTGTTGCAACACGGGATACACAGATACCAAAGTTGGTTCATGCACTTTGACATTAAAATAATGAAAATTGTCCTTTTAATTATAGTTACATAGTGATAATTGGACTGAAGAAGACCTTAATTTTTAGAATCAAGAATCCACTGTCTAGAGAACATTCTGTCATGCAAACTGTTTACATTATAGTTTTTACATTAAGTTTTTTTGGTCTAAATATTCTGTGCTTTATACAAATGTCCTCTGTGGATAAGCAGAATGAGAAAAAAAAAAAAAAAAAAAAAAAAAGCAGAAAACTAAAACCAGACAGAGGACACTGAAAAGACTTGAGTAGAAAAGACAAAGTTCAAGATGAAGAATAGGAGCAAATTAAGTTGGATTGTTAAAGTACATCAAATTGTGATGGCCAATTATAACAGATGCAATCTGTACTTAAAATGTGCTTCAAGTGAAAAAGGTGGTGAGGAGTGACCAAAGTGAAATTTAACTTGGTGATAATACAGATAAAATCAGAAAAAGTATTCTAGAGATAGAGATACTATAACAGGAAAACTTCAGTTCATGTTTTCATTATTGTATTTTCAATGACTCTATGGAGATGAATTAAGTACTAGTCTAGATCCCAGAAATACAAGATTAATACAACATGGACTTTGTCCTTGAGATTCAGGAATTGTATCACTATGCTTATATATTTATAACAATTGATAAAATAAAGGATTCCATTAAATCTAAATTGATACAGCTTCAAATAAGATTGTCCACCAAAGGATATTTTCATCAAGAGTGTAAGTGGATGCTGTTGAAAACATTTTTTTTTTCTTTAGATTCTGTCACAGGTTTAGATTTTGGCATCTGACACTTTCTTTCCCCGGCAGACCTTGGAAGAAATTTCTTTGCCTTCATAAGAATAATAAAAGTGGCATTCAAAATAATTGTTGCCTTAAGTTTGATTTTGTGACAAAGATAAAAAACAGTGGCTTTATTCCTGTGCTATTAATGGGAACAGTGCTGATACAATCACTCCCTTTCCCTGCCCCACAGTGCAAGTCAGTGTGAAATATGTTTAGAAACTCAATTATATTTTATTGATATATTGCAAATGTAAAGCATTTCCCCACAAGTACGTTAATAGAAATCCATTCTTTTAAATAAATGAGAATACTATTTCCCTACTGGATTGAGCCGCCTAACAAAAAAAAAAAAATCCCAATTAAAAAGTTATATTCTATTTTTGAAATGAAAAATGAAGACTAGCACCAGAGAACTAATGTCAGTAAATGGAGGCCATGTAAAATACGCTGTAGTTTGAACGTTGGGATAATGAAACCCTTGCACACAAGAGGCTTCCAACCACTGAATCTCACTTTGATCCTGGTGATACATTGCCCTCAAGCTTTCATGTGAAGTAGGCCAACAGAGCTTTCAAAATTACACACACACACACACACACACACACACACACACACACACACCCCTATATACAGGGGAGGAAGCCTGAGAACATATCCCCGGGAGCTGTGGTAGAGGGCAGATCGATTATCAAGAAAAATCTTTCCCAAGGAAAGCTCATATGTAAACAAAAAATTTCCTCTACCTACAACTAGGAGAAGCTCTTTAAAATTATGAAGAAATCTGAATTCAGTCCTAGTCTTTCTTTTTATCAGCATCCCTCAATGATCCTTTCCTAAACATGTTTCACACTAAAAAATGACCTCTTCCACCCCTCCTGTTGAAATCCCCATCACCTAATGGAACTCATTCCATCCAGTAAGACCATTTAAGCTGAGTGGCAAATTATTGTAAATGGCTACCTGATATTGTATCTATCCAATTTCCATGTCTAAAAAGGAAATCTTAAATCCAAAGTAATCGATGTATCTTTTAATTTTTGTATTGAGGTGAAACTCATGTAACATAAAATGAACTATTTTCATATGGTTAAAGACATGCTATTAAAGGCACAAACACCACTTCTATCTAATCCCACTTTTTTTAAACACTCCAAAAGGAAACACCATACCCATTAAGAGGTTGTACCATATTCTCCCCTCTACCCAGCTCCTGTCAATCACCAATCAGTATTCTGTTTCTGTGGGTTTAACTTTCACATATATTTCATATAAATGGAATCATACAATACGTAAACTTTCCTATTTGGCTTTATTTACTTAGCATAATATTTTGAGGTTCATCCATTTTTTTGGTATGTATCATTTCTCATTTCTTTTTGTGGCTGTATAATATTCCATTATATCTATGTACCATAATTTACCCATTCATCTATTGAGGGATATATGGGCTCTTTTCATCTTTTGGCCCTTGTGAATAGTTCTGCTATAAACATGTGGGTACAAGTCTTTTTTAATACTAGTTTTTAATTATTCGGGGTATGATGCTTTGAGGAATTGTACTCCTGAGTGCAATGGTAGTTTATGTTTAACTTTTGAAGAATGACCAAACTGTTTTCTATCACTCCTAAACCACCTTAAAGTTCCATTATGAATGTACAAGAGTTCCATTTTCTCAATTTTTTTTTTTTTTTTTTTTTTTTTTTTTGAGATGGGGTCTCATTCTGTCGCCCAGCCTGGAGTGGAGTGGTGCGATCATGACTCACTGCAACCTCTGCCTCCTGGGTTCAAGAGATTCTCCTGCGTCAGCTTCCTCCTGCATCAGCCTCCTATAACGGCTGGAATTATGGGAGCCCACCACCACACCCGGCTAATTTTTTTTTTTTTTATATTTAGTAGAGATGGAGTTTCGCCATATTGGCCAGGCTGGTCTCAAACCCCTGACCTCAGGTGATCCACCTGCTTTGGCCTTTTACAGTGCTGGGATTACAGGTATGAGCCACTGTGCCCAGCCCCTTTGCACACTGGGTGTGATGTGCTCCATACTTGCAATTTTAAATTGCTTTTCTCTAATGGCAAATAATATTGAACACCATCTCATGTGCTTTTTGGCCATTAGTGTATCTTCTTTGAAGAAATGCCTATTATTCAAATCCTTTGTCTATTTTTTTTTCCCTTGGGGAAATCAATTTTTTTTCAACTTTTATCTTAGATTAAAGGGGTACATGTTCAGATTTGTTATCTGGGTATATTTTGTGATGCTGAGGTTTGGAGTACAAATGATCATGTCACCCGGGTACTAAGTGTACCCAGTAGTTCATTTTTCATCCCTTGCCTCACTCCTGACTTCATCCTCTGGTAATCTTTAGTGTCTATTTTTGCCATCACTATGTCCATAAATATACAATGTTTACCTCCCATTTTTTATAAGTGAGAATATGCAGTATTTGGTTCTCTCTTCCTGTGTTAATTTACTTGGGATAATGTCCTTCAGCTGCATTCATGTTGCTGCAGAGGACATGATTTTATTCTTTTTAATGGATGCATAGTATTCCATAGTGTATATGTACCACATTTTCTTTATTCAGTCCACTGTTTAAGGCACCTAGGTGGATTCCATGTCTTTGCCATGGTGAATAGTGTTGCAATGAACACGTGAGTGGATGTGTCTTTTTAGCAGAAGGATTTACTGTCTTTTGAGTATATATCCAGTGATGGGATTGCTGGGTCTAATGGTAATTCTGTTTTAAGTTATTGGAGAAATCTCTGAACTTATTTCCACAAGGGCTGAGCTAATTTACATTCCCACCAACAGCATATAAGGGTATAGCAAGAATTCAACGACATATTTAGAAACAAAGGAGGAGAAAGAAAGCAAAGAATGGAATCCCTCCTGCTGCCTTGCTGCTGCTCGTCCTAAAACCACCCTCCTTATGAGGCTGTTTATTTTCTTCACACCCCAGGTAGCTTGAAACGATGGGACTGTTACCCAGCTTGATACACAATTGGACTTGTAATTATTTGAAATAATCACTATGTACCCACTTGCAACAAACAAACCCAAAAGGAAAGAAACAGAAAAAAGAACAGCAAGAAAACATTTCTGCCCTCTACACCCCACCTCACCCCCCATTAAGCTCCTGTCCTTTGAAAGTATGCTGATGGCTTGGCAGCTGGGCATCTTGTAAGAATGGTTACAGTGCAGTCAGATTGCCCAGGTTCGCTCAAATTCTGACTTTGTCACTTTCTAGCTGTACGATTTGGGGAAAGTTGCCATGGCCTGCTTTATAAAATTACTGTGAAAATAAGAGAATCCATACATGATGAAAAATAATAAAATGTCCAACATAGTGTATTCACATAAAAATAACTTATGAATAAATAATAGCTATCAATGTTTTTGGCTGTCTTACATATCCCTTGTACTGTCATGCAACTAGCTACAGAACACTGTTCATTAATTGAATGGATTGGTACTGGGTGCATATCTCCCTCTCAATTCAAAATCCAGCTGGTGTTCTTATTTCTATTTCTTCCCCAATCTTTCCTTATTCTTTCCACGCCATTGTTTACACATTCTCTACGGACATTCACATTTTAATAGACTCTAAGATAGGACTCTTCTCCACCTGGATTACTGTTTTTCAGTTACTACATACAAATAATACATTTTAGTTGTCATCTGACTCCACTACCCCT
Source organism: Piliocolobus tephrosceles (assembly GCF_002776525.5). Taxonomy (NCBI): domain Eukaryota; kingdom Metazoa; phylum Chordata; class Mammalia; order Primates; family Cercopithecidae; genus Piliocolobus; species Piliocolobus tephrosceles. The sequence goes on along the minus strand of NC_045444.1, from coordinate 13,855,864 downwards.
CACTTCTTTCAAACTCTTTTCCACACTCTGATATAGCCTTCTCCTTGAAAAGTACTCTCCTTTGTTTTTTTTTTTTTTTTTTTTGGTCTCTTTCCTCCCTTCTTACTTTGAAGATTTACATCCTGTACCTGGTCATTAAAAATTTTGGCATTTTAAGTCTTATGCCTAGATCCACTTTGCTCTATTTTCTCTTTCTAGCCAATAATATTTTTTGTTGGCTGAATCAATGTGTGAATAAGCATATAAATGCCACTTAGTTCCATGTCTTCTAGGTAATGAGTCAATACAATTTTCCTTAGAAGTTTTCCACTTATAAATACATTTGCTCCTTCCTTGGTAAAGTTTTCGTTGTTTTGTCTTACTTCATACTGAGGCTGTGGTGTTGAATATTGCCTACAGGTGCTTATCATCCACAAACTTCTAATGAACCCTGCATAATAGTTCAATAATTTTAATATTGACAATAACTTCGCTAGGCACTTTATATGTTTCTCGTTTAATTATCACCACAACCTGCTAGTTGTGTATTCACAACCCCAATTGAAGATGAAGACATACCTTCCAGAAGTGTAGCGGCTGCACAAACTGAACACATCTAGTTAATGTTGAAACCAGAATTAATATAATGTTAGTGATGCTCTAAACCACTGCTCTTTCCAGTGTTTCAATTTTCCTCTCATAAAATTACATCAGTCACGTTTGTGCCTATATATAAAAACTGACTTTGAGAAAAAAAGATGATTAAATCAAGGATCTGATTCTTTTCAGAACAGAAATGAGTAACCAGATGTTGTCACAGCACGGTTATGTGTGTCAGTGTAGTGTCAATTTGCCTGAAATTGACAGACCTAGTCTAAGAAACCATGAGAAATTGACAAATGGTAAGAGGGCAATTTAGAAAATAAAAATTCTCTCTAAGAGCTAATAATATTATTAAAAATTGCTGCATCACACTAAAGCACTTTAAACTATATTAAATCAGAATATGAAATTTAAGGTATACAGTAATCTATATTAAAAATATCTGTGGGTGATTTGGGAATTAAAAATATATATTGAGGACTCCCTTCAGAAACACTCTACAATTTGTGACAGTAAATGTATCAATGTAGAGCTAATGAATAGAAGGCATATTACTTGATTAAGAAAACTAAGAATATAGCAACAAAATGTTTATTTTTATTAGTCTGCATACAATGGGCATATTCAAAAATGCCTTTTGCAAGTGGTAAAATTATCTAAAGTGTCTTATATTCTTTCACTTTGCATATGCAGTTGTTTGTAGGCAAAAAGTCAGTCTTGCTTCCATTGACAGAAATTGAGTTTGTATTCTTTTCAAACTTGATAGTATTTAAAGAGCTTTGCACACAAATAATTTAGATTATTATTTTTCCTCTGTTCTGTGTAACAGTTCTACCTTCTGTTCTATACACATAGATATTCAAAGGACTATACCATAAAAAGAATCTTCTAAATGAGTTCAAATAAAGTGAGTTTGGTTGATTGGATTAGAAAGAAGTGCTTTCATGAAACATTTAGATGAAGTCTGGAATGGTGGCACTTGATAATTTAACTTTTGTCTTAGTTCTCATCTCACCTAGATTCTTCAATAACAAAGGAGCATATTTTCAAGGTTTTGTCTGTAGCTCATATAATAGTCAGGTCGTTCTAAAAAAAGTAGCTATTTATGGTGCGGTGAGGCTGGGCCATCAGAATAGCAGGATCAGTGGGCAGTTGGTCCTAAGATACAAAATTTATTGCAGGTTGAGGTATAATATAAATATTTGAAATCCAAAATGCTGCCAAATCTAAAACTGAGTACTGAGATGATGCCACAAGTGGAAAATTCCACACCTGACCTCATGTGCTAGGTTGCAGTCAAAACAGTCAAACTTTTGTTTCATACACAAAATTATTTAAAATATTATACAAAATTACCTCCAGGCTATATGAAACCTAAATAAATTTTATGTTTAGAGATGGGTTTCATTCCCAAGATTTCTCATCACATGTATGCAAATATACCAAAATTCACAAAATCTGAAATCCAGAACATTTCTGGTCTCAAGTATTTTGGATAGGGAACATTTAACTTGTAGTTCTAATTCTCTGATAAAAGGTTACAGTCATCCTTGCTTAAATAATGATCCCAAAGAGAGTGCAGGCAAAGAAAACAGTAACAGAAAGTAGAAAACTGATAACAGTTAGAAAATAGTAGGCTTTAGAGTCCTTTTTATAGGATTGACTTGAGTTTGGGAAAAACTATGTAGCATCACTGACATATAAAACAATGCTTACCATAACCATTTGTAAGATCAGAAATTGTGGATTGATTCACATATGGGAATAGTAAAATGGTAAAGTGAGAAGAGAATCTAAGGAGTTCTGTGTAGAATTCACTCATTAAATATGCAGTTCCCATAGAAGATGGTGGAAACCAAACACTTAATTGGTTACAGGACATGTGTTCCTGTAAAACAGTAGTATCTAAACATGGTAAATTACTTGGTAATTTTTTTAAATTTAAATTTTTTTTTTTTTACATAAAATCTCCTAAATACCTACCCTAAGTTAAAGTGTTGGAATGTATGTGGAAAAAATTTCAAAATTGTATTTTAAAGAGCCCTCCAGTTAATGCTGACATGTGATCACCCAGGAACCCCTAAACTTAATCTGAATGGCTGTTATGCTCCTGACAAGTTAATATTTCTGTAAAACAGAAAGGAAGGTCTTCATCTCTCATTCAACTTTTTTAACTAGTGAACTACAAAGTTATATTTCTTATTTAATAATCATAACCACAACAACAGCCTAACCAATAGTAAGCACCTTCCAAACAGGCCTATGGAAATTACTTACCATGTGCTTCGTAATTCTATTCACACAATTATGAAAAAGATAGGTACCATTGTTTTTCTTACTTTATATTAAAAAAAAATTCCAGAGATCAAGTACCTGCCCAGTGTAAAAGCTGATACGTTTTAGAACTTTGATTCATTGTGTAATGTGGCAGACGTGGAGATGCCCTCTCCAGATCTCTCTTCATAGAAAGATTTGTTGCCCCAGGTGCTGAGAGTGTCAGCAGACGACATCCAGCTGACAGCTTCTTCAGAGTTTGTCTTAGGTAACAGAGCTGCCTTGCCCAAGGAAACACTCATCCTGGAGCTGCCCACATCCAGTGACTAATTAAGGCAAGTGTAAAGTGTACAAGGAACAGGCCATCCCAGCAACGACGGGACGATTTTCACAGGTCAAATATGCTCCTCCCATTCCCCTGTGAAGTGACTAAACTGTTTATTCCTAATAAATGCCATGCATGCTAATTTTCATCTCAGCATCTGCTTTGGGGATGACAATCTGCAATACGAGGCAGATTGAATTTTTTAATCCGTTGTTTCAAGGCACCGTATTTCTCTTACTCTTTTTCCTTCATTCTTTTCTATTTTCCATTGCATGATGTTGTACATTATTGGGAGACAAACTCTGAGATACAGATTTGTGTGTAGAATATTTACTGGGAAGTACTCTCAAAATCAACACCTATTTCCTCAAGAGGAAACAGGATTGGGTAGAGGGCATAATAAATCGCTATACAGTCACAAGAAGGATTTTAAGTTATTCTACAGCGTTCTGGAGCTGAAGTGACCATTCAGACTCTTTCTGCAATGAGGCAAAAGGGCTGGGCTATTACGTCCCAAAATTATGATCAGCTGTAAGCTGTGCCTAGGAAAGGAGTTTAATAAGTAGCTCACCAGTTGAGGGTAATTTTTAGAGAAGGAGTAAGCTGAGAGCTGAAAATCATCAATAATGCCAGCTGCTGAGGGAATGCAAATAATGCAGTGTTGTAAATGAGGAGTTTCTAGGTGCCAAAAACATCTGTATAATCCAGCCCTCACTCCACTTGGGTCCACAGTCTTATTTGATGGATTTTAGGAACTTTTACTTCAGGAATCTTCTTGACTTCCTTTCATAAGAAAACACAAAAGGAAGATTAGTAAATAATTGATAACCCCTTCTGACTGCAACTTATATATGTTATTTTCTATTTTGTCTGAAGGTGAGAAGCATAGTTTCAGAGCTTTTCTGTCTTTGGATGATATCAAATATGTCCTTTTTTTCTTCCAATTTTTTATTAACCTCACCATCAACTAGACACTCTAATGAGGAGACCCAGAACTCCAGCAATTGGGAGTCTAAGCCCCTGGTCACCACACTTTCTCAGGCCATGGCTGCTAAATTAGTCAATTTATCCTTGAAACTTGCAAGAGAGTATCAAGACACACCAAAGTGTATTATTTGAGTGCCAAATATGCTCTTTCCTGCATACACTAGGTAACAACTGTTCTACCTCCTCCTGATTATCAAAATAATTATACCTCCGGAATGGTGATCCCTATCCTTCTTAATAGTCTCTAGACTATCCATACGAGGAGCCCAACATTACAGAGTGCAAGCTAAGTCTTAAGAATAAATGGGATTCTCCTTTTGGAAGAAATTTCTTTCTGGAAACTAGGACCCCTCTAAGCTCACAGAGCTCGGCGTTGTGGGAGGCGAAAGCACAAATTCCCGAAGCAGGTCACTGGATGTGGTAGTAAGCAGAGCCACTTCTATTTCACTCTTTGGTCCTTTGACCAATTTATTTTGCCTATTAAGGACAAAGTATCAAATAATAATTACTGACCTAGGATATATGCTGGGTCCTGAAGGTTAGTACCTCACCTATGCAAGGTATCATCTCCAAGTTGCACATGCCAGTTGGGCTGTCAGCTCCTGAAAAGCGTATTATGTCATAAGACCAGTGGACCCTATAGTCATGAGTCTACTTTCATACTTGCTGTAAAGAGCAGCCCTTGTTTCGGTGCAGTATCATTCAGGCTTTTGTGTTAATGGCTCAAATATCTGTCAGCCTTTAGATATCAGGACTGAATGAAGCCATACAAATAGGAAGGAAAAACTTATTGTTAGAATATGTGCTGAAGAGTTGAGATAAAGCATTGTCTCTTGAAGGGTAAAATAAATCTAATGTAATCAACTTGATTTCAAGTAACTGGTACCTGATGTCCTTGAGGAATCTCTGATGTTTGTGGATTGGACAGGTGGCATTAGCAATAGCTAGAATAGCCTTGGTAAATAAAAGCTCTGGCTGTTTGGACCCATGCATAACATCCATTCCTACCACCATGTTCTCTTTCTTCATGCACCTATTTTTTTTTCTTTTTACTGACATGGCTAATGACAGAGGTTAGCAGACATCAACTGGTAGTTATTTTTTTTTAACTTGGTTATTTAGACTCTCATTTGTAGGTTTTTTTTTTTTTTTCATGTGTGTTTTATACCAAATCCCCATAAGTTCACCCAACTACAAGTCTCTTTCTGAACGTAATTTCACTCTGATTTTTCAAGCTCTCTCTTTAGTTCCTCTCAGCACCATGACTATTGAATAAGCCCATTCACCACTACTTTTGTAATCTTGTATGTGTGTGTGTTTATGTTTATTTGAGTATATATGTACATGCAGGCATAACTTAGAAATACCAGTGGTTTGGCTCCAGACCACCATAATAAATATTACAATAAACAAGTCACATAACTTTTTGGTTTCCCAGTATATAAGTTATGTTACACTATGCTGTAGTCTATTAAGTGGGCAATAGCATTATGTTGAAAAAGTACATAACTTAATGAACTATATTTTATTGCTAAAAAAATGCAAACAATCATCTGAGCCTTAAGGGGCTTAAAATCTTTTTGCTAGTGGAGGGAGGGTCTTGCCTCAATGTTGATTGCTGCTGACTGAACAGGGCAATGGTTGCTGAAGGTTGGGGTGGTTGTGGTAATTTTTAAAAATAAAACAACAAAGTTTGCTGCACTAATTGACTCTTCATTTAATTAAAGATTTATCTTCCTTTCATTTGAATAACTAGAAGCCAAAATAGGGTTATAATATGGATTGGCTCTGTATCCGCACCCAAATCTCATCTTTAATTGTACTACCATAATTCCCACATGCTGTGGGAGGGACCCTGTGGGAGATAAATTGAATCATGCGGGCGGTTTTCCTCATACTGTTCTTGGGGTAGTAAATAAGTCTTACGAGATCTGATGGTTCTACCAGGAATTTCTGCTTTTAGATCTTCTTCATTTTCTCTTGTTGCCACCAGGTAAGAAGTGACTTTCACCTCCTACCATGATTCTGAGGCCTCCCCAGCCATGTGGAACTGTAAGTCCAATTAAACCTTTTTATCTTCCCAGTCTCAAGTATGTCTTTATCAGCAGCGTGAAAATGGACTAATATAGTAAATTGGTACCAGCAAAGTGAGGCATTGCTGAAAAAGTGCCAAAAAATGTGGAAACGACTTTGGAACTGGGTAACAGACAGAGTCTGGAACAGTTTGGAGGGCTCAGAATAAGACAGGAAAATGTGAGGAAGTTTAGGACTTCATAGAGACTTGGTGAATGGCTTTGACCAAAAGCCTGATAGCGATATGGAAAATAAGATCAAAGCAGAGGTGGTCTCAGATGGAAATGAAGAACTTGTTGGGAACTGGAGCAAAGGTGACTCTTGTTATGTTTTAGCTCAGAGACTGGAGGCATTTTGCCCTTGCCCTAGAGATTTGTGGAACTTTGACCTTGAAGACAATTTAGAGTATCTGGAGGAAGAAATTTCTAAGGAGCAAAACATTCCAGAGGTAACTTGGGTGCTGTTAAAGACATTAGTTTCATAAGGGAAGCAGAGCATAAAAGTTTAGAAAATTTGCAGCCTGACAATGTGATAGAAGAGGAAAACCCATTTTCTAAAGAGAAATTCAGCTGGCTGCAAAAATTTGCGTAAGTAACAAGGAGCAGAATGTTAATCCCCAAGACAATGGGGAAAATGTCTCCAGGGCATGTTAGAGGTCTTCACGGCAGGCATTCCCTTCACAGGCCCAGAGGCCTAAGAGAAAAATGTTTACTGGGTGTTGCCCAGGGTTTCCGTGCTGTGTGCAGCCTAGGGACTTGCACCTGTGTCCCAGGTGCTCCAGCTGTGGCTGAAAAGGGCCAACGTAGAGGTTGGGCCATAGCTTCAGAGGGTGCAAGCCCCAAGCCTTGGCAGCTCTTATGTTGTGTTGAGACTGCAAACACATGAAAGTCAAAAATTGGGGTCTGGCTGACAAAAACAAGCAATGGGGAAAGGATTCCCTATTTAATAAATGGTGTTGGGAAAACTGGCTAATCATATGCAGAAAACTGAAACTGGACCCCTTCCTTACACCTTATACAAAAATTAACTCAAGATGGTTTAAAGAGTTAAAAGTAAGACCTAGAACCATGAAAATCCTAGAAGAAAGCCTAGGCAATACCATTCAGGACATAGGCATGGGGAAGGACTTCATATCTAAAGCGACAAAAGCAATGGCAGCAAGAGTCAAAATTGACAAATGGGATCTAATTAAACTAAAAACCTTCTGCACAGCAAAAGAAACTATCATCAGAGTTAACAGGCAGCCTACAGAATGGGAGGAAATTTTTGCAATCTATCCATCTGACAAAGGGCTAATAATCCAGAATCTACAAAGAACTTAAACAAATTTACAAGAGAAAAACAAATGACAGCATCAAAAAGTGAGCAAAGGATATGAACAGACACTTCTCAGAAGAAGACATTTATGTGGCCAACAAACATATGATAAAAGCTCATCATCACTGGTCATTAGAGAAATGCAAATCAAAACCACAATAAGATACCATCTCATGCCAGTTAGAATGGTGATCATTAAAATGTCAGGAAACAACAGATGCTGGAGACGATGTGGAGAAATAGGAATGCTTTTACACTATTGGTGGGAGTGTAAGTTAGTTCAACCATTGTGGAAAACAGTGTGTCGATTCCTCAAGGACCTAGGAACAGAAATACCATTTGACCCAGAAATCCCATTACTGGGTATATACCCAAAGGACTATAAATCATTCTACTATAAAGATACATGCACATGTATGTTTATGGTGGCACTATTCACAACAGCAAAGACTTGGAACCAACCCAAATGTCCATCAATGATAGACTGGATAAAGAAAACGTGGCACATATACATCATGGAATACTATGTAACCATAAAAAAAAAGATGAGTTCATGTCCTTCGCAGGGACACAGATGAAGCTGGAAACTATCATTCTCAGCAAACTAACACAAAATCAGAAAACCAAGCACCACATGTTCTCACTCATAAATGCGAGTCAAACAATGAGAACACATGGACACAGGGAGGGTAATATTGCACAATGGGGCCTGTTGCAGGGTGGAGGGCTAGGGGAGGGATATCGTTAGGAGAAATACCTAATGTTCGTGATGGGTTGATGGGTGTAGCAAACAACCATGGCATGTGTATACCCACATAACAAAACTGCACATTCTGCACATCTACCCCAGAACTTAAAGTATATTAAAAAAAGTATTGGGGTTTGGGAACCTCCGCCTAGATTTCAGAAGATGTAGGGAAATACCTAGATGCCCAGGCAGAAGTTTGTGCCAGGGGTGGGGCCTTCATGGAGAACCTCTACTGTGGCAGTGCAGAAGGAAAATGTGGGGTCAGAGACCCACACAGAGTCCCTACTGGGGTATCACCTGGTAGAGCAGTGAGAAGAGAATCACCATCCTCCTGACCCCGGAATAGGAGATGCACTGAAAGCTTACGCCATTCACCTGGAAAAGCCACAGACACTCAATGCCAGCCCATGAAAGCAGCCAGGAGGGAGGTTGTACTCTGCAAAGCTACAGGAGTGGAGCTGACAAAGACCACAGGAACCCACTTCTTGCATCAGCATGACATGGATGTGAGACCTGGAGTCAAAGGAGGTCATTTTGGAGCTTTTACATTTGACTACTCTGCTGGATTTTGAACTTGCATGGGCCCTGTAATCCCTTTATTTGGGCCAATTTCTCTCATTTGGAACTGCTGTATTTACACAATACCTGTACCCACAATGTATCTGGGAAGTAACTAGCTTGCTTTTGATTTTATAGGCTCATAGGCCCAAGGGACTTGCCTTGTCTTGGATGAGACTTTGGACTGCAGACTTTTGGGTTAATGCTGAAATGAGTGAAGACTTTAGGGGACTGTTGGGAAAGGCATGATTGGTTTGAAATGTGAGGACATGAGATTTGGAGGGGTCGGGGGTAGAATGATATGGTTTCACTTTGTGTCCCCACCCAAATCTTACCTTGAATTGTACTCCCATAATTCCCTTGTGTTGTGGGAGGGACCTGGTGGGAGATAATTTGAATCATGGGGGCAGTTTCCCCCATACTGTTCTTATGGTAGTGATTCTGTCTCACGAGAACTGATGGTTTTATCAGGATTTTCCACATTTGTATCTTCCTCATTTTCTCTTGCTGCTGTCACGTAAGCAGTGCCTTTCACCTCCCGCCCTGATTCTGAGGCCTCCCCAGCCATCTGGAACTGTAAGTTCAATTAAACCTCTTTTTCTCTTTAGACTAGGGTATGTCTTTATCAGCAGTGTGAAAATAGACTAATATACTTATTAACTGGCCTAATTTTAATATTGCTGATTCTGGGGATAGAAAAGCCCTAGAAGAAGGAGAGAGAGAGTGAAACGGCCAGTTTGTGGAGCTGTCAGAACACACACAATATTTATTGATTAAATTTGCTATCTTATATGGTCTTGGTTCATGACATCCCCCAAAAATGACAATAGTAACAACAAATATCACTGATCACAGATCACCATTACAGATATAATAAGGAAAAAGTTCAAAATATTGTAAAAATTACCAAAACGTGACACAGAGACACAAAGAGAGGACATGCTGTTAGAAAAAAAATGGCACTGGTAGGCTTGCTCAACATAGGGTTTTCACAATGTTCGATTTGTAAAAATTGAAATATCTAAGAAGTGCAATAAAACAAAGTACAATACAATGAAGTATGCCTGTAAACATGTTTGTGCATACATACACATACCTATACCCTTCAGGCTACTTCTTTTCTTTTTTCTTTTTTTTTTTTTTTTTTTTAATTATACTTTAAGTTCTAGGGTACATGTGCATAATGTGCAGGTTTGTTACATATGTATATCTGTGCCATCTTGGTGTGCTGCACCCATCAACTCGTCAGCACCCATCAATTCATCATTTAT
>NC_045444.1:13804500-13845329 GCF_002776525.5 Piliocolobus tephrosceles | reverse complement strand
AAAAAAAAAAAAAAAAAAAAAAAAAAAAAAAAAAAAAAAAAAAAAAATCAAGAAAGTAATGTCAATAGCTATAAATAAATAAAATACCTAGACATAAACTATCACAAGAAGCAAATGCTCTCTGCAAGAACAACGACAAAGTCCTCATTAAAGACACTGAAGAGAATACACATACACACAGTCCCATATTCATAAATAGGAAGAATATTTTGAAAACGAGCCTACTACCAAAAGCAATCTAAAAGTTTAATGCAATTCTTAACAAACTACCAATTATATTCTTCACAGAACTAGAAAAAACAACCCTAAAATGTGTATGGAACCAGGAGAGATCCTGAATAGCCAAAGCAATGCTAAGTAAAAAGAACCAACCTAGAAGCATCACACTTCAACAGTTCAAAATACACTCAAACTTGTAGTATCTAAAAGAGCATGGCACTGGCATAAAAACAGACCCAAAGCCAATATAACAGAATAGAGTATCCAGAAACAAATTCACGTTTAAAGCCAATTGATTTTCAACAAATGTACCATGAATATTTACTGGGGTAGGGACAATCCCTTCAATAAATGATACTGGAAAACCAGATATTTATATGCAGAAAAATAAAATTATATTTTATCATATACAAAAATCCACTCAAAATCTATTAAAGACTTAACTGTAAGACCTAATACTATTTAACTACTAGAAAAAACATCAGGGAAATGCTTGAAAACATTGGTCTTCCATAATGGTTGAACTAGTTTATATGCCGGATTACGTTTATTGATTTGCGAATGTTGAACCAGCCTTGCATCCCAGGGATGAAGCCCACTTGATCATGGTGGATAAGCTTTTTGATGTGCTGCTGAATCCGGTTTGCCAGTATTTTATTGAGGATTTTTGCATCGATGTTCATCAGGGAGATTGGTCTAAAATTCTCTTTTTTTGTTGTGTCTCTGCCAGGCTTTGGTATCAGGATGATGTTGGCCTCATAAAATGAGTTAGGGAGGATTCCCTCTTTTTCTATTGATTGGAATAGTTTCAGAAGGAATGGTACCAGCTCCTCCTTGTACCTCTGGTAGAATTCAGCTGTGAATCCATCTGGTCCTGGGCTTTTTTTGGTGGGCAGGCTATTAATTGTTGCCTCAATTTCAGAGGCTGCTATTGGTCTATTCAGGGATTCAACTTCTTCCTGGTTTAGTCTTGGAAGAGTGTACGTGTCCAGGAAATTATCCATTTCTTCTAGATTTTCTAGTTGATTTGCGTAGAGGTGTTTATAGTATTCTCTGATGGTAGTTTGTATTTCTGTTGGGTCGGTGGTGATATCCCCTTTATCATTTTTTATTGCGTCTATTTGATTCCTCTCTCTTTTCTTCTTTATTAGTCTTGCTAGCGGTCTGTCAATTTTGTTGATCTTTTCAAAAAACCAACTCCTGGATTCATTGATTTTTTGGAGGGTTTTTTGTGTCTCTATCTCCTTCAGTTCTGCTCTGATCTTAGTTATTTCTTGCCTTCTGCTAGCTTTTGAATGTGTTTGCTCTTGCCTCTCTAGTTCTTTTAATTGTGATGTTAGCGTATCAATTTTAGATCTTTCCTGCTTTCTCTTGTGGGCATTTAGTGCTATAAATTTCCCTCTACACACTGCTTTAAATGTGTCCCAGAGATTCTGGTATGTTGTATCTTTGTTCTCATTGGTTTCAAAGAACATCTTGATTTCTGCTTTCATTTCGTTATGTACCCAGTAGTCATTCAGGAGCAGGTTGTTCAGTTTCCATGTAGTTGAGCGGTTTTGATTGAGTTTCTTAGTCCTGAGTTCTAGTTTGATTGCACTGTGGTCTGAGAGACAGTTTGATATAATTTGTGTTCTTTTACATTTGCTGAGGAGTGCTTTACTTCCAATTATGTGGTCAGTTTTGGAATAAGTGTGATGTGGTGCTGAGAAGAATGTATATTCTGTTGACTTGGGGTGGAGAGTTCTATAGATGTCTATTAGGTCCGCTTGGTGCAGAGATGAGTTCAATTCCTGGATATCCTTGTTAACTTTCTGTCTCGTTGATCTGTCTAATGTTGACAGTGGAGTGTTGAAGTCTCCCATTATTATTGTATGGGAGTCTAAGTCTCTTTGTAAGTCTCTAAGGACTTGCTTTATGAATCTGGGTGCTCCTGTATTGGGTGCATATATATTTAGGATAGTTAGCTCTTCCTGTTGAATTGATCCCTTTACCATTATGTAATGGCCTTCTTTGTCTCTTTTGATCTTTGATGGTTTAAAGTCTGTTTTATCAGAGACTAGGATTGCAACCCCTGCTTTTTTTTGTTCTCCATTTGCTTGGTAGATCTTCCTCCATCCCTTTATTTTGAGCCTATGTATGTCTCTGCATGTGAGATGGGTCTCCTGAAGACAGCAGACTGATGGGTCTTGACTCTTTATCCAGTTTGCCAGTCTGTGTCTTTTAATTGGAGCATTTAGTCCATTTACATTTGAGGTTAATATTGTTATGTGTGAACTTGATCCTGCCATTATGATATTAACTGGTTATTTTGCTCATTAGTTGATGCAGTTTCTTCCTAGCCTCGATGGTCTTTACATTTTGGCATGTTTTTGCAATGGCTGGTACTGGTTGTTCCTTTCCATGTTTAGGGCTTCCTTCAGGGTCTCTTGTAAGGCAGGCCTGGTGGTGACAAAATCTCTAAGCATTTGCTTATCTGTAAAGAATTTTATTTCTCCTTCACTTATGAAACTTAGTTTGGCTGGATATAAAATTCTGGGTTTAAAATTCTTTTCTTTAAGAACGTTGAATATTGGCCCCCACTCTCTTCTGGCTTGTAGAGTTTCTGCCGAGAGATCTGCTGTCAGTCTGATGGGCTTCCCTTTGTGGGTAACCCGACCTTTCTCTCTGGCTGCCCTTAAGATTTTTTCCTTCATTTCAACTTTGGTGAATCTGGCAATTATGTGTCTTGGAGTTGCTCTTCTGGAGGAGTATCTTTGTGGCGTTCTCTGTATTTCCTGAATTTGAATGTTGGCCTGGCCTGCTAGGTTGGGGAAGTTCTCCTGGATGATATCCTGTAGAGTGTTTTCCAATTTGGTTCCATTTTCCCCCTCATTTTCAGGCACCCCAATCAGACATAGATTTGGTGTTTTTACATAATCCCATACTTCTTGCAGGCTTTGTTCATTTCTTTTTCTTCTTTTTTCTTGTGGTTTCTCCTCTCGCTTCATTTCATTCAGTTGATCCTCAATCGCTGATAGGCTTTCTTCCAGTTGATCGAGTCAGTTGCTGAAGCTTGTGCATTCGTCACGTATTTCTCGTGTCATGGTTTTCATCTCTGTCATTTCGTTTATGACCTTCTCTGCATTAATTAGTCTAGCTGTCAATTCTTCCACTCTTTTTTCAAGATTTTTAGTTTCTTTGCACTGGGTACGTAATTCCTCCTTTAGCTCTGAGAGGTTTGATGGACTGAAGCCTTCTTCTCTCATCTCATCAAAGTCATTCTCTGACCAACTTTGATCCGTTGCTGGCGATGGGCTGTGCTCCTTTGCAGGGGAAGATGTGCTCTTACTTTTTGAATATCCAGCTTTTCTGCCCTGCTTTTTCCCCATCTTTGTGGTTTTATCTGTCTCTGGTCTTTGATGATGGTAACGTACTGCTGGGGTTTTGGTATAGGTGTCCTTCCTGTTTGATAGTTTTCCTTCTGACAGTCAGGACCCTCAGCTATAGGTCTGTTGGAGATTGCTTGAGGTCCACTCCAGACCCTGTTTGTCTGGGTATCAGCAGCAGAGGTTGCAGAAGATAGAATATTGCTGAACAGCGAGTGCAGCTGTCTGATTCTTGCTTTGGAAGCTTCGTCTCAGGGGTGTACTCCACCCTGTGAGGTGTGGGGTGTCAGACTGCCCCTAGTGGGGGATGTCTCCCAGTTAGGCTACTCAGGGGTCAGGGACCCACTTGAGCAGGCAGCCTGCCCCTTCTCAGATCTCAACCTCCGTGTTGGGAGATCCACTGCTCTCTTCAAAGCTGTCAGACAGCGTCGTTCGCGTCTGCATAGGCCTCTGCTGCTTCCCCTGTTATTTTTCAGTTGTGCGCTGTCCCCAGAGGCGGCGTCTACAGAGACAGGCAGGTTTCCTTGAGCTGCTGTGAGCTCCACCCAGTTCGAGCTTCCCAGCGGCTTTTTTTACCTACTTAAGCCTCAGCAATGGCGGGCGCCCCTCCCCCAGCATCGCTGCTGCCTTGTGGTTAGATTGCCACAGACTGCTGTGTTAGCAAGGAGGGAGGCTCCGTGGGCGTGGGACCCTCCCGGCCAGGTGTGGGGTATATTCTCCTGGTGTGCCGGTGTGCTTACCGCACAGTATTGGGGTGGGAGTTACCCAATTTTCCAGGTGTTGTGTGTCTCAGTTCCCCTGGCTAGGAAAAGGGACTCCTTTCCCCCTTGCGCTTCCCAGGCGAGGCGATGCCTCGCCCTGCTTCAGCTCTCGCTGGTCAGGCTGCAGCAGCTGACCAGCACCGATTGTCCGGCACTCCCGAGTGAGATGACCCCAGTACCTCAGTTGAAAATGCAGAAATCACCGGTCTTCTGTGTCGCTCTCTCTGGGAGATGGAGACTGGAGCTGTTCCTATTCGTCCATCTTGCTCCACCCCTACCCGAAGTGTTTATCCAGTCTACTTCTTTTCATAGACAATCTGGGTGGCTAGGCACAGAGACTAAATTCCTGCCGATTCACCACTCACTGCTTTCTTTCTGTTATCTCTGAGTGAGCCTGTAGTGCAGCTAAAAGGCACTTTTCACCTGCATCCAAAATTGAAGCTGACAAATCCATAAAACAAACATATTTTCTCTTCTCCTTCAACTTGTAATGGTGATGGCTGCTGAAGCCATAGATGTAAACTGAGGAAGAGCTACTGGGGGCAAAAGCTGTAGCTGACATGCAGCTCTGAGTCTCTAGTTGATGTGGTTTACTTGAGACCTCCCAAATGCTTGACTGCTTGACTATGATAGTAGATGAATTATTTCCTTTTTCTTTTTCTTTCTTTCTTTCTTTTTTTTTTAGATGGAGTCTCACTCTGTCACCCAGGCTGGAGTGCAATGGCACAATTTTGGCTCATTGCAATACTGCAACCTCTGTCTCCCGAGTAGCTGGGATTACAGGCATGCACCACCATGCCTGGCTAATTTTTCTATTTTTAGTAGAGATGGGGTTTCACTATGTTGGCCAGGCCAGTCTTGAACTCCTGATCTCAAGTGATCCTCCTTCCTCAACTTTCCAAAGTGCTGGGGTTATAGGCATAAGCCACTGTGCCTGGCCTAGATGTATTATTTTCATCTTAGCTCATATCAGTATGTTCTAACAAAGACTTCATATATATCATAGTAGGTGCAAATGGGACTGCTACTAGGATAGCTTTTCAAAAACCCACTGTCCTCCTCCATGATCATTTAATTTTCATAGGAACTAGACTTGATATAAATAAAAATATTAGAAACACTACACATGTATCTTTTATGTTATTAAAATAATCACTAACTTCTACTATTCCACCTGGAGTGTTTTTACACATATGTACACACACACACACACACTCTTTTAAAAATATGCTATCCAGGCTAAGCTGTAGTCAGTTTCAGAGGGAAGCTTCTATTTGACCTTACCCCCTATAATTGCACTATAATCAATCTTACCACACACCTTGCATCAGTCAAGACAAGAGAAACAGAACTGACACAAGATTATATTGTACATACATACACACATACAAAGTGTATAGGTTTTGCATTCCTTTGATACTTCTCAATTTACTGAGTCTCAAATCCATTTTCATTTCTATAATACCTAGAACAGAGGAAGGAAATAATTGCTATAAATAAAAAATATATTTGCAATACCAAGTCATATCATATCTACATATTGACTTATTATCTTCAGGTCCTTAACCTGGCATCAGAAACACTCACTATTGGTTATGGTAAGATGTAATTATACCATAGGCCTTTGGAATGCTCAGAACACAGCTGATTTAATAATTTTTAAGACCTTTTCTTTCAAAGAAAAACTAAAAAACTAGAGTTAATTATGAGGACATTGGCAAAAATGGTAAAAATTTAAATATTATAACCAGAAGAATGTAATAGCGGTTCTTTAGCCTGAAAACATTACCCATTATTGGGCATGGGAAGGCATGAAAGAAAGATATATTGACATCTTTAAAGGGATTCCTTCATGTGCTGCTAAAAGAGTAAAAGAAGGCTCAGGTGAAAGCTATGAAGAGAAGACTTGAGATTTAGTAGGGGACAAATAATTGAGAAATAAGATTGTACAATAAATAGAACGGCTGGCTTGTGTCTCATTCCCCAGTTCATTTATTCTTTAAATATTTGTATTGGCTGCATACTTTATACTAAGTCTTTTTGGGGTAGACGGGATATAGAAATGAATCAAATATGGCCAATTTCTGCTTTAGAGATATCATAGCTTTTGGGAGAAGAAAAAATGTAGACAAACGACTGCAATCAAGTTCTATATTTAATGATGGAAAATATTGAGATAACAAAGTGGGTGAGGTGCATTATACTTGGGCAGGGGACATGAGGCAAGAGTGAAATGTCCACTGAGAAAAAGTTTTACAGGGTAGAACATGTGCAAGTAAAGGCAAAATGATCACTCTTAACCTTTGCTATGGTGGAGATTCCTACATTAATAAAAGTTGAAATTATCACTCTTTCCCACTTTCTGCATTCTACAAATCCCTTTCCTTTTCCTTGTAGATTTTCTGGCTAACTGAAATAATGTTGCCCATCTATTTGCTAATATCCTTATTGTCTTTTCTTCTCCCTGCTTGAGTGGGAGAACACTGTTTACAGTTCTATCCCCAATGCGTAGGTCTCTGCCTGGCACAGTACAGGTGCTCAATAAATGTCTTCTAAGTGAAAGAAGAAAAATCATCCTAGATTTATCTATGACTCTAATATCTTATAATTCTAAGTTCCTTTGAATAAGATGCATCTATAAAATGTTCTTATACTTCATGTAGCACTACTTAGGGTGGCAAATATAAAAATCTCATTTTGAATAACAGTCACACCTGGGTGTCATTTTACATTGAAATGCTCTGTGTGCTTTAATTCAATGGCAATTAGACTTAAAGCTTGACTATATTGATTGAAGGGCAACAAACTGCAGGATTTTGGTCATAGTTATTAAGCATTCAAGCCAAGTACTTGTGATTAATTGGCAAACAGCAGCATGTGGGCCTATATGTCCCCAGGCTCAGCTACATAGACATGAATGCAGATTTTTACAGGGAGGCCAGCTCTTCTCATCCTTTTGACTCTCAATGCCTGAGATTTCACTTTCATACCAAGAGGATTTGCTTGAATTACTGAGCACCAAATTAAGTCTTTTAAAAGCCTTCAGTAACAGATCCTTCAAGCTAAACTACCCAAAAGCATCAAACTATGTAAGTCAATCAATAAGCAAATTGTGGATTTGGGAAAACTGTGGCTATGGCATAGGCACCAAGTGTAATATATGCTTTCCTGAATTATCCAGCAGATTTAGAAGAATCCCTGAAGTCAGTTTATCATTTTCATTTTGTTGTTGTTGTTTTTTTAAATTTTATTTTATTCTCAAAATGTAATGGAGGAGAGGCTTTTGATATATACTTACGTTGTAGGTCTGTCTTGTGTGTCTTAACTTACAATATTAAACTATAGGGTCTTAAAAATTGGTATTTTCAAGCATATAACACATGCCATGTGACCTCCTCTAGCTCAGTTTTATGCTGCTAATTATTTGGCTCCCAGAAGCAGCAGGAAATTGTCCAAAAAATGAGGCTGATTCCCAAGGAGGGAGCATTGAAAAATTACCCACATAATAGGAGGTACAGTCCATTGTTATTCTCTCACTGATGTGGGAGGAGAAAATACCTGACAGAAATTAAATGCAAACATTGTCTTTTTTTCTTTGGTCAAAAACGCTTGCTCAGGGCCAGAAATATCTCAACATAGGTACCAGTATGTGCTTGACTTATCAAGGGAGATGCATTTCATGATCTGTTGTACTATTTCTGTGATCTTGGTCTCTCATTCTGCAACAAAGAATGAGTCATGGCTTTCATCTTCCATAATTTTCATAATTATTTTTTGTGGGCATCCTCTTACAAGGTGACAAAACACTCCTGGGGATTTCCATTTGTCTATTCACATACTGCTTGACTCAACCAAAAGTTCATGGCTTTTCAATGTTGTACTAGTTCAACTCTTATCTTTTTGTTGTGTTCCAGATAAATATATAAGATCTATATGTTCGTATTTGGCAAGAGGCTCAGGAATAAGAATTTCAACTATTCATATATTTTTACTAAAGCACATTTTAGTAAACACAATGGGATTTAGTGTCCCGAAGAGTCTGGGTTTAATTTCTAACTCTATCTTTTACTAAAAGTACAATCTTTGGTGATGTACTTAACCATTTGAGATACATTTTATAAATTACTACATTCCAAAGAAACCATGAGATGTACAAAACTGAATGAGGTATGGTCCTTCTTTTCAAATGGTCCATGTTGCAATGAAAGAAAAAGACACAAAAAATAGTTTATTTCAATAGAATAAAATTCTAAGATATGTGTAGGTGTTAGGATAATTCAGGAAAGCATACAGAGGAGGGAAACAAATTATCCTAAGTAAGATACTTTTACACAAGTGCAGTTCTAGATTCATAGAATAATAATGAACTAGCCATAATTTATCTACATGTATTTCACTTGAATCATATCCAGCATTCAAACCCAGTATTATAATATGTGTGTTTCTTCCTTCCAACTGTAGATCCAGTTCAAGCTTCACAATAAATTCTACTTGGCTACTTGTTTCTACATTGCTAACTCCTTCCCCCACCCCGCCCACCCAAAGCTCTTAACACCATGACTGCAGTAGCTCACATTTTATTTCCTATTCCTAGGCTAAGCTTGAATTTATTTTAATTGCTTTATCTGTCCTGATTCCAAAGTGAGATTAAAAGTTTTCAGGCATTATCAGTACACATGGACTCATTTTATGCCTTTTCACTGTTCCACATCTAATACACCTAGTACATTTGCAATATACAGTCAATAGGTACACTTTAATGGGATTTATTTTGTCACTCATGGTTTTGTTTATGAGAGAAATACTATAGGCTCTCAGTGAATGCTCTTGACTCAATTACTTAGTCTCCTATTTTCTTGAGGGCTTTCTTTCACTGGTAATATCCAAGTGAACTTTAACAAAACTATATATTTCAAACTTATCTGTATCTCAATTCTTATGTTCACATTAAATGGTAAAAGGACTATAAAAGTTCAGACCTTATAAAAATTATATTATTTCTTACTATAAGCGTATGATTGAGGACTGCAGAGAAATGTTCTGGTGGACCTCTTATATTGTAATCACTGGAGAAAAAGTTCAGTTGTTGTAAAATATGAAATTATCATCACAGTCTTTTCTTTTTGAATGGAAGTATGAAATGTGAAAAATGTGTGTATCTTCCAAAAGTAGACAATGATTTCTCTTAAAATCAAACCATTACTATTTAGTATAGTTTGGTAATGGATGAATTTACTCCGAGTTGGATTTATTTTTTGTCTTTTCAGCACAATAGACCTGATCATATGAAGACTTTTTTTTTTTTTTTTTTTTTTTTTTTTGAGACAGGGCCTTGTTCTGTTGCCCAGACTGGAGTTCAATGGCCCAATTACAGCTCACTGTAGCCTCGACTTCCTTTGTTCAAGAGATCTCATGTCTCAGCCTCCCAAGTAGCTGGAACTACAAGTGCACACCACGCCTGGTTAATTGTTGTATTTATTTGTAGAGACAGGGTCTCACTGTGTTGCCCAGACTGGTCTCAAAGTCCTGGGCTCAAGCAATCCTCAGGCTTTCCAAGTGCTGGCATTACAGGTGTGGGCCACCATGCTCAGCTTGCTCATATGAAGAGCAAATGTGTCACAAATGTTTCTGGGGAATTTTTTCACGTATGTATAAGCTGTTTGGTATATTAAACCTATTTTTAAAAATAAAAGGCAAAGAGTTTCAACATACTAACCATTTTTGAAGGCATGGATGGGTTTGGATAGAGGTAGGACTTGTGTCTCTTATTTGCTAAATAAAGTAGGATTCTGCTAAGAGACATACTCACTAAGTCAAGTAGGATTAATGTGAACAAACCCCTCTGAGCACAATGTATGAGGGCCTAACCTTGTTGAGTAGCTGTTATTTATTAGAAGCTGCCGGACCCCTTATAGTCATTTTCTGACTTAGCTCTTAGAACTCTATGAGGTGACTTCTTATTTTTAGCCTTGTGTTCTAGTTATCTCTTGCTGAATAACAAGCTACCCCATTTTAATGGCATAAAGTAACCACATTGTATGATGCTGTTTATTCTGTGGATCAGAAATTTAGACTGTAGATGTAGCTTGCCTCTCCTCCCATGCCTTAGCTAAGGTGACTCAAATGTTAGAGGGCAGAAAGCAGCTGCATGCTTCTTTACTCAGATATCAGGTATGTACGGAATGTCTTCATATGAGCAAGCTGAGTGTGGTGACCCCGTGCCTGTAATCCCAATGTCTGGGCTCACATTCAATGTCTGGGCTCAGCTGACACTGCCAACCGAACTGCCCAGGTAGGACATCTCCATGTAGCTTGGGCCTCTTGTAGTATATAGAACAAAGCATAAGCTATGTGAACTCCAAAACACACACCTCCAAATTATAGGGTAACTCTTAGTCTAGAAACACTCTTCCAAAAATTTCCTTTCCTCCTATTACCACCATATGTAGTAGGATGGTAATGTTAGATTTTTTACGGATCAGGAGACATTGTATTTCATGTATGTTTATATGTTTTGATAAGTTTATGAAAAATTTTAAAAACCCTAACATTGTGTCACAAGAAGTAAATGCATTTTTTTCTCTGAGATGTTTTGAGTATTTTCCAGGATGAAAATGGTCTCCTTATAAACACAGGAATCAAAATATGTTTTCTTTTTACACAGATATAAAAGAAAAATAATCCAACTCAATTGTTTAAAATCTCTTTTGAAATGTATACAGAGAGGAATCTTCTTTTGTTTGTTTTGTTTTGTTTTGTGAGTCTGCAAGACTGAGAGAGAAGAAAGGTATCAAAATCAAGTATCTGAACCTCTGTTATCTTTTTAAAAGTGAAAACAGGGAACGATGCCTGTGACAAAAGTAACCCCAAGGGCCTGGACTTCCACAAAAACATTGAAAGCTCAAGAAGGACAGAATCAACTTTGTCAGAATTGAGGAAAAGAGTCAAATATTTGCAGTAACAAGCATTGAATCAAGAAAAGAGCAACTTAAAAACAATTTGTGCTTGCCCTTTTCCCACCCCATTTTCAGCATGGTGGCAATATTAAAGATGTCAGTCTGCATCCCCAGTGTTGCATGCTGGTCCCTGGTTCCAGATAGACACACTGAGGACAGTAAAGATCAACTGGGGACCATCGAGCAGACCATCCAAAGGCAAAACTCCTTATCTGAGAAATTTAGAAATATAATGAAGAGAACAAAGACCACCTGCTGGGCATCAAGCAGAGCATCCAGAGGTAACACTCCTTACATGGGGAATTAAAAGTAATTAGACTTCCCTATTATCTAAAGCCAGCATCTGCTATCAGGGCTTTTTTTTTTTTTTTTTTTTTTTTTTTTTTTAATATATGTACTTTAAGTTCCAGGACACAGGTGCAGAACATGCAGGTTTGTTACATAAGTGTACACACGACATGGTGGTTTGCTGCATGCATCAGCCCATCATCTACATTAGGTATTTTTCCTAATGCTATCCCTCCCCTAGCCCCCAACCCCCCAACAGGCCCTGGTGTGTGATGTTCCCTCTCTGTGTCCATGTGTCCTCGCTGTTCATCTCCCACGGTACCAGGCTTAAAAATATTATAACTAGAATTTTGATATATTTCCAGAATGCATGCAGATCAAAACTCATTTTGCAACCCCTGGTGACGTCAGGACACCAAAATGTATACAGCACCAAAATATCTACAATGTAATCATTTATCATGACTTATGTTGCTAATACCATCCAAATTATCCTTAAACTCCAGCTTCGCAGTCCATAAATACCCATAGGGAAAAATCCACTGCTATGTGCTCATACTTTCTATCTAATAAAACTTCCATTTTCAAACCTATAATGTCATAGGTAAATGTTTCTTACTACCCCAACAATCTGCAAACCAACCACTCTTTGATGTGGGGGCTCTGACACCTCGCCAGGCAGAAGCCATATAAATTATTATTCATGAAGAAAGAATTGTGTTTGTCTGTTCCAACTTGTCTCAAGTCCACCTGAAGTACAGATACAAGGTGCCTGTTTTAGTTTCATCTAATTTGGAACTCAGGATTAAAAGTAATAGGCATTCTTCAGAAACAATGTAAGGCAAATACACAACTTACAGCCACTGGGGGCAAAAGATTACAATTCAAAAGCTATAATAGATTTACTGAATTGAAGGAAACAAGAGAACACTGAAACCATGAAAGGAAAAGCTGGAGTGAGTTTATTTGGGAAATTATGGCTTCAAAAGTGTTTGTGAATACTGGAAATTTTGGAAAGTAATGCGTGTATCCAGAGCTAGATCCCTGCTCAGAAAAGATCTGAGAAGGCTCTAAGCTTTTTCTTCTGACTGAGCATGAGTTTCAGCACAAGCACTCAGAAATATGACAGAGTTGTAGAAAGCCTGGCTACACATTGAAAAAGGGTCCCAGCACAGAACTAATCTATGTAGATAGTAAGAGTTCCCATTCTTACTGTTCTTCTTCTTTCTTCTTCTTTCTTCTTCTTTCTTCTTTCTTCTTTCTTCTTTCTTTCTTTCTTTCTTTCTTTCTTTCTTTCTTTCTTTTTTCTTCTTCTTCTTCTTCTTCTTCTTCTTCTTCTTCTTCTTCTTCTTCTTCTTCTTCTTCTTCTCCTTCTCCTTCTCCTTCTCCTCCTCCTCCTCCTCCTCCTCCTCCTCCTCCTCCTCCTCCTCCTTCTTCTTCTTCTTCTGTTGCTGCTGCTGCTTCTTTCTCTTTCTTTTTTTCTCCTTCTTTTCTGGTGTTCAAGTGAAATCTATGTCAAAACACTAACTAAATATAAGTTAAAAGAACAGAGACTTCAGAAAACACGTAATATAAAGAAAATAGACTTTATAAAATTGTTTTGAAAACTTAACAATCAGCAATAAAATACAAGTTATGAGGGGGAAATACAGATCTTGAGTTACCACATTAGAATGTTCAAAATCTCTGATGGGTGCAGCACACCAACATGGCACAAGTATACATATGTAACAAACCTGCACGTTATGCACATGTACCCTAGAACTTAAAGTATAATTTAAAAAAATAAAATAAAATAATCAAAACAAAAAAAAAGAATGTTCAAAATTTCTAGTTTTTAACAAAACTTTATAAAGCATGGAAAAAATCATGAATGTATGACTCATTCACAAAAGAAATTTATAGAAACCATCCCTGAGAAAGCATAAACGTTGGATTTACTAGACACAAACTTTAAAGAAAGCATCAACTATGTCCTTAAAGATCTAAAGAAAATCATGAAAAAGTACTAAAGGAAACCTAGAGAATGATGTATGCACAAATAGAAAATAACAATAAAAAGATAGGAAATATAAAATAAGTCCAAAACTTCTGTAGCTAGTAAGTACAGGAATTGAAATTTCAAGAAAATTACAAGGAAGTTTATATATTAGCTTCAAGCAGACAGAAGACATTACAAACAAACCTGAAGACAGATTCATTTAAATTATCCAGAATGAGAAGAACAAAAAATAAATATATAAGGAAAGCTAATAGAGCTTACGGGACAAATGAGATATCATTAAGCATAGCAATTTATGTTTTATGAGAATTAAAAAGAGAAAAGGAGATACAGAAAATATAAAAAATAATGGCCAAAACTTCTCACATTTAATAAATGACACTAATCTACATATTTAAGAAGTATAGCAGATTCCAATAAAGATAAACACAAAGAGCTATATGCTGAGAGACCTTATAACTAAATTGTTGAAAGCCAGTCAAAGTAAACATTTTCAACAAAGCAAGAGTGAGATCGTTTGTTATGTACAAGCCATCTTCAGGAGGATCAATGGAAGATTTCTCATCAGAAGCCATGGAAGCCAAAGGGGAGTGGGATGGCATTTTTTAAGTTCTAAAAGAAAAAAAAAAGTTCTTGACAAATAATAATTTTGTCCAGCAAAACTATTTTTCATATATGCAATAAGAATTAACACATCCTCAGATTTTGTTTTCAAAGTTCAGGGAGGGAAGTTGTCACTACTAACCATGTCCTAAAAGATGTATTAAGGGGAACTTTCCAGGCTGAAATAAAAATAATCTAGACAAAGAGTTGAAGTTATATGAAGAAATAAAGAACTCCAGTAAAGGTAATTAAATAGGTAAATATAAAAGACACTATCATTGTATTTTTGGTTTGTAATACCTCTTAAAATTTCCTATATGACTTTAAAGTCAAATGCTAAAAAATAATTATAAATGTATGATAATACGCATGCAACGAAGAAAGATGTAGTTCCTGACAATAACAATTTAAAAGGGAGGGTGGAATGATATAGGAACAGAGTTTTGAATGCTATTAAAGTTAAGTTAGTATCAATTCAGATTACATGATTATAAATTTAGAACATTTCTTAAATTCTATGATAACCGCTAAGAAGAATTCAAAAATATACATATAAAGGTATATGAGAGGGAAATCAAAATAGTACACTACCAATAATAAAAATAAAGAAGATGGTAATGAAAGAAATGAATAATGAACAGAGAACACATGTAGCAAAATATCAGAAGTAAGTTCTTTCCTTACCGATAATTACTTTAAATATAAATGGATTCAACTGTCATGTCAAGAGGCAGACATTGGCAAAATGAATTTATAAAAAAAATCACTTGATCCCACTATGTACTATCTATAATGTTTATTTTAGATACAGTTACAAATAGATAAAATATGAAAGAATGGAAAAAGGTATTCTATGTATATACCAATAACAAACGGAGTAGGTATGCTAATATCAGACAACATACACTTGAACTAAAAGCTATTTACAATAGAAAAAGAAGAACATATATTGATAACAGAGTAAATTAATCAAAAAAATTTAAAAATTGTAATCCTATATGGGCCAAAAAACATAGTCTCAAAATCTATAAAGCAAATATTGACAGAATTGAAGACATACAGAGTTCTACAATAATACTTGGAGTACCTTAATATCCCACTTTCAATAACAGACAGAAAAACCAAGCAGAAGATCAATAAAAAATAAGAAACTGAAAAAATTATAAACCAATTAGGCCTAACAGACATATAAAAAATGCTCAACTGAACAACAGAATATACAGCATAATATAAATTCTGCTCAAGTGTACACAGAACAGCCCTCAGCACAGACCATATGTTAGGCCACACAACAAGTCTCAATGAATTTAAAACTATTGGAATAACATAAATTAGCTTCTCAGATAAAATTAAATAAGCCACAAATAAATGACAGAAGGAAAACTGAAAAATTGACAAATATATGGAAATTACCCAACATGCTATCGAACAACCAATGTATCAAATAATACATCACAAGAAAATGAGAAAATAATTAGGGATGAATAAAATGAAAATGTAATACACTAACATGTATAAGATGCAGCAAAATTATTGCTAAGAGGGAAATTTATAATGGTAAAACCTGTATTTTTTAAAAAGGAGTATATCAAATAAATACATTAATGTTACACCTAACACAATAAAAGCTATTGCAAATTAAACCTAAAGCCTAGGAGAAGAAGGGAAATAATCAAGATTGGGGTAAACAAAATAGACAATATTAAAACAATAGAAAGAATAAGAAAATCAAAACAATTATTTGAAAAAATTTAAGAATTGGCAAACATTTAGCTAGATTTACTAAAAAAAAAAAAAAAAAAAAAAATAGAAAGTACAAGAAACATATCAGAAGTGTAAGTGGCAACGTTATGCCAACATGACAGAAATGTTAAAATATTATAAAAGAATACTGTGAACAACT
Source organism: Piliocolobus tephrosceles (assembly GCF_002776525.5). Taxonomy (NCBI): domain Eukaryota; kingdom Metazoa; phylum Chordata; class Mammalia; order Primates; family Cercopithecidae; genus Piliocolobus; species Piliocolobus tephrosceles. The sequence continues at coordinate 13,829,232 of NC_045444.1, read as the reverse complement.
GTACATCAGAAAGTTAGATAAGCTAGATGAAAGGGACAATTCTTAAAAACACCCAATTACCAAAAGTGATTCAAGAAGAAACAGAAAATCTTAACAAACCAAATAACAAGTAATAAAATTGAAGTAGTTATCAAAAATCTTACCAAAAAGAACTCAGACCAGATGGTTTTGCTAGTGAATCCTATCAAAAAATTCAAAGAAGAATTAACACCAATTCTTCTCGAGCTCTTAAAGAAATGAGTAACATAGGCTAGTAATTCAATGAGGCTAATATTACCCATATATTAAAGTAGAAAGGAAATGCACAAGTACAGAACATTATGACTTTTGAATATAGATGTAAAAATCCTCAGTAAAATAATAGTGAACTGAATCCAGCAGCTTACTAAAAGATTATACACTATGGCCAAGTGAGATTTATCCTAGTAATACAGTATTTCAACATAAGCAAATCAATCAATATAGTACATGTAACTAAAACAATAGGGGAATACTACATGATTATATCAGTCAATGCAGAAAAGTATTTGACAAAATCTAACACCACTTCATAAAACAAAAAACTCTAAAAATTACCAATTGGTGGGAACTTCCTTAACATCACAAAGTACATTCAAGAAAAATTTACATCTAAAATGATACTCAAGTGATGTCAGCAGTCTGACAGATTAGAAGATACCAGCCTTCATCCCCTCACAAAAGACAGCAAATAGATACGTGCTCTCCAAAGGACACTGGCATCTTTTGTCACTGAGATAAATAAAAGCCATTACTGCTTACTGGCCCCTTGGAAAAGATATGCTGCTGCACCCACCATCCACAAGAGTGAGCCTCTGTTTTATTACCCTGGGACCAGGGCCAACATACCTCTCAAATCTATATGCAGCAGTTCCACGCATGTCTGTATTCCACATCCCAGCTCTGCAGCCACACTGCATGCCTGCACCTCAAACACTGAGGGCACTGACATTTAGACATTTAGAATGCCCACAAGGCAGACTCAGTCCCCATAGGATTCTCTCAGCCATGACTTCTTGGTGGGAGAAAAATAGATTAGAAAGATCCCAGTAGCCTTCACCACCAAGACTACAACTTACCTTGGAGCGTCAGTTGCTCTGCACACACCAATGCCACACACTGTGGCTCTACCACCACTACATGAGTACTTATACTTTAGACATCTGAGCCACTGCCCCTGTACTCCAGACTCTAGCTCTGTGCCTCCACTGCTCACGTGTTTTTATCTCAAACACCAGAGCGGCTATATCTCCATCTTTGTAGGCTAGTTCATACCCCAGTTATTGCAGTAGTGGGTCTCTCTGCATGTACCTGTCCTCTGGGCACCATTTCTACTGCTGTATTGAGAACACCCACACCTTAGACATCTGAGCCACTACCACAGTGAGCTATCCTATGCCTCCGGCCCCATAGCCACTGTCGCTCCCCACCTTTCCATGATTCAGTACCCAGTTGCTCTATCAACACTTGCACCTAACATAACATAACCAACATGGCAGCAGAGACACCTGCTGAAGATCAATGAAACTGGAAAAACAACATACCAAAACTTATGAGATGCAGCAAAAACAGTTCCAACAGTGAAGTTTATAGCAATAATGGCTATGTTCTAAAAAAAAAAGTCTCTAAATAAATTGAATGTTACACCTCAAGTATGTAAAGAAACAACAATAAACTAAGCTTAAAGTTGCTAGAAGGAAGAAAATACAAAGATAAGTGCTGAATGAAAGAGAAGCTAGATAAACAATGGAAAATAGTCACAAAATTAAGAACTATTTTTTAAAAAGATAAGCAAAATTGACAAACTCATAGCTAGATTACAACAAAAGAGAAATCTCAAATAATAAAATCAAAATGAAAGAGGACAGACATTACAACTGATATTGTAGAAATACAATCATTAGAGACTACTATGAACAACTGTATGCCAAAACATTAAATAAGAAATAAAAAATGAATAAATGCTTAAAAATATACCAACTACTGAGAATGAATCATGAAAAAATAGAATATCTGAACAAATACCAAGTAAGTAGATTGATGAAGTAAAAAGTCTTCCATAAAATGAAAGCCGAGGACCTGTGATTTTACTGCTCAATTGTGCCAAATATTTAAAGAATTAATACCAATAAGCTCAAATTTAACCAATAATATAAAGAGGAGCAAACACTACTAAACTAATTTTACAAGCACAACATTACCCTGATACCAAAGTCAGACAATAACCCTAAAAAACACAAAATTGCAGGCCAACATCCCCAATGAACATAGATGCAAAGTATTTGCCAATTACAGACAAATAAAATTTAACAGCATATTAAAAAGATCATATGTCTCAATCAAGTGGAATTTATCCGGAATGCAAAGATAGTTAAACGTATACAAATAAAAAAATATGATACACTGCATGAGCAAAATGAAGGATAAAATTCATATGGTTATCTCTACAGATATAGATAAAGCATTTGACAATGCTCAAAATCCTTTTATGGAAACAAAAACTCTCAATAAGTTAGATACAGAAAGAATCTACCTCAACTGAGTAGAGGTCATGTATTTCAAGGCCACAGCCAACATCATATTCAAAAGTGAAAACCAGAAAGCATTTTATCTACAATGAAGAATAAGATAAAGATCCCCCTCTCACCATGATATTCAACACATCGATAGTACTGGAAGTCCTAGCGAGAGCAATTAGGCAAGAGAAAAAAATAAAGTGCATACAAATTAGAAAGACAGATGTTAAATTGTCTGTTTGCAGATGGCATGATCTTATGTATAGAAAACCTTAAAGTGCCAACCAAAAGACAGTTAGAAATAATGAACAAATTCAGGAAAGCTGCAAGATACAAAATCAACATATAAAAATCAATTGTGTTTCTATATGTTAACGATGAGCTATTTGAAAACAAAATCAACAAAATAATCCCATTTACAATGGCATCCAAAATAATAAATAGTCAGGAATAAAGTTTAACAAGAAGATGAAAAATCTGTACACTGAAAAGTACAAAATAATGAAACAAATTGGAGAAGATATAAATAAGTGAAAAGATACCCCATGTCCATTGCTTGGAATAATGAATATTTTTGAAAAGCCCACGCTACCAAAAGTGATCTACAGATTCAGTACAGTCTTGATCAAAATTCTAATAGTATTTGTAACAGATATAGACAAAATGCTAAAATTCACATGGAACCACAAAAGACCCATAATAGCTAAAGCAATCTTGAGAAACAAGAACAAAGTTGGCATAGTACCTGATCTCAAATTATGTTTCAAAAGTATGTAATGAAAACAGTATGGTACTGCATTAAAAACAGACACATAGACCAATAGGACAGACAGAGAATCTACAAATAAGCCCACACATATGTATAGTCAACTAATCTCCATCAAAGGTGCCAGGAATAGCCTCTTCATAAAAATAGTGTTGTGAAATTGGATATGTACATGTAAAATAAAAAAAAAAATTGAACTCATCTTTTACCAAAAAAATGAACACAAAGTAAATTAAAGAATTGAGTATTAGATCTAAAATTGTACAAGTCCTAGAGGAAAATATAGGAGAAAACCTTTTTGACATTATCTTGGCAATGACTTTTTGGCTATGACACCAAGAGCATAGGCAACAAAAGCAAAAATTAATATTTGTGACTACATCAAGTTAAAATTTTCTGCACAGAAAAATAACAGAATGAAATGCAACCCATAAAATATTTGCAAACCCTATATCTCATAAGAGGTTATTATCCAAAATATATTAAAAATTCATACAACTCAATAGTATAAATAGGTATTGCCTAATTAAAAAGTGAGAAGTGAGGAAGAATAGACATTTTCCAAGAAAGATATTAAAATGAGCAACAGGCATATGAAAAGTGCTCAACACTTTAGTCACTAAGAAGATGTAAATCAAAACCACAATGATGGATGACATTATACCTGCTAATAGGGCTATTATCAAAAATACAAATGATAACTAGTGTTGTTGAGAGCATGAAGAAAAAGAAGCCCTTGTAAATTGTTGGTCAGAAGGTAAATTGGTACAACCATTATGGAAAACAGTATAAAGGTTCCAAAAAATTTTTAAAAAAGAACTACTGTATAATCCAGTAATCCTCCTTCTAGATATATATTCAAAGGAGTTAAAATAAGGATCTTGAAGAGATGTCTGTACTCTCATGTTCACTGAAACATTATTCCCAATAGCCAAGATACGCAAACAATCTAAGTGTCCATCAGTGGATGAATCGATAAAGAAAATGTGAAATATTCACACACACACACACATATACACACACATATATATATACACACACACATACATGCCTACACAATGGAATGCTATTAAACCTTAAAAAAAGGAAATCCTTTAATTTGCAACAAAATGGATAAACATCAAAGACTTCATGCTAAGTCAAATAATCAGACATTGAAAAACAAGCACTGTGTGATATAACTTATGAGGGTAATCTAAACAATTCAAACTCTTAGAAACGGGGAGTAGAATGGTGGTTACGATGGTCTGATAGAGTGGTGATTCAATGGTGAGATATTAGTCAAAGGGTACAAACTTTACGTTATAACCTGAATAAGTTCTGGAGTTCTAGTGTACAGCACGATTATTATAGTTAATAATAATAAATTATAAAGTTGAAATTTGCTAGGAGAGATCGTAAATGTTTTCATAAAATAAATATAACTGTGAGATGATATATGAATTGCTTATTTTGATTATGGTAATTCTTTTACAATGTATATGTACATTAAATCATTATACACATCTTAAATATATATAATGCTTATTTGTCAATCAGACTTCAATACAGCTAGAAAAAATTCAACATAAAGGCAACCTACATTCTTGGATTGAGACTTAATATTGTTAAGATGTCAATGCTACCCAGAGAAATCTACAGATTCAGTACAATCCCTACAGAATTCTAACAGCCTTGTTTGCAAAAATGACAAAAGCAATTCTCACATTTATATGAAATTTCAAGGGACTCAACAGCCAAAATAATCTTACAAAAGAAAAAAAAATACTGAATGGCTCATGTTTCCTGATTTCAAACCTTATTACAAAGCAACACATTCAAAACAGTGTGGTACCAGAACAATACATATATAGAATAATGGAATAGAACTGAGAGTCCAGAAGTAAACCATGAATCTATTGCCAATTAATTTTTTTCAAGGGTGTCAAGATATTAATCGGAAAAGAGTGGACATTTTAACAAATTGTGCCAGAATATCTGGATATCCACAGGCAAAATAATAAATTTTGAGACCTACCACACGTACATAAAAAAGTACCTCAAACTAGTTCCGTCTAAATATAAGTGCTAAAACCATAATACTAATGGTAAAGAAAACATAGTAGTATATATTCATGATGAATCTATTGGATTTGTCAACGGATTCTTAGATATGACACCCAAAACATAAGCAACAAAATAATAAAATAGATAAATTAGACCTCATAAAAATTAAAACTTTTTTGCATTTGAGGACATTACAAATAAAGTGAAAAGACAATTGCAGAATGGGAGAAAATATTTGCAATTCATCCATATTATAAGGGTCTAGTACAGAGAATATAAAAAGAACACTTATAATGCAATTGCAAAAGGACAAACAACTCGATTAAAATATAAGCAGAGGATTTAAATAGACATTTCTCCAAAGAAAATATACAAATGGCCAACACATACATGAAAAGATGCTCAATATCATTAGTCATTAGGGAAAAGTAAATCAAAACCACAATGAAGTACCACTTCATAACCAACAGGATGGTTATAAATAAAAAGATAAAAAAAGGAAAATAAGTCATAGTGAGAAATTGGAGAAATGCAAATACTTCTACATTGGTGAGGTAGAAATGGTTTGGCCACAAGGAAAAAATAATTTGGTGGTTTCTCAAAAATCTAAAAGAATTACCATATTATCCCACAAGTACAATCCTAGACATGTATCCAAAGGAGCTGGAAATGGAAATGAACTCAAGAAATGGACTCAAGAATTGGAATTGGAAATGGACTTAAACAAGTACATGCTGTAAATACATAGCAGCACTATTCACAAGAGCCAAATGGTAGAAACAATAGAAATGTTCATCAGTGGATGAATGGATACTCAAAATGTGACATATACATAAAATGGAATGTTATTCAGCATGAACAGTGGTGATACATGCTATTGTATGAATGAATCTTGAAAACATGCTGAGTGAATGAGGCCAGACACAAAAGTTTACATATTCTATGATTCCATTTAAATGAAATAGGCAGAATAGGTAAAACCATAGAGAAGGAAAGCTGATTAGTGATTGCCAGGGAGAGGGAAAAATGAAGAATAACTACTTGTGGATACAGAGTTCATTTTGTAGTGGCGAAAATATTTTAGAACTAGACAGAGGTGATAGTTGCACAATACTGTAAATGTATTAAATGCCATCAAGTTATTTAATTAGAAATACATTAATTTTATGTTACGCAAATTTCACCTACAAAAATTAAAAGGATGAAAGTCTAGGAGAGAAAAACCCAAAGACTGAGGTTTCTGTGATCCCTATGGGGATATTTAGATGTATCTGAGTCTTCAACCCCACAGATCCATAGGTTTCATTTATTTGACAATAGCTCATAAACATCAAGAGTATTCTGGAATATATCTAAACTGTAATATATAAACATTCATTGAATTCATTGACTTTAAAAATAAAATGGCCTGCCCTAACTTACATGTTTAAGAATTGTAACGTATCTCTCCCATGATTAGCTGAACATCTTAGTCCATTCATTATTGGATTTCTGCATAATATTTAATAAAATTTGAATGATAAAACAGTAAGAAAATATTAATGCTTAGGCTTTTCAGATGTGGTTTATTACTTGGATTATGAATAGCGTTAAAATGAAGATTTTTCTTTATACTTTGATTGTGGAGCCATAATAAGAGGAGTAGATGGCTGATATTCACCAAGTTAACTTATTGATATGTGCTGTCATTATTATGTGAGCTTTTAAAGTTAGTGAAATCACTAGCACTGACATAACGCAAAGAAAGTGTTACAATGAAAAGTAAGGCATGTCATTTTCGATATCTCTAAGACTGTAGACACCAAGACATATTACATTTCTCATTATTGTAGTCAGCTCATGAGAATATGTGTATGTGTTTTCTCAACAGAAGAGTTATAAAGCTGAAGACATTTAACCAGATACAGTAATAATGCTAAAAGTATCATTACCTTCACTGCTCAGGGAAATAAGAGAGGACACCAACAAATGGAAAAATATTCCATGCTCATGGATAGGAGGAATCAAGGTAATTTATAGATTTGATGCTGTTCCCATACCACTGACTTTCTTCAGAGAATTAGAAAAAAACTACTTTAAATTTCATATGGAACCAAAAAAGATCTCATATAGCCAATGCAATCCTAAGCAAAAAGAACAAAGCTGGAGGCATCAGCTACCTGACTTCAAACTATACTACAAGACTACAGTAACCAAAACAGCATGGTACTGGTACCAAAACAGACATGTAGACCAATGGAACAGAAAAGAGGCCTCAGATATAATGCCACACATCTACAACCATCTGATCTTTGACCAAACTGACAAAAACAAGCAATGGGGAAAGGATGCCCTATTTAATAAATGCTGTTGGGAAAACCCGCTAGCCATATGCAGAAAACTGAAACTGGACTCCTTCCTTACACCTGTACAAAACTTAATGCAAAATGGATTAAAGACTCAAATGTAAAACCTAAAACCATAAAAATCCTAGAAGAAAACCTAGGCAATACCATTCAGGACATAGACATGCACAAAGTCTTCATGTCTAAAACACCAAAAGCAATGGCAACAAAAGCCAAAATTGACAAATGGGATCTAATTAAACTAAAGGGCTTCTGCACAGCAAAAGAAACTATCATCAGAGTGAACAGGCCATCTAGAGAATGGGAGAAATTTTTTGGAGTCTATCCATCTGACAAAAAGGGCTAATATCTAGAATCTACAAATAACTTAAACAAAACAAAAAACTCCATCAAAAAGTGGGCAAAGGATATGAACAGATGCTGCTCAAAAGAAGACATTTATGTGGCCAACTAACATGAAAAAAAGCCCATCATCACTGGTCATTAGAGAAATGCAAATCAAAACCACAATGAAATACCATCTCATGCCAGTTAGAATGGTGATCATTAAAAAGTCAGGAAACAACGGATGCTGGAGAGGATGTGGAGAAATAGGAATGCTCTTACACTGTTGGTGGGAATGTAAATTAGTTCATCCATTGTGGAAGACAGTGTGGTGACTCCTCGAGGATCTAGAACCAGAAATACCATTTAACCCAGCAATCTCATTACTGGGTATATACCAAAAGGACTATAAGTCATTCTACTATGAAGACACATGCGTATGTATGTTTTTTGCAGCACTGTTCACAATATCAAAGACTTTAAACCAACCCAAATCCCTATCAATGATAGACTGGATAAAGAAAATGTAGCACATACACATCATGGAATACTATGCAGCCATAAAAAAGGATGAGTTCCTGTTCTTTGCAGGGACATGGATGAAGCTGGAAACCATCAGCAAACTAACACAGGAACAGAAACCCAAACACCACATGTTCTCACTCATAATTGGGACTTGAACAAATAGAACACATGGACACAGGGCGGGTAATATCACACATGGGGAACTGTGGGGGGATTGGGACCGGGGAAAGGGTAGCATTAGGAGAAATACCTAATGTAGATGTCGGGTTGATGTGTGCAGCAAACCATCATGGCATGTGTATACCTACGTAACAAACTTGCACGTTCTACACATGTATACCAGAACTTAAAGTATAATAATAAAAAATTATTACATTCTTTTGGAATGCCTAATCTTTTTCACAAACTAATCATTTATTTGTTTTTTTCTTTTTATTTTTAGTGACAAATAAAAATATATATTCACAGTGTACAATATGTATTGACTTATGTATACATTGGGGAATGGCTAAATCAATCTCATTAACATTCCGTTATCTCACATACTTGTCATTTTGTGGTGGTGAGAACACTTCAAATCTACTCTCTAAGCAATTTTCAAGTATACAGTGTATTGCTATAATAACTATTATCACTATGTATACCATGTCTAGTTGTACAATAGATCTCCTAAACTTTTCTCTATCTATGTGAAATTTTGTAGCCTTTCACCAATATCTCCCAAGTCTCTCCTCACCATCAACTCCCAGTCAAGGCCCTGGCAACGACGATTCTACTTGGCTTCTATGTATTTAAATCTACTTTCAAATGCAATAGTCCAGGATAGATAGCTTCTCTTTCCTTTAAAGCATTAAGAGATTGAGTAAGGGCAAGTAAATATTTTCAGGTTAAATACAAGCACTTCGAAACTAAAAGGAATCGCAACAAAACTTTTATTTTATAACATTCTGACTCGAATATAAATATTCCTATATTTGATTCCTAGAGTTGGAAGGGGTCTTTCATTCACTATGTTCAATATGTGTTTTCTATAAAAGCAAAGATCAAGATCTAAAAATGTTACATGGCATTGCTGTGGTAGTATAGATTATTAGTGACGAAAACTAGATTAGAACTGGGGTTGTGTAACTTATTTCAGAACACTGAAAATTTCTAGCCTAAAATAATTACCACAATCTTTCAGACCTAAGGCAGATAACATATAAGCGATATGAGCAAGGTTATACCAAGTTATCAGAGACATTTGAAACAAGATATAGATTATGAATATGTTTGATGTTCTTGCTAAACTGCTGTTATTTGTAGATACTTTAAGTCTAAGGAGGTCATCAAATAAAAAGTTTAGAAAGCAAATGGCATTATGGTATATAGTACTAATCTTTCTTCCAATTGTGGAAGAAGCAGAGATAAAAATTACTTTACAGAAGATATTATTCCAATAATAAGAAATGTAATAGAAGTTACCTTCTAACGATATGAGACGAATATATTTCCACAATCAGAAGGGCAAATAACTCCATTTGTGGGGTTTGATGAGCCCTAAAATGAGGGTAATTTCCCCTTATCTATGAAGACTACTTCAAAAGTTACAACATTAGTTTCGATTTGGTCCTCTTTTCAATATGATTAACCGAAGTATTTAGGTGGTTACTATGAAGCCTAATAAGGAGTTTGTGGGTGAAAGTTACAGTCTTTTAGAGGAATGCTATGCTTGCTGAGCTCCGAAGCTAACATTGCAAGGCAACAGACACAAATGACTCATGACAGGCAGTACAGTTTTCTAAGAGATTACAATACACTTTCTGGACCTGGACGCTGTTACTGAGAAGGCAATGCCATTTATGGGCAAGAGTTTTCTACTAGATCAAGAGATATGTGGCTGGGCGAGGTGGCTCACGCCTGTAATGCCCTCACTTTGGGAGGCTGAGGTGGGCGTATCACGAGGTCAGGGGATCAAGACCATCCTGGCTAACAAGGTGAAACCTTGTCTCTACTAAAAATACAAAAATTAGCCGGGCTTTGTGGTGGGTGCCTGTAGTCCCAGCTACTCAGGAGGCTGAGGCAGGAGAATGATGTGAACTCGGGAGGCAGAGCTTGCAGTGAGTCAAGATTGTGCCACTGCACTCCAGTCTGGGCAAGAGTGCGAGACTCTGTCTCAAAGAGAGAGAGAGAGAGAGATACATGGGAGGTTTAAATCTCAAAAACTCCTCTGTCAACTTGGACTGTTATGATTCTCCAAGTCCCACATGATGCTTCCAGGAACTAATTTCCAAGGCCTGTATTGTATCTTGCTAGGTTTGCACCCACCATAATTGCAGACTCAGGAAAATGCAATGCAGGCTTTGGGAATTCATTTATGGAGTTATAGAAAATAACTGAAAAATAGCAAGCAACTCCAAATGAAACATCCAAACTCCAGTTTGGCCAGCTATGGAAATTTTCTGTGTATCTCACTTGTATTGATTTTCCTATTTTTGGGGGGGGCAGGATCTCATACTGTCACACAGGTTGAAGTGCACAATCATAGCTCACTGCTGCAGCCTAGAACTTCTAGGCTCAAGTGATCCTCCTACCTCAACCTCCAAGTAGCTGGGACCACAGGTGTGCACCAACTTGCCCAGTTAATTTAAAAATTGTTTTTGTAGATTACGGGGTCTCCCTATGTTGCCCAGGCTGGTCTCAGAGTCCTGTGCTCATGTGATTCTGCTGCTTTGACCTCCTAAACTGCTTGAATTGTAGGTGTGAGCTGCTGATCCTGGCCTGTCTATCTCACCTTCTGAATCTACATTTCTTATTTTAAAATAATTAATATTAATTTACAATTTTTCACTTTTTGTCTCAACTACTTTACCTAACCGGATGATTCCATACCTCTTCAATATACTGACTTCATTTCTTTTGTATATATATATATAACCAAAGAATACTGAATATACCCATTAGTGGGACTGCTGGATAATATGGTAGTTCTATTTTAATTTTTCTTGGAACCTCCACACTGTTTTCCACAGTAACTGTACCAATCTACATGTCCAGCAACACTGTTGAAGGGTTTCCTTTTCTCCACAGTCTCACCGATATTTCTTATATTTTGTCTTTTTCATAACAGCTATTGTAACTGGAGTGAGATGATATTTTACTGTGTTTTGATTTGCATTTCACTAATGATGAGTGATTTTGAACATTTTGTCATATGCCTGTTGGTCATCTGTATCTCCGTTGCCAGGTTTATTCAAAGCACTTATTCACAATAGTCAAGATATGGAATCAACTGAAGTGTCCATTAATGAATAAAGAAAATATATATGCACAAAAGAATATGTACACAGTGAAATACTATTAATCTACAAAAAAAACTTGTCATTTTCAACAACAAGGATGAAACTGGAGGATATTATAAATGAAAAAAGACAAACATGGAAAGACAAACAGCATATGATCTCACTCTAAAAATGTTGACCTCATAGAATCAGAGATTAAAATAGTGGTTACCAAAGGCTAGGAAGATTAGGGTGGACGGGAGAAGGAGGAGAGGTTGGTCAATGGGTACAAACTGTGCAATAGAACACTAGAACTTATTGTTAGCTGTAACCATAATGTGTCGTATATTTCAAAATACCCAGAAGAAAGTCTTTTAAATGTTTTCACCACAAAGAAATGATGTTTGAGGTGATAGATTTGCTAATCATTGTGATTTGATCATTACAGTTTGCACAAATGTATCAAATTACCACGTTGTACCCCAGAAATATTTAAAATTATTATATATCAATTAAAAATAAAATAAAGTCACAAAATCAATGGTTTTGTTTGTTTCAAATATAATTATGAATATGAAAATCATTAAAAATTATCAAAATTCATTTCTATCTTATTTTCTTTTATTCATCTTTGCCAAATGAATATAGTTCAAACAGGTAAAATATCACTATTAAAAATATTATACACAGATGCACACCGCACACACATACACATGCCCATGCTATTACAAATTAATCAACAACATTAAAAACATATTTTTTAGATAAGACAGTGTAAGTCCATTGATTGTAACAAATGTACCACTGTGGTATAGGATGTTGACAGTGGAGAAAGCTGGTGGTTGGGGAGCTTATATGGAAACTCCTTGTGCTTTCCAGTTTACTTTGCTGTTAACCTAAAACTGCTTGAAAACAGTAAAAATAGTAAAAATAATAATATATAAAAGTGTATCAATACAAAATTTAGATTTTTAAAATGTCTAATATTCATCATTAGTTTCATGTAATATTTTAAACATCCTTTTTAATATTTTTTTAATCCTCAGGTTCTGCTATCGTTGTTGTCCTACCTCCACCAAGCAAAATATTTGTTGAAGAAACTACATAATTTATACTGTAGCTTCCTACAATTTGCACGTTTATTTCTACTGAGAAGTCAACCAAAATTCTATTGATATAATGTCATACATTTGGCATGTGTTTTTCATTTAATATTTTTCTGATTTGATCTGCTTGTTCCTTGCATTACAATTAAAATCCTATATGGGAATGATATCTCTAATGGGCTATATACTGAGATATAGGGTTAAGAAAGCGATGTCAGAGTAGTCTTACGTTTATCTGGAATTTCTTGAGTTCAAAATCTGAAGGAAATAGCCGAGTTGCCTTAGGTGAGGGCCAGCAATCGTTATGAAACTTCATTGTCAATAGGCAAGGCAAAGAATCTTAAAAGGAAATTGATACTGAATTTAAAGCTACGGGCAATCCACAGACAACAGTATGCAGATGAAGGAAGTATTTGAACAAGCAATTTAGGAGATTCATAACCAGTACCAAAAAGATTGCATTACAAAGCATCTGAAAACTGAAGATTCTAAAATTTGCTGGTATAAATATGAAGGTATACATATAATAAAAGTGTCCTGTTGTTTAAAACAATTATAAATGCTCTCTGTTCCAAGACAGCCATGAAAAGCATGTTTAATGTGCTATAAATAAGAACAGAATCTTCCAGGCCCCTTTTGTTGACAATTGTTTCTCTACCCTACTTTTAACTGGTGCATTAATAACTCAGACAGTAAGACACACATTGAACAGCTGGCCTGAATAGTCTGTGAAGTCCCAGAATTCTCTTAATTGGTGCTGACTTGCAGCACTAGCCCACTGAAATCTAGGATGTCTACAGCAAATGTGAGGTGCAAACAATATTCCCACTTGTCTGGCCCTCTGGGGAATAATTTTGTTGGAACCTCAACAAACAAACTGAGCCAAACTATTATGGAAGTGGTATTTCAGTCATCAAACTACGCTCAGCAGGAGGTTTTGCTTGCGAAGAAAAATCTCCTTGTTTCAAATTCTAGGATTCTTCCTTATACTTAAATTTTACATCTGGTAGCAGATTGGAAGCTTTTCAACTCCTCCATCATTTTCACTTTTTCTGGAAAAGGGGACTATTAACCACCTAATTCAAACTAATATTATCACTTTACAGAATTAATGAGATGCTATAATTGCCAACACTGGTTACCTGCTACTCTGGGAGTATATTTCAAAGGCACATGAATTAACCAATACCAGCTTTATAATTAGTGTGTGACAACTTTAATTTCAATAGCATGTTTAATCAACAGCAACAGATGGAAGTGTGCCTGGTGGTAAGTCACCCCCTTCACAGATCTTGATAGCGGGTGTGTTCCACTAGCTCTGAGTTATAAGCTATTTAACATAGCAAGTGCTAAATTACTGGGAATATTCTCAGTCATTTTTGGAGTATCAGAGTTGCACTACCCCAAAATAATTAAAATCACTGACATATACTGACTACTTACTGCATAAGTAACACTGCATAAGTAAACACGATTCCCATTTTAATTTAATGAAAACTCCAAACAACTTAAATTAGCTACTTTTAGTATTCCCATTTTACAGGTGAGGAAATTGAGCCTAGAAAGCCAAAATAACTTGCCTGGGGTTCCACAGCTCACAAGCAGTAGGGCCACGATTTAGGTTCAGGCTCTTATGCTCACTCTTAGTCTCCTCGCTATTCGCCGCTATGACCACGCTATCATAGAAGCCGTTTGGTGGTCTTTAGCTGTGTGTGATGTTCACTGTAGTGATTTGTGATTTAGATCTCCTAACGAAACTATTATTTTGTAGATTTCATGATTATAGGACCCATGATTATAGAAAGTGTTCTAACTTTCTTCCTCACTAGGGCTAGTCATGTGCACAGGAGACAGAAGTTTGCTGGTTGGCAAACATGAATAACTCATGCTTGAGTTATTCAGCTAACTCAGATTCAGTCACTGTGTAAAGTTTTGACTCCTCATTATCTGTGACAAATAGTGGCTCCTGGCCATTTTCAGGAACTGTCTCAGTGATGTCACTTCTACTTCCCACCAGACGAATAAGTATATGTTCACCAAGGCTCCATAAGTGCAGAAACTTGTGGCTTTACGCTCAGCCCCTAAAAGACATCACGTTCTAGGTTTTGCCACAGCAGGATAACTGTGATCCATCTTGTTCAGATCTTCATCTTCAAAATTATCAGACCTAAGACATGAAACTACACAAAGGAAAGAGATCCTAAGGTTTAGGAGTTTGGAGTACTTTGATCTGTCATTATCAAAGCAACAAATATCCTTCTATCTTTAGACAATATAAATTATACACATCTGGATTCAGAACCAGTGATTTTCAAAGTTTTTCTAAACATTGAGATGACTTGGGGAATGTAAACAATACAAAACTACAGAAACTATGCCACATCCTTATAAGCTTTTCAACATCTCTGGGAGTGCGGATTACACATTTATCCTTGTTAAAACCTCTCCATGTAATTCTCATGGATAGCCAGGTTTGAAATGTAGCTTTAGCCCTTCAAATACAGAAGCTTTTAAAATGTTTTTAGGAAGAAAAAATGTATATTTGTATTAAAGCCCAAAACTTAAGAGTTTTGGCATAGAAAGTCTTCTGAAAAGACACCAGTCCTTACAACAATTTTGAAGGAAGTTGTCCCCTCTACTATGCAATGTGCGTTGGTAGAGAAATGACAACTGTGATGTGATCAGAATAGATACTACCTTCATTTATTTCTAATTAACCCCACAAAAGACCTTTTATTAGTTTTAGAAATACATAAATATCTAGCTGCTAGAAATGGTATAACGGCCCTAGAATTAGAAAATAACAGAATTAGATTTTTTTTTTTTTTTTTTTAATTGTTCATCAAAGGTCATTGGCTTTTTCTCCTTCACATAGAAGACATTGCAATTCTAAGTGGCTCAGGTTCATTGCTTGCTTTTCCCACCCTTGGTGAAATGTTTTAAAACATGAAGACGAGAACACACATATACACACAGACACACACGTGCACACACACACCTATATCAATGTTAGTGTATTAGTCCGTTTTCATATTCCTGATAAAGATATACCCAAGACTGAGCGATTTAAAAAAGAAAGATGTTTAATTGGTCTTACAGTTCCAAGTAGCTGGGGAAGCCTCGAATCATGGCAGAAGGCAAGGAGGAGCAAGTCCTGTCTTACATGACGGCAGCAGGCAAAGAGAGAATGAGGAAGACGCAAAAGTGGAAACCCCCGATAAAAACCATCAGATCTTGTAAGACTTATTCACTACCATGAGAACAATATGGGGAACACCGCCCCCAAGATTCAAATTATCTCCCACTGGGTCCCTCCCACAACATGTGAGAATTATGGGAGTACAATTCACGATGAGATCTGGGTGGGAACACAGAGTCAAACCATATCAGTTAGCATTAAATAAACTTTAGATAAACTCTTGATTTACAAATAGGAAAGCATGCATTATCTTTCAAGTAGCTTGATACATTCATAATATAAAATTTACATAAATTTAATTTAATTGATTCACTGACAGTCTTGAATATTATGTTAATGAAACAACCCAAATGTAATTTTTATTGTATCATGCAATGTCCTTGAATTTGAATAATAAAAATACCCTTTCATTCCTAGTTGGTCTGTGAATGGAAACAGACTACCAGATATAATTACAAAATAATTTTTCTGAAATAAATAAAGTTAAGTGAATCACAAAAATCACTATTTTGCACCATGTACTCAACAATTAACATTAAAAACGTTCTACTTGGTCATGTAAAATAGTGTTGCCTGTGCATTGCCTTGCCACAGAAAACAAATTTTTATAAAGCTTAAGGAGAAAAGAAAATCACTTAAATGTAACAATATGAATATGATTCCCAGCATTTATTGTCTTTTTTTTTCACATTTTTAAAAAGATGAAATGATACATCTTTCTGCTTTGCTTCACCCTCCCAGGGCCACATTTATATGTGTTCAATTCCATAGGGCTCAGCACTTGGAAGAGTCCACACTCGGTTTATCATTTTTTGCAGTCTTGAATTTCATAATAATTATGAATAAAGGGCTGCACACACTCATTTCGTACTAGGCCCTGTAAATTATGTAGCCATCCTCCTCCACTCTTGCTGATCTACCACCTTTATGACTACCAGGTTTATGCCCCTGATATCTCTGTCTTGTATTTCCTGGTTAAAAAAATGTTGACAGCAGAATTTGAACCTCAGCTCTCCTAGAACAAGCCTGACATTTGTTTTCTATTGCCCTGTGCTTCAAACCACTTCCAGTGGTCTGTGTGCCTCAACAACCTTGGGAAACCTGAGGACACATTCTGTATTCGGAATCATGGCTCTAACCTGTGATACCCAGCAGGGTTTTCTTGTTCTTCCCCTTATCATCCGCCCCAGCAATTGATAAGAGTAAGACCTTTATTTAAAAATGCAAATGATTGAGAGCATCCTATTTCTTATAAAATGTAGAAAGCAAAGTGACATATGCGTATTTCTTGTATCTTCACCTTGCATGCTTTCATTGTTATAACATTATACACGTGCTTTAATATTTACTTCATAGTTAGTATCCTTGTTTCATTGAAACTAAGAAGTCCATGCCTAAGACTGGCTATTTCGATTCCTCTTATACTGGTTCTATTAGCTTCAATCTCAGAAGATGATATGTTCTTGTTGTTTCCTCAAATTCTAGTCAGATACTCCATTTCCAATCTTACTATATTCTTGTGGGATACATGTGCAAAATCATTATAATGGTAAAAGCAATTTTTTTCTATGAAAAGAGGCATATATTCTGTATTGTTAAAAGGGAATTTCTTAGAGCTAATCACCTCATTGGATTTAGGGGACTGAAGTATCTTCACCTAAACAAAATAATAAGCACACACACACATACACACCCCCCACAAAATCCCCAACTGGAACATTAATGGTGAACACATTTAGTATATTTAGTATTTTTAGCTATGCTAGCAAATCAAACTTTCAGAAAAAAATATGCAAACAAGAAATCAAACCACAACCATTTTATTAATATAAAGAAACTTTAATATGTGAATAGTCCCAATTCAAAAGCAGTTCGTAAATGTTTTCTTGAGGAAATCATTTAAATCTCATGGAAATATGTGTAAGAAATAAGAGCAAATATGTGTAAGAACAAATGGTAGGTGATTCAGGGGATATATGAAAAACACCCAGGTTGCAAACCTGTTTCTATATTATTGAGGTTATATTCAAAATAAAACTCACTCACTACCCCAAAATAATTGGCATTCATTTTCTCTTGGACTAAAATGTTCTCATTTTGTTTACTCATCAAACTACATCTGTCATAATTATTTATAATATCCTCCCTGGTGTTATTAAATGGAAAAGATCTTTATGCAAATAACTGTTACATGTGTCTGAAATTATATTATCTGAAGAGTGGTTTTATATGATGACAAACTCTGAAATTACACATTTTCTGGAACTTCTACCCACACTTGTGTCTGTTCATGTGTTTGTTTTTGTTTGTTTGTTTGTTTGTTTTTTGGAGTGCTCATCTACTGAAACAGCATAACACATTATGAAATACTTTATTGCTGAAATGGTCTGATTCCATAATTTAAACGAGTCAAAGTTAATTTGAAGATAGCACTTGACCATGTGACATTGACGTGATCAGAATACATTGGACAATTCTCTGAGAAAAGACACTTACTAGCTATCATACATTTCTCTCAAGTTCATAGTTATTGACCAGACTGATTCTAGGAGCAGCAAATAAAACCACTCCAAAAACTGTTTTATTGACAAACTTTGGTTAATTTCTCAGCTTTTTTCTTTTGCTTTCATCATTTTTAATTGACACATAATAATCCCACATATTTATGGGGTAGAATGTGACATTTTGATATTTGTACACAATGCATAATGGTCAATTCTGGGTAATTAGCTTATCCATCACCTCGAACACCTGTCATTTCTTTGTGTTAAGAACACTCAAAATCTGCTATTCTAGTGATTTAAACATATACAATAAATTGTTAATTACAGCCACCCTATAATGTTACATTTATGAATACATGAAAAGTATAAAATGAGTGGTAGAACAGATATATGAAAGAGAAAGAGAAAAGATACAAAACCCTGTAACAGCAGAACACCACTAAAACATAATGACAAACAATAAGAGAGGAAGAAAGGAACAAAGCATATAGTAATACAAAACAACCAGAACACTATTAACAAAATTGCAGGAGTAAGTCTTCAGCTATCAGTAATAACCTTGAATGTAAACGGATTAAATGCCCCTACTTAAAAGATTGGCTCAAGGAATTTTTTAATGACCCAATTATATGCTGCCTACAAGAAAATTACTTCCTCTAAAAAGACACAAATAAATGGAAACATAAGAAATAGAAAAATATAGTCCATGCAAACAGAGGTCAAAATGGAGCAGGAGTGTTATACTTAGATAAACAGACTATAAATTTAAAAAAAAAAAACTGTAATTATACAATGACAAAGGAAAATCAACAAGAAGATATAACACTTATAAATATGTATTCACTGAACACCAGAGCATACTGATATATAAAGCAAATATTATTAGATCTAAAGGAATAGATAGACTCCAATACAGTTGGGATTTCAATGTCCAGCTGTCAGCATTAGGTCATCTGGACAGACAAATCAATAAAGATACATGAGATTTAAACCATGCTTTACATAAAACGGATCAAACAGACATTTAAGGAACATTTTATTCAGCAACTACAGAATACATATTCTTTCCGTTAGCACATGGAACATTATCTAAGACAGGCTACATGTTAGGCAACGAACCAAGTCTCAACAAATCTAAAAGACTTAGCATTTTATTACGTACCTTTTCTTACCACAATGGAGTAAAACTAGAAATCCATAAAGACAAAATTTTAAATTGTACAAATAAATTGTAATACTATACCCTTGAATGACCAACAGGTCAATGAAGAAGAAGAAAGAAATAAAAATATAAACATAAATTATAGAATCCAGCAAATACGTTAAGAGGGAAATTCATAGGAATAAATGCCTACACCAGAAAAGTAAAAAAAAAAAAAAAAAAAAAAATCAAATGAACAGTATAATGATGCATCTCACGGAACTAGAAGAGCAAGAACAAAGCAAATTCAAAATTAGTAGAAGAAAAGAATAATAAAGATCAGAACAGAAATAAAATGGAGACTAAAATAGGTTCAATAAGTTGTTTTTTTGAAAACATAAAAAAGTGAAAGAACACTGGCTAGATTAGCCAAGAAAAAAGAAAACAAGACCCCCCAAAATGAAAACAATAATCCAAAAGGAAAAAAAGACATTACAACCAACCCCACAGAAATACGAACGATCATTGGACACTATTACAAACAACTATATGTGAACAAATTTTGGGACACATCTTGTGTCCAGAATTGGTGGGTTCTTGATCTCGCTGACTTCAAGAATGAAGCTGCGGACCTTCATGGCGAATGTTACAGTTCGTAAAGATAGTGTCTGCAGTTTGCTTTTTCAGATGTTCAGATGTGTCCGGAGTTTTTTCCTTCTGGTGGGTTCTTGGTCTCACTGGCTTCAGGAATGAAACTACAGACCTTCCCCGTGAGTGTTACAGCTCATAAAGGCAGTACAGACCCAAAAAGTGAGCAGCAGCAAGAGTCACTGCAAAGAGTGAAACAGCAAAGACTCCACAGCACACAGGTTGTCTTGAGCAGGTTGCCACGGCTGGCTGGGGCAGCCTGCTTTTATTCCCTTATTTGACCCACCCACATTTTACAGAGATCTGACAGGTCCGTTTTGACAGGGTGCTGATTGGTGCATTTACAAACCTTTAGCAAGACACAGAGTGTGACTGGTGCCTTTACAATCCTTTAGCTAGACACAGAGTGCTAGACAGAAAAGTTCTCCTAGTCCTCACTAGATTAGCTAGACAAAGAGCACTGATTGGTGTGGTTACAAACCTTGAGCTAGACACAGGGTGCTGATTGGTGCGTTTACAAACCTTGACCTAGACAGAGTGCTGACTGGTGAATTTACAATCCTTTAGCTAGACATAAAAGTTCTCCAAGTCCCCACTAGACTCAGCAGCCCAGCTGGCTTCCCCTAGTGGATCTGTCGCTGGGGCCCTGGGTGGAGCTGCCCACCAGTCACTCACGCAAGCCAGTACACCTCAGCCCTTGGGCAGCATGTGACCTGTCACAGAGGAGCAGGGGGCGACACTCCCCATCGGGGAGGCTCAGGCCGGGTGGGAGCTCACCACTTAGCCAGGCTGGGGCATTGCAGCTGCAGGTCCTGAGCCCTACCGGGTGGGGTGGCAGCTCAGAGAGAATTGGAGCCTGGCGCAGGTGGGCAGGCAGTACTGTGGGGCCCAGTGCACCCTCCAGAGCTGCCGGCCCAGGTGCTAAGCCCCTCACTGTCGGGGGAGGTGGTGGGCTGGCCTCTCTCTCAGTATGGGCCCCTGGAGCCTGCCCCCACCGGGAACTCGCGCTGGCCTGCTAGTGCTGCGCACTGCCCTGGTTCCCACACGTGCCTCTCCCTCTACACCTCCCAGCAAGCAAGGAGAGGAAGGTGACTCTGGCCTCCACCAGCCCAGAGAGGGGCTCCCACAGGGCAATGGCGGACTGAAGGGCTCCTCAAGCACGGCCGGAGTGGACCCGAGGCCAGGGAGGTGCTGAGAGCAAAGGAGGGCTGCTAGCACATTGTCACCTTTCAATAGTCTACCAAAATTGAACCAAAGGCAGGTGAATCATCTGACATCAGGAGTTTGAGCCCAGCCTGGCCAACATGGTGAAACCTTGTCTCTACTAAAAAAAGACAAAAAAATTAGCCAGGGGTGGTAGTGCACACCTGTAATCCCAGCTACTTGGGAGGCTGAGCTAGGAGACTCGCTTGAACCTGGGAGTTGGAGGATGCAGTGAGCGGAGATTGCACCATTGTACTCCAGCCTGGGGAACAAGAGAGAAACTCCACCTCAAAAAAAAAAGGGGGGGGGGGAATAAAATACTAGTAACCCAAATCCAGCAACACATTAAAAAGATCATTCATCATAACCAAGGAACATTTATGAGAGAGACACAAGGATGGTTTAACATAGGCAAATTAATGAATATGATACATCAGATCAACAAAATAAAGGACAAAAACCATATGATCATCTTGATAAATGCTGAAAAGGTATCGGAAAAATACACAACATTCCTTCATGATAAATACTCTCAAGTTAGGTATAGAAAAAAAAAAAAAAAAACACACCTCAACACAACAAAGGCCACAAATAACAAACCCATAGCCAACATCATATTTAATGAGGGAAAGTTAAAAGCTTTTTCTCTAAGAGCTGGAATAAGACATAAATGCCTACTTTTACCACTTTTACTCAACATAGTGCTAGAAGTCCAAGAGAAAAAAATAAAGAGCATCCAAATTGAAAAAGGATGAAGTTAATTTGTCTCTGTTTGCATATGGCAAAATCTTATACATAAAAGACCCTAAAACCTCTTCAAAAATGCCTTAGAAATAAGCAAATTCAGTAAAGTTGCAGGATACAAAATCAACATACAAAAAATAAGCGGTGTTTCTATATACCAAGAATAAACTACTTTTTAAAAATTCAAGAAAGTAGGCCGGGCACGGTGGCTCAAGCGTGTAATCCCAGCACTTTGGGAGGTTGATGTGGGCAGATCACCTGAGGTCAGGAGTTCAAGACCATCTTTGCCAACATGATGAAATCCCGACTCTACTAAATATACAAAAATTAGCCAGTCATGATGGCAGGCACCTGTAATCCCAGCTACAGGCTTAGGCAGGAGAATCGCTTGAACTCGGGAGGCAGAGGTTGCAGTGGGCCAAGATAGCATCTCTGCACTCCAGCCCGGGCAGCAGAGTGAGACTCCATATCAAAAAAAAAAAAAAAAAAAAAAAAAAAAAAAAAAAAAAAAAAAAAAAATCAAGAAAGTAATGTCAATAGCTATAAATAAATAAAATACCTAGACATAAACTATCACAAGAAGCAAATGCTCTCTGCAAGAACAACGACAAAGTCCTCATTAAAGACACTGAAGAGAATACACATACACACAGTCCCATATTCATAAATAGGAAGAATATTTTGAAAACGAGCCTACTACCAAAAGCAATCTAAAAGTTTAATGCAATTCTTAACAAACTACCAATTATATTCTTCACAGAACTAGAAAAAACAACCCTAAAATGTGTATGGAACCAGGAGAGATCCTGAATAGCCAAAGCAATGCTAAGTAAAAAGAACCAACCTAGAAGCATCACACTTCAACAGTTCAAAATACACTCAAACTTGTAGTATCTAAAAGAGCATGGCACTGGCATAAAAACAGACCCAAAGCCAATATAACAGAATAGAGTATCCAGAAACAAATTCACGTTTAAAGCCAATTGATTTTCAACAAATGTACCATGAATATTTACTGGGGTAGGGACAATCCCTTCAATAAATGATACTGGAAAACCAGATATTTATATGCAGAAAAATAAAATTATATTTTATCATATACAAAAATCCACTCAAAATCTATTAAAGACTTAACTGTAAGACCTAATACTATTTAACTACTAGAAAAAACATCAGGGAAATGCTTGAAAACATTGGTCTTCCATAATGGTTGAACTAGTTTATATGCCGGATTACGTTTATTGATTTGCGAATGTTGAACCAGCCTTGCATCCCAGGGATGAAGCCCACTTGATCATGGTGGATAAGCTTTTTGATGTGCTGCTGAATCCAGTTTGCCAGTATTTTATTGAGGATTTTTGCATCGATGTTCATCAGGGAGATTGGTCTAAAATTCTCTTTTTTTGTTGTGTCTCTGCCAGGCTTTGGTATCAGGATGATGCTGGCCTCATAAAATGAGTTAGGGAGGATTCCCTCTTTTTCTATTGATTGGAATAGTTTCAGAAGGAATGGTACCAGCTCCTCCTTGTACCTCTGGTAGAATTCAGCTGTGAATCCATCTGGTCCTGGGCTTTTTTTGGTGGGTAGGCTATTAATTGTTGCCTCAATTTCAGAGGCTGCTATTGGTCTATTCAGGGATTCAACTTCTTCCTGGTTTAGTCTTGGGAGAGTGTACGTGTCCAGGAAATTATCCATTTCTTCTAGATTTTCTAGTTGATTTGCGTAGAGGTGTTTATAGTATTCTCTGATGGTAGTTTGTATTTCTGTGGGTTCGGTGGTGATATCCCCTTTATCATTTTTTATTGCGTCTATTTGATTCCTCTCTCTTTTCTTCTTTATTAGTCTTGCTAGCGGTCTCCTCTCTCTTTTCTTCTTTATTAGTCTTGCCAGCGGGTCTCAGTATGGCAATTCCTCAAGGATCTAGAACTAGATGTACCATATGACCCAGCTATCCCACTACTGGGTATATACCCAAAGGATTATAAATTATTCTACTACAAAGACACATGCACACGTATGTTTATTGCGGCACTATTCACAATAGCAAAGACTTGGAATCAACCCAAATGTCCATCAGTGACAGACTGGATTAAGAAAATGTGGCACATATACACCATGGAATACTATGCAGCCATAAAAAAGGATGAGTTTGCGTCCTTTGTAGGGACATGGATGCAGCTGGAAACCATCATTCTTAGCAAATTATCACAAGAAGAGAAAACCAAACACCGCATGTTCTCACTCATAGGTGGGAACTGAACAATGAGCTCACTTGGACTCGGGAAGGGGAACATCACACACTGGGGCCTATCATGGGGAGGGGGGAGGGGGGAGGGATTGCATTGGGGAGTTATACCTGATATAAATGATGAATTGATGGGTGCTGA
>NC_045444.1:13634943-13804490 GCF_002776525.5 Piliocolobus tephrosceles | reverse complement strand
CATTGGGGAGTTATACCTGATATAAATGATGAATTGATGGGTGCTGACGAGTTGATGGGTGCAGCACACCAACATGGCACAGGTATACATATGTAACAAACCTGCACGTTATGCACATGTACCCTAGAACTTAAAGTATAATAATAAAAAAAAAAAAAAAGAAAACATTGGTCTAGGCAAAGATTTTATGGAAAAGACCTCAAAAGCATAGATAGCAAAAGCAAAGTAGATTAATGTAATTTCATAAAAATAACAGCTTCTGCACAGCAAAATAAATATCTAGAATATACAATAAACTAAAACAACTCAACAACAGCAACAACAACAACAACAAAATCCCAGAAATTAGTTTTTTAAAGGACACATGAGCTGAATACATATGTCTCAAAAGAAATGCAAGTAGTCAACAGGTTTATTTTTAAAATGCTCATGATCACTAATCATCAGGGAAACGAAAATCAAAACCATAATGAGATATTCCGTTACTACAGTTAGAATGACTACTATCAAATAAAAAATAAAAGCTGGTGAGAATGTGGGGAAAGGGAGACTCTTATACACTATTAGTGGGAATGTAAGTTAGTACAGCCATGATGGAAAACAGGATGGACGTTTCTCAAAAAACTAAAAATAGAACTATTGTATGACCCAACAATCTCAATGGTGAATAAACAGAATTAAAGGAAATCAACATATTAAAAAGATATCCACACTCCCATGTTTAGTACAGGCAATTTACAATAGTCAAGATAATTGTTTATTGACAAAAGAATAGATTTTTTAAAAAATTGTATATATACAAAGTGTAATATCACTTAGCCATAAACAAAATTACGTCATTAGTAGCAACATGGATGAATTTGGAGCACATTATGCTAAGTGAAATAAGCCAGGCACAGAAAGATAAATATTTCATGTTATCACTCATAAGTGGAAGCTAAAAACTGTTGATCTCATAGAAGTAGACAGTAGAATGGTGGTTACTAGAGCTAGAGAAGTATAAAAGGATATCTAAATATTGTTAAATGGGTAGAAAAGTACACCTAGGTAGGAAGAATGAGCTCTATTGTTTTATAGCATCACAAGGTGACTACAATTAACAACAGTTTATTATATATTTTCAACAGTTCATTATATATTTTCAGTTTATTATATAATAAAATATATAACATTATATATCATATAATAAAATATATAACATTATATATTATATAATAAAATATACTATAATAAAATATGTAACATTATATATTATATAATAAATATATGTTATATAGCATATTATTTATTATAGTATATTTTATATATTAATATATTTATGTTATATTGTTTATTATGCTATTTATTATATATCACATTATATATCATATATTTATATTAATATACATATGTATTATATTATATATTATTAATATATTCTATTATATGTCTATGCTATTTATATATTAAATTATATTATTATTTATTATATGTTATATAACAGAAGGGACTTCGAATGTTCCCAATACAAATAAATAATAAATGTTTCAGGTGAGTATGCTAATTAACCTGATTTGATCATTACACATTGTATACATGTATCAAAATATCACACTCTACCCCATAAACATGTACAGTAATTACATGTTAATTAAAATAATAAATCCAAAAAATGAAAAAACCTTTGTGAAAACAAGGTCAAATTAATTGCTATTTAACTTTTTATTTAAATGAATTTGGAAAAGCAAAACAATAGCAATTAGTCAAAAATAAAACAGAATTACTAGTTGCATTTCACTAAGCAATTGCCTTGCCAGTCTAACCTTGGTTCCATTAAAATGCCATCTTCCCAAAGATGCCACTTTCTTCACTAAAGATCATTGTTTTTACATGAAAATAAATAGTACTACTATTAAAACTAAACTGGTTTCTA
The DNA here is from genome assembly GCF_002776525.5 of Piliocolobus tephrosceles. Taxonomy (NCBI): domain Eukaryota; kingdom Metazoa; phylum Chordata; class Mammalia; order Primates; family Cercopithecidae; genus Piliocolobus; species Piliocolobus tephrosceles. Next base: position 13,802,578 of record NC_045444.1, on the reverse strand, counting down.
TAAGTCTCCATCTGTTACAATGATACACCCTTTCTTTTAAGAGTAATAACTGTAAAAACCTTATCAAGCAGTCCAATAATAAAAATTAGCCCTTTTGTAGTTTAGAGATAGAAATTTCAAAAAGCAATGTATTAAAATTAAGGGGCCAAAAGAAAATTATACTTCTGGAGCCTCACTTAGTATTGGCACATTCTTAGGTTATTTTCAGTGGTAGAGTATTGTCATTCTTTACAGAAGATTTGGATTGAAGGGATAGATTACATTTGCACCCTGGTGTGACTAATAAGAAAATGATCAATAAAATTTCATTCTTTTCTCAAAAAATGTGTTGCCAAAACATGTGCTCTATAATTTTTAATATTTTATAATTTGACTTTTTCACATTTTTAAATCAAAACAAAACATAAAGGCATTAGAATGCATTAGGCAGGTTTTGTTTATTCTATATGCTCACCTACTACATGCATTCATAAGATGATAGAGAGAACTACTTTGGAGTAATTCCTGGACTCATTTGTTTAACACGCATTATGTTTCATTTTATTGTTATTTTCATATCATGTAATAAAATAATCCAACATATATAACATTACCCTAGTGAATAATAATAAGGCAGCTGACAACTCTCTAATTTCTTGGTAATGAAGAATAAAAACAAGGAAAACAGAGCAGAAAGGAATTTGAAAACAGTCTGTTCAATAAAACATGTACACTTGGTGTTATATACAAGTATCCCTTACCCAAAATGTTTGAAACCAGATGTGATTCAAATTTCAATTTTTTTTTTTTCAGATTTTGAAATACTTGCATGTACCTAATGAAATAGCTTGAGGATAGACACAAGTCTAAACATAAAATTTATTTACTTTTCATATATACATTAAAAATATAGCCTAAAGGTAATTTAATACAAACTTTTCATAATTTGTGCATGAAACAAAGTTTGTATACAGTGAGCCATCAGAAACCAAAGGTGGCACTATCAGAGCAAACTTTATGGACAATCTGTGGTTGTTTGACACCGTCATTCCTGACTTTGAATTTATATGCTACCAATGAGCAATCATTTTCTTAGTTATTTACACATAAGTGCTTAACAGTAAAAAATATGACATACCATTAATGTAGTAAAAAAGTAAAATGTTCAAGTTAGCTAAGCAGCACAGTAGCATCACCAGAATACCTCTATCAGCTGTTGAACCACAGCATCCCCGAACAACGGCAAGCTTTTAGTCACCACCTACGACGTTGTGCTTTGATCAAAAGCTTACTGTACACTGTATTTTATTTCGTTTGGTGAGGAAAATGTCAGAAGCAGTTGAGGAACCTGGAGGTGAATCATCTAGGGATAAGGAGGCACTCTGCTGGATAGCTCTTTAAAATGTTTCCTCCAGACTCATCTGCCTTATGTTTTAGAAATATCTCCTTGATTTTATGAACTGCCAGGATTTCTTGTTCTGTTATGGATGCACCATGCTCTAGTTCTTCAATAAACCCTTCACACATTTTTTACCATGTAGGTACATTTTTGGCAGTGCTAGCATCATGATCTCACTATTATCCCAACCACCTTGATTCACAACCATTTGCCATTTCACCATCAGTCAATGCAGGAACAACTCTGGAGCATCATTATAAATGACACAGCTTCGATATTCACTTATTCCAGCTTACTGACAGACTCTGAAGGTATATTTTTCCACATTAAAGGAAATCATTTTTTTATCACTTGACATATAGAATCCTTTAAAGTCATCACCTCATTAATTATCATCACTGAACATAGTCACCAGCAAGAAGTTGTGCCATGTATACACAACTCACATTTTAGTAACTGTGTTGCAAACATTGACAACAGCATATATGGCATCCTTCATGCTAAACCTCTTTTGAAAACTTTCCATGCCCCCATCCCTGTTCACTGCTGCTAGCATGCTGTTCAGGAAAGTGTTTTTATATTTATTCTTCATTTATCTAAGGATATCATGGTCACATGGATAAATTAATAAAATCACATTTTAGGGAAAAGAGGATGGCGTAAACATTATTTTTGTTGAGAATTTCAGCTGGAAGATGAGCAGAACAATTGTCAAGGAATAAAGAAATTATGCAGTCACCATCCAGTCCAGCATCCCTGCAGTGGAACACAAGATGCTAGTATAAGATATTTGTGAAACTAATCAGAAACGATGTTCTGGTGATTAATGACTTTTTCTTAGCACAGTAATGGACTGGGAAGAAATTCACCCAGTGAAAACAATGAGCACACAAGCTTTTGCCTATCAGAGCAAGTTGACTTAGTGTGCCTGGCCCATTAACACATCCAAGTACAGTTATTTTGTCCTTGACCTCCTAAATTCCTATAGGAGCTCTCTCATCGCTGTAGTCAGTGTCTTTCTGGGGCAAAAAGACCAAAACAGTGATGATTCATCAGCATTATAGACTTGTTCTGGCATCAGATTTTTATAAGCAATGACCATGGCAAACTCGTTAATGAATTTCTCTGCTGCTTCTTCATCAGTAGTCGTTTTATTACAACAAATCTTAGAAAAAAATGCTCTTTGCTTGAATTTCTGCAATCAGCCTGTTAAATACTTAGAGATATCTTCAATTTCCAGTTCACCATAACAGATATTTGCTTGTTTCACGATCAGCATACCATAAGTGGCATGTATTCACTGTGAAAGGACCACTCTTTCATTACACGATAAAGACCTTCATTTTTAGCTTTATGCACTGCTTTTTAATTTTTAAGTAATGTCTGTTTATTACTTTCAGAATATAACTTCAACAGTTTATCTTGCTGTTTTTTCACATTATACATAGCGGTCATTACAATACTATACTCTTCTGTAAGACATTTCACACTGTCTTACATTACATTACAGAAATGTCTTCTGCAAGCCATTTCACACTGTCTAGTTTCTCTAACAGGTTAACTTTCTGTGGCATAGATAAAAATAAATATTTCCTCTTTCTTATCACTGTTGCCCATAGTGTATACGCAGAACATTTTTTGACATTTTCAGCAATATCTTTATAACATGGAGCAGAGAATAAGTAAACAACAACAACAATAAAATACAGTGATTAACACACAAAGATCTTTGCTTTGAGAAGTTTGTGGGAACATGCCATTGGCACATCCAGTCTGCACCTATGCCACTTCATATGCCATTTTGTGGCCATGCTTGTGTGGAGAAATCCGGGCATGTGTGGAAAATACATTTTGTAGCTGAACAGGGCTGAAGTAGTCTTTTTGCTATGGGGATGCTGAATATACTGCGTGTTGTGCCTGTGTTTTAACTGTAACCTGTCTCATGAGGGCAGGTGTAGAATTTTCTCCTTGTGGCATCATGTTGATGCTCAAAAAGTTTTGAATTTTGGAGCATTTCAGATTTCAAATTCTCTGTTAGGAATGCTCAATCTGTACTCAACAATCACTGCATTTATTGGTTTTCTATTAGTTCCAGAAACTGTGAAATTTGGAGTTGAATATTCTTGATGAGCATATAATGAGGTAACTATAATTAAGTAATTTAAAATTAGATAAAAGATTGGCATTATAAATACAGTATAAATACCAGGCTATAAAGACTGAAGAATGACTAAGAAAAGTTCCTTGGAAGGAGGTAAAATTTTAGCTTCTTTTGCAAGGCAAGTGGGGTTATGTTAAGAACTCATGTGTCAATAAATTACAATATAACTATTTAATATTGGTCGTCTTATATAGACTCTATAATCTCTGAGCTCAGGGTGTCCCTTTGTAGTTTCTCAATGTCTCTCATAAAGTAGATGTTTATAATATTAGTTGAATGAATAAGTGATATATAGCACAAACTGCATCTTTGTGTCAGAAATCAACACAGAGATTCAGTAAAGATTTATTCAGGAAAGAGAAAATTTTAAAGTCTTGCTATTTGCAGAAAAAAAAAAAGGTTAAAGCCTTTGGTTGCTGGAGAGTGAATTAAATATAACCCAAGATTTGAGGTTGGTTCTACTATTAGCATAAATAGGGAGTCAGGAAAAATGTTTATCTTGAGTCCACAGGGGGAAAAAAAAGAAGTTTAGGACATTTTAAATTTAGATATCTGGCATATATTACATCACAAACTATCAGGTTAGTAGTTCAAAATGCACTGCTGGGTGCCAGAAGAAATATGTAAGCTTTAACCTACAGATTTCTGGAACTCCACATACAGGGCAAATGAGAGATTCAGACTTCAATGTTCTGGTAGGTGTAAATATAGATTTAAAAATATGAATTTCTCTCTCTTTCTCTCTCTATAGATATGTATATTCCAAAAGGTTAAGAAATCATATGGAAAAGGTAATAATTAGAGCTGAAAGCATGAATAAAATTTCTAAATAAAGATTAAAATAAAATTTAAATAATATATTAGAATCAAATAAAAACTAGAAAACAATTCTAAATAATTATTGATATATGTATTAATTTCAGTAGTAAATATTTTACTATATCTACATTAAAATATTATAAAGAACATAAAAATGTTATACTCTTGTAGACTTTACATATTTTGGCTATTTTTTGAACTGATCTCTTATCTGCTCCAGTCCTTTTCCCCCTCGAGGGGGAAAAAGCAAAATTAATTTTCTTCTAACAGTAGCAGTTGATATTTTAAATCATCATTCTTTAGATTTATTGATTTGGCTTCATTCAAATTGTTTTGGGCCTGTCATATTGGCAAAATAAGTGAGGTTTTAATTATTTTTATTCCTCTTTATTCAGAGGATGTCCTTTTCAAAGGATCTTTTGCAAAAGGAATGCTCCAGCAAGTCAGAGAATGCATTTGTTTCAACAATAAATCTATTCATGTATTAGTATAAAATGCCACCTCAGGGGATGAAAGAATAATTTAAAAAATAGAAAAATACCCTCTTTTCCTAGATCAGATTATTTACGATTTCAAATTATGTTTACATTCAATTAATCTGTAAAGAAAATTCAGCTGAAATCAAATTCACAAAAGTGTTTTTCTAGTTTGGGTAACAGGCAAAATAGTCCTGAAGGTTCATAGAATAAAAATGTTCACACCCCAGGTTGAAATATAAAGTTTAGAGATTCTTGCCTAATCATACGTAAAACATGCACTTACTACTTATTAGTGAATGAATGAAATGAAATACTAGGAAAGTTTCAGAAGGGAGCACTGTGTCGAGACACAGTGTAAAGGGAAGACACATATTAGGGCAGAGTAGACATTGAGAAAAAGCCTTTGGCAAAAGAGCTCCCACACTAAACATGAGGTATCACTGGAGATACTTGAAGTTTGTAGTGCCCTGAGGGTAACTATAGCAAAATCAAGTCTCAAACTCAGCTTGACTCCTAAATACATTATATCAAATCCCCTATACTAAACATAAAACAGAAAGAAAGTCATGCCCCTTCTCAGGCATAAAATTAACCACAGTCACTTAACAGGTCTAGATTTTAAAATTAAAGATTATGACCTGGCGCTGTGGCTCATGTCTGTAATCCCAGCACTTTGGGAGGCAGAGGTGGGCAGATCACGGGGTCAGGAGATCGAGACCATCCTGGCCAACACGGTGAAACCCCATCTCTACTAAAAATACAAAAAAAAAAAATTAGCCGGGCCTGGTGGTGGGCACCTGTAGTCCCAGCTACTCCGGAGGCTGAGGCAGGAGAATGGCGTGAACCCCGGAGGCGGAGCTTGCAGTGAGCCCAGATCTCTGCACTGCATTCCAGCCTAGGCAACAAAACGAGACTACATCTCCGATAAAAATAATAACAAAGTTTATAAAGCATATCAAAAAACAAGAAAAAAAAACTGCCAAATAATCAACTAAACAAGACCAAGATATTACATAGATGTTGAGACTATTTGACATGGAATTTAAAATTAATATAATTAATAGTTTAAAGGCTCTAAAAAGAGTAATAAGAAATTTTAGAAGAGTTATTAAAACTATAAGAAAGAATAAAATGGAAATGAAAAAGAAGAAAAACACAGTAATGGAGATAAAGAATGCCTTCAATAGGCTCCTCAGTGGACTCAATTCAGATGAAGTAAGAGTAGATCAACTTATAAATATGTAAACAGAAACTAACAAAACATAAACACAGAGAAAATAAAGTTAAAGAGCATGCAAGAGCCATAGTACAGTATTAAATAGTTTAATATGTTCTTAATTGAAATATTAGATATAAGAAGAGAGAAATTGACAAAAGATATATTTGAAAAAATGAAGAAGAAAAATGTTCTAAAAGTATAGCCAGACACCAAATCACAAATCCAAGGAGCTTGGAAATCACCAAGCAAGCTAGCCATTATATAATTTTTGTGAGCTTTCATTACTTTGACAAAAAATACACCTGTAATAAATCTTTCATTTTTCAGCCCCATATCCAAATTATTTGCTCTTTAATGCTGTGGCTGAGAGTATGCAGATTACATTTCCCAGGCCCTGTGACGGTTAGTTTCTTGTTAGTTTCTGCCAATAGGAGGCACTAATAGGAGATCAGATGGCATGAGAATGGCAGAAGCCACTGTCTTCCTCTCTTTTTGCATCCGGCAGGATTACTAGATGTGCACATTTATTAAGAAATTTTAACTTTAATCACAGGACTCAACTTTTCTGATTCCAGAAAAGTAGAAGCTCCACCCTTGCAGTTCCAGTACTACCCAGGTGGCCTCTCCTAAGTCTCTGAAAGCTCCTATTCCTCCTCACTTTAATTCACCCACCTGTGCAGTAGGGGCCGGTGGCTACTGCTTACTTTACATACTGACAGCTTAGTTAAGTGACTCCATCCTTTCCTCTCTCAGCACTTCCAATACATACAACCAGTTTTCTCTAGTGTGGCTTCAGTTTTCCTTACAGGACACTAACAAGGAAACCAATGCACAAGGGGAATAGGCAGTTCCCTTATTTTACTAATTCAAATACTTGCTGCTAAAGTCAAAGCCATATATATATATACACACACACACATACACACACACACACACACATATATATGGTTAAACTATATCTATCTATATATAAGCTATATAGTTTAACTATATATATAGTTAAAACCAAAGCATATCTATTTGTCTACATATACAAACACACATGCATATACAATGCCAACTCTCTCTATAGATAGATAATGGATGGACAGATATAAAAAGAGAGATCAGGGAGGGAGAGACCCTTGAACAACGTTGAGGGTTAGGGGTACTGATCTCAGTGTAGTTGCAAATCTACCTATAACTTTGACTTCTCAACTTAACTACTAACAGTCTACTGTTGACTAGAAGTCTTACCAATAACATAGTTGATTACACATATTTTGTATGTTATATGTATTATATAATATATTCTTAAAATAAATGAATGAAAAATGTCATTTAAAAATTCATAAGAGAGATAAAATATATTTACTATTCATTAAGTGGAAGTAGATCATTATAAAGGTCTTTCTGCTCATCCTCCTCATGTTGAGTAGGCCAAGGAGGAAGGGGAAGAGGTGGGGATATATATATATATATATGTCTCACCACAAATAGATCTCTAATCAGAGGCAAATAGTGAAAGAAATCATAAGTCATAATAAAAACAGGTATTTGTATTTACAAAATAAATATTAGGTGAAATACTTAGCACACTACTAAATATTACCATTTACATATTACCATATTATATGTTACCATGTTACATGTAACTGTTAATGTGTGCTTGCAAGAAAAGCATGCAAGTATCCATATGCCTGTTTGAGGAGGGTTTCCAAATTGATCAGTTGAAAATGCTCTGTGATAAAAGGTGTAGATACCCAAATTAGGATAGATTTATAGCAATCAATTTTGATTGAGTCCCTTACTTTTGCTGAAGTTTACATGCACATTTGATTTAACTCTACACAACACACATTTATAAGAATAGGGACTAATACTCTTTTCATAGAACCTAGAGGAGATTAAAAGGCTTTCTTCAATGTAAATTTAGTTCTGTATGACTACAAATTCCATGTTGCTTCCATGACAATATTGATTTTTTTTTTTTTTTTTTTAGTTTTCTATAAGTCTTTTAACTTTGGATGAACCATTTTCCAAGTCAGTAATATTGGAAAACTGTATGTGACACATATTAATGGTAAGACTTAGATCTGCCTTGTAATTTTGATAAACACTACCCACATGTGCTTATTTAGATGTTACATGGTTAATTAGAAAGGGGTAAAATTAAAATTTAATTCCTGACTAGCAGTACCCACATTTCAAATGTTCAATAGCCACATGTGTCTAGCCATATTGGTGAACACAGTCATAGATTATTTCTATTACCGAAAATTCTATTGAATAACATTGATTTAGAATATAAGATATTTATAAAGGGAAAGTAAATGCATCCTTTATTTTCTCTAAAATTAATTTTATGTCATTTCCAATTTTTCTCTTTAATGCATTTCAAGGGTATAAAACATAATTTCTTAAATTGCAGGAGTTTCAAATGATACAGTAACAAGTATAAGATCTTTAGGCCACATGCCTACAAAAATGTAAAATGCAACACTGAATGAAAATTTCATAAGCCTATTGACAAATTAAAAAATGGAGAAGTCAGAACTCAGGCACTGTTTCTCAAACTAGAAACAATAGTTACATTCATAAAAATATAAAAGTATATAGGAAATTATTTTCTAGAAACCGTAAAATATGAAAAAAGAAATTATTGGCTTAAAAAAATAGAAACCAGTTATCAAAATCACTTTAATGAAGCAGAAGTAGGGAAACTGTAAGAATGCTAAAACTCATTTACATACATAGAATATTGACAACACACCTAAGAAGAAAAATCAAATTGAATGGTACTTTGAAAAGACAGACCAAGACATTAACAATGCCAACAACAACAACAAAACTGCCATTTCTCTCCAGCAATAAATAGCAATATGTAGATTACAAGTTGCTTCAGAGGAAAAGGCCATGGAAAAATTATTGATCACACCCAAGTTAATAATGGTAGCACCAGGTCAGCAACCATGACCATTGTCATTCACACAGTGTTCAGCAAGTGATCCCTCTTACCATCCCCAGGGGGAAGAGTCCCACTGTGGAGAGAATAGCAAAGAGCACAACAATGCCTACCAACAGGAACAGTCCTAGGGTGTCAATTCATTGCATTGTTTGAAGGTGTCACAGTTACCAAGAGAAACATAGACAACATATCACACTCACCCGTCATATAGGCACTGAATAGAACAAGACTTTACTTAGAAAAGACACAAAGAAAGATCAGCTTCTGTAGTAAGCATAGGTTCCCTGCAACCAGCAGGTCTCAGCCTGTATCTAGCTCATGCAGGGAGACAGTCCACACTTACCCACTTTGTGCTGAAGATGAATGCTCCATTTCCCTCCTCACTTGGATTATAGATAGCAGTGTGGTTGGTTAGGTGCCATATTATACACATGCTTAAGCAGAACAAGAATGTACAAAAGAAACCCAGAAAAGAGAAGATATATTCAAAGTTATATGCCTGGCACAGGCTGTGAGGACTGGTTATCTGCATGTAAGAAAATGTTTCAGGCATAAGACACACTCTTATGTCAACCGTAGAAGGGCAGGCAGGCTGCACTCACAGTTTTACAAGCTTCGCAACATACAGTCTCATAAGTTGATTCATTTTCTCTCATCCTTACTCTCCTTATATGTATTTTAGAATAATATTTTGTTTCTGTGTTTTTTTTTGTGTGTGTGAATAACTCAGAAGGTATTTGGGAGACTAAGTAAAATAAATACTGGCTACAGGAAAACTTGAATTTCTCAAACCAGGTACTATTTAAATATAAGCTATTGATATGTTGTCCAAAATTTGAATTTGGCAACTTTTGGTTAAGAATATAAATATAGGAGGAGGTAGAGAAAAATGGAGGAACAGAAGGCTCTTCCAATCTCTACCCCACCCACCCCACCAAAAGGACACCAATTTAACAACTATCTGCACAAAACAGGCACCTTAATAGAACCAAAAATCAGGTAAGCATTCACAATACTTGGTTTTAACTTCCTATTGCTGAAAGAGGCACTTGAAGAGGTAGAAGAAACAGTCTTCAAATGCTAAGCTGTCTTTACCCCATCCCCCAGAAGTAGTGGTGATGTGCAGAGATGGAATCAGAACTCTTGGGAGAGGGAGGGCACAGTAATTGTGAGACATTACATTGAACTCAGTCCTGCCCTGTTGTAGCAGAAAGTTAAACCGGAATGAACTCAGTTCATGCCTGCTCATGAAGGGAGCATTTTAAACCAGCCCTAGCCAGAGAGGAATCACCCATCCCAGCAGTAAGAACCTGAACTCCTGCAAGCCTTGCCACCATGGGCTAAAGTGCTCTGGAGCTCTAAATAAACTGGAAAGGCAGTGTAGACCACCAGGACTGCAACAGCTATGCAACTTTTAGTGCTGAACTGAGCTCAGAGTCGGGGGACTTCAGGGGCATGTGAAGACACTTCTGAGACACCAACTGGGGAAGCTAGGAGAGTGCTGGCACCACAACTCCCCTAACCCCAGGAGGCACAGCTCAAAGCTTCAGAAGAGACCCTGTCCCTCCACTTGAGAAGAGGAGAAGGAAGAGTGGAGAGTGCTTTGTCTTGCATCTCAGAAATCAACTCAACCACAGCAAAAATAAGACACCAGTTGGAGTCATGAAGTTCCCTTTCCAAGCCCTAGCTCCCAGATGACATTTCTAAATACACTTTGGACCAGAAGGGAACCTGCTGCCCCAAATGGAAGGACCTAGAACTGGCAGAATTTATCACTGGCTAACTGAAGAGCCCTTGGGTGGGATCTTCAGTGAAAAATCAGTGGTGATACCCAGGTAGTATGTCATGAGCCTTGAGTGAGACTCTGAACTTGTTGGCTTCAGATGAGACTCAGCACATTCCCAGCTATGGTGGCTATAGGAAAAGATGAGATGCAGCACATTCCCAGCTATGGTGTCTATACGAAGAGACTACTGCTTGATAAAAGCAGAGAGAAAATAAAGGAGACTTTGTCATATGTACATTAGGCACCAGCTCAGCCAAAGCAGGAGTGGAACACCAAGCAGACTCTTGGGGTCTCTGATTCTAGGACTTGGCTCTTGGAAAGCATTTGTGGAACTGCCCTGGGCCCAAGGGAGCCCACTGCCCTGACGAGTGATTCCTAGCTCAGGCACCATTCACAAGCTGATTGAAGAGTCATCGGCCTTAAGGGAAAATCAGAGATAGCCTAGCAGAACTCCCTGTGGGCTTGCGGTGGTGGTGGCCACAGGGCGAGGTCCTCTGCCTTTGGAAAAGAGGGAAGAGTGGGAACGACTGCGTTTTGTGGTTTTAGTGTCATCTCAACTGCAGTACAATAGAACACAAGGTAGACTTCTAAGGTTTCTGACTCTAGTTCCTGGCTTCTGGACATTACCACTGAAACTGCCCAAGGCCTAGGAGAACTTGCTTCCCTGAAGAGAAGGAAAGAAGCCTGCCTGGCTTCAGCAATTGCTGATTGTAGAATCCCAGGGCCTTGAGAAAATATAGGAGGTAGCCAGGAAGTGGTTATGGCAGGCCTTGAATGAGACCCAGTGCTGTGCTGGGTCAGGTCTGACCTAGCACAGTCCTAGTGGTGGTGGCCACAGAGGTGCTTGTGTCACTCCACCTTTATATCCAAATGGCTTAGAAGAGAGAGAGAGAGAGAGAGAGAGAGAGAGAGAGACTCCATTTGTTCGGGAGAAAGTAACGGAAGAGAACAACAGTCTCTGCCAGGTAATCCAGAGAATTCTTCCAGATCTTGTCTGAGACCATCAAGGTGGTAACTCTAATCTGCATGAACCACAGTGCCACTGGGCTTGGGGTGTCCCTTAATGCAGATCAACTTAGATTGCAACACTCAAGGGCTTTCAAATACCTGAAAAGCCTTCCCAAAAACAAAGGGTACAAATAAGCTCAGACTACAAAGACTACAACAAATACATAACTATTCAATGCCCAGACACAGATAAACAATTGCAAGTGTCAAGATAACCCAGGAAAATGACCTCACAAAGTGACTAAATAAGTGTGGTAGTCTGCTTTCATGCTGCTGACAAAGAGATACCTGAGACTGGGCAATTTACAACAGAAAGAGGTTTATTGGACTTACAGTTCCACATAGCTGGGGAGGCCTCACAATCATGGCAGAAAGCAAGGAGGAGCAAGTCACACCTTAACGTGGATGGCAGCAAGCAAAGAGAGAGTGTATCAGCAGGAGAAATGCCAGATGCTTACAAAACCATCAGATCTCATGAACACTTACTATCAGGGAAACAGTATGGGAGAACCACCTCCATGACTCAAATATCTCCCACCAGTTCCCTCTCACAACATGTGGGAATTATGAGAGTACAATTCAAGATGAGATCTGGATAGGTAAACAGAGCTAAACCATATCATTCTGGCCCTGATCCCTCCCAAATCTCATGTCCTCATATTTCAAAACAAATCATGCCTTACTATCAGTCCTCCAAAGTCTTAACTCATTTCAGCATTAACTCAAAAGTCCATAGTCCAAAGTCTCATCTAAGACAAGGCAAGTCTCTTTTGCCCATGAGCCTGTAAAATCAAAAGCAAGTTAGTTCTTAAATACAATGGGGATACAGGCATTGGGTAAATATAGACATTCCAAATGAAAAGAATTGGCCTTTGGGCTACAGGTCCTATGCAAGTCTGAAATCTAGCAAGGCACTCAAATCTTAAAGTCACAAAATGATCTCCTTTGACTCCATGTCTCATATTCAGGTCACGTTGATGCAAGAGGTAGGTTCACAAAGTCTTGGGCAGCTCCACCCCTGTGACTTTGCAGAGTATAGTTCCCTACCTGGCTACTTTCATGGGCTGGTATTGCCTCTGTGGCTTTTCCAGGTGAATGGTGCAAGCTGTCAGTAGAGCTACCATTCTGGGGTCTGGAGGATGATGGCCCTCTTCTCACAGCTCCACTAAGTGGTGCCCCAGTAGGGACTCTGTGTGGGGACTCCGACCCCACATTTCCCTTCCACACTGTCCTAGCAGAGGTTCTCCATGAGAGCCCTGCCCCTACAGCAAACTTCTGCCTGGATATCTAGGCATTTCCATACATCTTCTGAAATCTAGGTGGAGATTCCCAAACCTCAATTCTTGATTTCTGTGCACTTGCAGGCTCAACACTATGTGGAAGCTGCCAGGGCTTGGGGCTTTCCCCCTCTGAAGCCACAACCTGAGCTCTATGTTGACCCCTTTCAGCCATGGCTGGAGTGGCTAGGATGCAAGACACCAAGTCCCTAGGCTGCACATAGCACGTAAAACCACATTTTCTTCCTACACCTCCAGGCCTATGATGGGAGGGACTTCCATGAAGACCTTTGACATGCCGTGGAGATATTTTCCCCATTGTCTTGGGGATTAACATTCTTTACTTATGCAATTTTTTGCAGCCAGCTTGAATTTCTGCTTAGAAAATGTGATTTTCTTTTCTACCACATTGTCAAGACTGCAAATTTTCCAAATTTTTATGCTCTGCTTCCCTTATAAAACCGAATGTCTTTAACAACACCCAAGTTACCTCTTGAATACTTTGCTGCTTAGAAATTTCTTCTGCCAGATTCCCTAAATCACCTCTCTCAAGTTCAAAGTTCCACAAATCTCTGGGACAGGGGCAAAATGCCACCAGTCTCTTTGCTAAAGCATAACCAGAGTCACCTTTGCTGCAATTCCCAACAAGTTCCTCATCTTCATCTGAGACCACCTCAGCCCAGCTTTCATTGGCTATATCATTATCAGCATTTTGAACAAAGTCATTCAACAACTCTCTAGGGAGTTCCAAACTTTCCCACATTTTTCTCTCTTCTTCTGAGCCCTCCAAAATGTTCCAGCCTCTCCCTGTTACCCAGTTGCAAAGTTGCTTCAACATTTTCGGGTATCTTTTCAGCAACACCCCACTCTACTGATATCAATTTACTGTATTAGTTCATGCTCATGCTGCTGATAAGGACATACCCAAGACTGGGCAACTTAACAATGAATGAGGGTTATTGGACTTACAATTCCACATGGCTGGGGAGGCCTCACAATCATGGCAGAAGGCAAGGAGGAGCAGGTCACCTCTTACATGGATGGCAGCAGGCAAAGACAGAATGTACCAGCAGGGGAAATGCTAGATGCGTATAAAACCATCAGATCTTGTGAAAACTAATTCCTACCACGACAATATTATGGGGTAAACCATTTCTATGATTTGATTACCTCCCACTGGGTCCCTCCCACAATATGTGGGAATTATGGGAGTACAATTCAAGATGAGAGCTGGGTGGTGACACAAAACCAAACTATATCAATAAGCAACCAGTGACCAATTCTGGAGAAACAGAGACATACAACCTTTTATACAGATAATTCAAAACAGCTCTGTGGAGGAAACTGAAAGGAATTAAACACACAGAGAAGGAATTCAAAATTCTATTAGATTAACATAACAAAGAGATTCAAGTTATTAAAAAGAATAAAGAGAGATTCTGGAGCTTAAAAATGTAATTGATATACAGAGAATACATCAGAGTCTCTTAATAGCAGAATTGATGAAGCTGAAAGAATTGTCCAAGATGAAAGACTTAGTGAGCCTGATGAAAGACTTAGTGAGCTATTTGAAAATACATGGTCAGAGGAGACAAAAGAACAGAGAACTAAAAAAAAAAGTAAATACAGCACACCTACAAGATCTAGAAAATAATCTCCAAAAACAGATCTAAGAGTTATCGGCCTTAAAGTTGAGTTAGAGAAAGTGATAGGGGTAGAAAGTTTATTTAAAGGGATAGTAACAGAGAACATCTCAGACCTAGAGAAAGAAATCCATATCCAAATACAAATAGGTTATAGAACATCAAGCAGGTTTAACCCAAATTAGATTACCTTCAGGCATTTAATAAACTCCTAAAGATGAAAAATGCAATCAGAAAGAAAATGAGCAATATAAAATAATATGAAAGTAAAAACATACTGATAATTGTGAGCACTCAGAAAAACACAGACTATTATAACACTGAAACTGTGATGTGCAAACTACTGTTATCTTAAGCAGAAACTCTAAAGGATGAACCAATAAAAACTAATAAATATAATTTTATGGCATATATATTATAATAATACATAAATAGAATCAACAAAAAGTTGTAAAGTAAGGTGATAAAGTTAAAATGTAGAGGTTTCTATTTTCTTTGCTTCTTTGTTTATGCTAACAGTGTTAAGTTGTTATCAGCCTAAAATAATGGCTTCTAAGATAGTATTTTCAAAGTTCATGGTAACCTCAAATCAAAAAACATACAACAGGTACACAAAAAATAAAAATTAAGAAATTAAGTCATATCACCAGAGAAATTCATCTTCACTGAAAGGAAGACAGGAAGAAAGTAAAGAAGGAGAGACAATCACAAAAAAAAGGAAACAGAAAACAAATAACAAAATGGTAGGAGTGAGTCCTTACTTATCAACAATGATGTTGTGTATTAGTCGACTAAACACTCTACTCAAAAGACATACATTGGATGAATGGATTTAAAAAATATGATACAATGATCTGTTGTGTTTAAGAAAAAAATAATAACCTATTAAGACACCTATAGACTGAAAATAAAGTGATAAAAAAAAAAAAGACAGTCCACGTCAATGGAAACAACAAAAAGAGCAAAAGTAGCTATAACTATATCATACAGAATGGATTGCAAGACAAAAACTGTAAGAAGTGGCAAAGATGATGATAAAGGGGTAAATTCAGCAAGGAGATATAACGATTATAAATAATATCCATCTAACACTGGAGCACCCAGATATATAAAGCAAAGATTATTAGGGCTAAAGAAAGAGATAAATGCCAATGCAATAATGATCTAGGATTCTTTTGCTCCTTAGTTCAGCTAAAATCCGGTTCTTATCTCATGACCAGGAAAATATAGGCACAGAGATACAACAAAGAATGTGGAGGGTGCACTTATTAGATAAAAAGAAAGCTCTCAGCAAAGAAGGAGAGGGTTCTGCTAAAAGGCTCCCACCTCACAGACTGAATACCAGGTCACCACACATGAGCTGAAGAGGCCCGGCTCCTCCCGTTGCATATGGCATGAATTACTGGTGGGTCCACCCATTCTCAAAATGCATATGCAGGTCCCCAGTTCACTGCAGGCAAGCCCAAGCAAGACCTTGTACAGATTCCCTTACCTGCCTCCTGCATCTATCAATAATAACTGGAGACTTCAATACCCTACGTTCAGCATTAGATAGATCTTCTCACCAGAAAATCAACAAAGAAACATGGGACTTAAACTTCACTATAGACCAAATGGACCAAATAGATATTTATGATCATTTTATCCAATAGATGCAGAATATACACTTTTTTCCCCTCAGTACATGGATCATTCTCAAGGCGGTACCATATGTTAACTCACAAATCGAGTA
Source organism: Piliocolobus tephrosceles (assembly GCF_002776525.5). Classification (NCBI taxonomy): domain Eukaryota; kingdom Metazoa; phylum Chordata; class Mammalia; order Primates; family Cercopithecidae; genus Piliocolobus; species Piliocolobus tephrosceles. The sequence goes on along the minus strand of NC_045444.1, from coordinate 13,786,129 downwards.
TTAAAACATTAAAAAATCTGAAGTAATATCAAGCATCTTCTCTGACTACAATGAAATAAAACTAAAAATTAATAACAAGTGGAATTTTGGAAATGATATGAATATATGAAAATTAAACAATATGCGCCTGAGTGGTGGTCAGTATGTCTATGAATACAAAATTAATTCAGGATAAAAAGTTAATTATGAAGGAAGCTGAAAACTTTCCTGAAACAAATGATAATGTAAACAAAATATACTAAAACTTATGAGATACAGCAAAAGCAGTACAACGAAGGAAGATTATAGCTATAAATTTCTAATCAAAAAAGAAGAAAAATTTTAAATGAACCACCAAACAATTTATCTTGAAGAACTGAAAAGCATGATAAACCAACAACTAGTAGAAGAAAATGAATCATAAAAATCAGAGCAGAAATAAATGAAATTGAACAAAACAAAGCAAAAGGTCAATAAAACATAAAAGAATAAAACAAGTTAAATAAACTCTCCAAGCCAGAAGAGAGTGGGGGCCAATATTCAACATTCTTAAAGAAAAGAATTTTCAACCCAGAATTTCATATCCAGCCAAAGTAAGTTTCACAAGTGAAGGAGAAATAAAATTCTTTACAAACAAATGCTTAGAGATTTTGACACCACCAGGCCTGCCCTACAAGAGATCCTGAAGGAAGCACTAAACATGGAAAGGAAAAACCAGTATCAGCCACTGCAAAAACATGCCAAAATGTAAAGACCATCAATGCTAGGAAGAAATTGCATCAACTACTGAGCAAAATAACCAGTTAATATAATAATGACAGGATCAAGTTCACACACAACAATATTAACCTTAAATGTAAATGGACTATATGGTCCAATTAAAAGACACAGACTGGTAAATTGGATAAAGACTCAAGACCCATCAGTTGGCTGTATTCAGGAGACCCATCTCATATGCAGTGACACACAAAGGCACAAAATAAAGGGATGCAAGAAGTTCTACTAAGCAAATGGAAAACAAAAAAAAAAGCAGGGGTTGCAATCCTAGTCTCTGATAAGACAGACTTTAAACCATCAAAGATCAAAAGAGACAAAGAAGGCCATTACATACTGGTAAAGAGATCAATTCATCAGGAAGAGCTAATTATTGTAAATATATATGCACACAATACAGGAGCACCCAGATTCATAAAGCAAGTCCTTACAGACTTACAAATAGACTTAGACTCCCATACAATAATAATGGGAAACTTTAACACCCCACTGTCAACATTAGACAGATCAACGAGACAGAAAGTTAACAAGGATATCCAGGAATTGAATAGAGGGAAATTTATAGCACAAATGCCCACAAGAGAAAGCAGGAAAGATCTAAAATTGACACCCTAACATCACAATTAAAAGAACTAGAGAAGCAAGAGCAAACACATTCAAAAGCTAGTAGAAGGCAAATAACTAAAATAAGAGCAGAACTAAAGGACACAGAGACACAAAAAACCCTGCAAAAAATCAATGAATCCAGGACCTGGTTTTCTGAAAAGATCAACAAAATTGATAGACCACTAGCAAGACTAATAAAGAAGAAAAGAGAGAAGAATCAAATAGATGTATTAAAAAATGATAAATGATAAAGGGGATATCACCACCGATCCCACAGAAATACAAACTACCATCAGAGAATACTATAAACAGCTCTTTGCAAATAAACTAGAAAACCTAGAAGAAATGGATAAATTCTTGGACACATACTTTCCCAAGACTAATCCAGGAAGAAGTTGAATCCCTGAATAGACCAATAGCAGGCTCTGAAATTCAGGCAATACTTAATAGCCTACAAACCAAAAAAAGTCCAGGAATACACGGATTCACAGCCAAATTCTACCAGAGGTACAAGGAGAAGCTGGTACCATTCCTTCTGAAACTCTTCCAATCAATAGAAAAACAGGGAATCCTCCCTAACTCATTTTATGAGGCCAACATCATCCTGATACCAAAGCCTGGCAGAGACACAACAAAAAAAGAGAATTTTAGACTAATATCCCTGAGGAACATCGATGCAAAAATCCTCAATAAAACACTGGCAAACCGAATCCAGCAGCACATCAAAAAGCTTATCCACCATGATCAAGAGGGCTTCATCCCTGGGATGGAAGACTGGTTCAACATACGCAAATCAATAAACGTAATACAGCATATAAACAGAAACAAAGACAAAAACCACGTGATTATCTCAATAGATGCAGAAAAGGTCTTTGACAAAATTCAACAGCCCTTCATACTAAAAACTCTCAATAAATTTGGTATTGATGGAATGTATCTCAAAATAATAAGAGCTATTTGTGACAAACACACAGCCAATATCATACTGAATGGGCAAAAACTGGAAGCATTCCCTTTGAAAACTGGCACAAGACAGGGATGCCCTCTCTCACCACTCCTATTCATCATGGTGTTGGAAGTTCTGGCGAGGGCAATCAGGGAGGAGAAAGAAATAAAGGGTATTCAGCTAGGAAATGAAGAAGTCAAATTGTCCCTGTTTGCAGATGACATGATTGTATGTTTAGAAAACCCCATTGTCTCAGCCCAAAATCTCCTTAAGCTGATAAGCAACTTCAGCAAAGTCTCAGGATACAAAATTAATGTGCAAAAATCACAAGCATTCTTATACACCAGTAACAGACAAGCAGAGAGCCAAATCAGGAATGAACTTCCATTCACAATTGCTTCAAAGAGAATAAAATACCTAGGAATCCAACTTACAAGGGATGTAAAGGACCTCTTCAAGGAGAACTACAAACCACTGCTCAGTGAAATAAAGGAGGACACAAACAAATGGAAGAACATACCATGCTCATGGATAGGAAGAATCAATATCGTGAAAATGGCCATACTGCCCAAGGTAATTTATAGTTTCAATGCCATCCCCTTTAAGCTACCAATGACTCTCTTCACAGAACTGGAAAAAACTGCTTTAAAGTTCATATGGAACCAAAAAAGACCCTGCATTACCAAGACAATCCTAAGCCAAAAGAATAAAGCTGGAGGCATCATGCTACCTGAATTCAAACTATACTACAAGGCTACAGTAACCAAAACAGCATGGTACTGGTACCAAAACAGAGATATAGACCAATGGAACAGAACAGTGCCCTCAGAAATAATACCACACATCTACAGCCATCCGATCTTTGACAAACCTGACAAAAACAAGAAATGGGGAAAGGATTCCCTATTTAATAAATGGTGCTGGGAAAATTGGCTAGCCATAAGTAGAAAGCTGAAACTGGACCCTTTCATTACTCCTTATATGAAAATTAATTCAAGATGGATTAGAGATGTAAACGTTAGACTTAAAACCATATAAACCCTAGAAGAAAACCTAGGAAATACCATTCAGGACATAGATATGGGCAAGGACTTCATGTCTAAAACACCTAAAGGGCAATGGCAACCAAAGCCAAAATTGACAAATGGGATCTAATTAAACTAAAGAGCTTTTGCACAGCAAAAGAAACTACCATCAGACTGAACAGGCAACCTACAGAATGGAAGAAAAATTTTGCAATCTACTCATCAGAAAAAGGTCTAATATCCAGAACCTACAAAGAACTCAAACAAATTTACAAGAAAAAAAAACAAACAATCCCATCAAAAAGTGGGCAAAGGATATGAATAGACACTTCTCAAAAGAAGACATTCATACAGCCAACAGACACATGAAAAAATACTCATCATCACTCGCCATCAGAGAAATGCAAATCAAAACCACAATGAGATATCATCTCATACCAGTTAGAATGGCAATCATTAAAAAGTCAGGAAACAACAGGTGCTGGAAAGGATGTGGAGAAATAGGAACACTTTTACACTGTTGTTGGGACTGTAAACCAGTTGAACCATTGTGGAAAACAGCGTGGCGATTCCTCAAGGATCTGGAACTAGAAATACCATTTGACCCAGGCATCCCATTACTGGGTATATACCCAAAGGATTATAAATCATGCTGCTGTAAAGACACATGTACACATGTGTTCATTGCAGCACTATTCACATTAGCAAAGACTTGGAATCAACCCAAATGTCCATCAGTGACAGACTGGATTAAGAAAATATGGCACATATACACCATGGAATACTATGCAGCCATTAAAAAGGATGAGTTCATGTCCTTTGTAGGGACATGTATGCAACTGGAAACCATCATTCTCAGCAAAATATTGCAAGAACAGAAAATCAAACACCACATGTTCTCACTCATAGGTGGGAGTTGAACAATGCGATCACTTAGACACAGGAAGGGGAACATCACACACAGGGCCTATTGTGGGGGGTGGGGGGCATAGCATTAGGAGATATACCTACTGTAAATGACAAGTTAATGGGTGCAGCACACCAATACGGCACATGTATACATATGTAACAAACGTGCACGTTGTGCACATGTACCCTAGAACTTAAAGTATAATATTTTTTTTTTAATCATTTGGTAAAATTCAACATCCTTTCATGATAAAAATCCTCAAAAATTGTATAGAAGGAACTTAACTACATATAATAAAAGTCATATATGACAGTCATGCGGCTAGTATTTAACTGAATGGGAAGAAACTGGAAGCCTTTTCTCTAAGACCTAGAACATGACGAGAATGCTCACTTTCATCACTGTTACTCAACATGATACTGGAAAACCTAGCTAGAGCAATTGGAAAAGAGAAATAAATAAAGGGCACCCACCCTGGGAAAGAAGAAGTCAAATTATGCTCTTTTGCAGATGACATGATCTTAATGTTGGGCAAAATGTAAAGACTACACACAGGCATGCACACACACGCATGCACACACACACACACAAACTGTAAGAACTAAAAAACAAATTCAGTAAGTTTCAGGGTACAAAATTAACATACAAAATCAGTAGTATTTGTATATGCCAACAGTGAACAACCTGAAAAATAAATCAAGAAAGTAATCTTACTTAAAATAGCTACAAATAATATAAAATAGCTAATGAGAAGTGACAACGTGCTAGCAGCCCTCGCTCGCTCTCAGAGCCTCCTTGGCCTCAGTGTCCACTGTGGCCCTGCTCCAAGACCTCTTCAGCCTGCCACCGTGCTGTGGGGGCCCCTCTCTGAGGCTGGCAGAGGCCAGAGCTGGCTCCCTCTGCTGGCTGGGAAGTGCGGAGCAGGAGGTGCGGGTGGGAGCAGGGGCTGTGGGTGTGCTGGCAGGCCAGTGTGCGACCCCAGTGGCGTTGGAGCAGCGGGCCCCACACTCCACGCAGTGGGCCCGCCTGGGCTGGGGTTGATTGGTGAATGAGCTCCCTCTGGGCTACCAGATTGCCAGTGGCCAGTGACAGTGAGAGGTGAAGCAGGCTGGGCTTCTGGAACAGGTGGGGACTTGGAGAACTTTTCTGTCTGGCTAAAGGATTGTAAATACACCAATCAGCACACTGTGTCTAGTTAAAGGTTTGTAAATGTGCCAATCAGCACTCTGTGTCTAGCTAACTGGGCGGGGACTTAGAGAACTTTTGTGTCTAGCTAAAGGATTGTAAATGCACCAATCAGCATGCTGTCAAAATGGATCAATCAGCTCTCTGTAAACTGCACCAATAGGCAGGATGTGGGTGAGGCCAGATACCGGAGTAAAAGCAGGCCACTGGAGCCAGCTGCAGCAACTCGTTCTGGTCTCCTTCCACCGTGTGGAAGGCATGTTCCTTCGCTCTTCACAATAAATCTTGCTGTTGCTCACTCTTGGGTCTGCACGGACTTTAAGAGCTGTAACACCCTGAAGGTCTGCAGCTTCACCGCTAAAGCCAGCAAGACCATGAACCCACTGGAAGGAAGGAACAACTCCAGACACGCCCTCTTTAAGAGCTGTAACACTCACCGCCAGGGTCCCCAGCTTCACTCCTGAAGTCAGCGAGAGCATGAACCCACCAGAAGGAAGAAACTCCAGATACATCTGAACGTCTGAAGGAACAAACTCCGGACACACTATCTTTAAGAACTGTACTCACCACGAGGGTCCGTGGCTTCATTTGTGAAGTCAGTGAGACCAAGAACCCACCAATTCCAGACACATTAATAATTAAATTAACCAAATAAGCGAAAGGTCTCTACAATGAAAACTATAAAACACGGATGCAAGAAATTGAAGAGGACATACAGAAACGGTAAGATGTTTCATATCTATGGATTGAAAGAATCAATATTGTCAAAATGTCTACACTACCCAAAGAAATCTGCAGATTGAATCCAATCCCTATCAAAAAACCAGTGATCTTCCTCACAGAAATGGAAAAATAATCCGAAAATTTACATGAAACCACAAAAGACCCAGAAGCCAAAGCTATCCTGAGCAAAAGAAAAAAAAAAAAAAAAAATTGGAGGAATCACATTACCTGACATCAAATTATACAAGGCTTTAGTAACCGAAACACCATGGTACTGACATAAAAACAGATACACAGGCTAGTGGAACGGAATAGATAACCTAGAAGTAAATCCATATATCTACAGTGTACTTATTGTCGACAAAGTTGAGAAGAATACACATTGGGAAAAGGACAGTCTTTTCAATAGTGATGCTTTAATAACTGGCTATTCATATGCAAAAGTATGAAAGTACAGTTAGAATAAATAAGATAATATTTGGTAGCACAACAGGGTGACTACAGTAAAAAGTAATTTACTTGTACATCTTAAATCTAAGTGTACAATTGCATTGTGTGAAACACAAGGGATAAATACTTGAGGTATTGGATAGCCCATTTACCTTGATGTGGGGTACATCACATCGTATGCCTGTATCAAAATATCTCATGTAACCCATACATATATACCTACTATGTACCCACAACAATTTAAAATTTAAAAATGTACATAAAAGAACATAAACATATAGAAAGTATAGTGGCAGAATGAGACCTAGTCATTTTTCATTAATATGGGTGCCCTCCTGATTCTTACTATAGCTCCTGGGCTTCAATCCCAATAGCTGGTTTCATAATGAAATAGTTAAAATGGTGATTGCATAGATTACAGCAGAGTAATTCTGAGAAAATGAGAACACAGAGATTCAGAGGAAATATTTAATATCTACTTTTCTTTCCCATATCTTGCTTCTAAACATAGAAAATCAGCAAAGTTTCTCACATGCCACAAAATAAAGATCTAATTGCCTTCAAGGTATTCCCAGCTCTGGGCTAGTTTGATTTCAGTAGACATACTTCAGACTTTTTGCCCTACTCCGGAGTTATTAATTAATAATAGTACAGACAATAATAAACATTAACTATCATTTATAAAGTTTTCTTGTGTGCCACATTCAATTTACATGATCCCACTTACTTGTTAAAATAATCTCTCAGAAATAGTATTACTATTTGGGCCATACTATTAAAGGAACCGTGGATTACAAAGGTCCGTGATGTTTTTTAGAGTCACACTATAAATAAATGGTTGACTATAAGACACCCTACATGTCTCATTCCACATTGCAAGCTCCTTCCAAAGCAGTACTGCCTCAATGGAATTGAATAAAGTGGGTTTGACTACTCACAACTATCTCTCCAGATACTACACACTCGACCCTGATCAGAATTTACTACTGGCAACCCTTAGTATTAATTTTGGCAAGAAAATTAAGGTTTACTGAAGAAAGTGAGTACCACTTTTGTCTTGATAAAGCAAAGTGACTATTCTTTTCCACAAACTCAAAATGAATTAAAATACTTTGAAATGTGGAGACTTGTTTTCCCTTTCTGAAAATACCTCAAGAAGCCCTGTAACTTTGGATTTGGTAAATAACCTATGTCTTATGGTCTTTGGTATTAATGCCTAGGTCGGCTTTTCTGAAAAATGCATGATACACAGAAGAAAAAAAATTGGTAAATTGTAATTCATTGTGAATATACATTATTGTCCATTATCATTGTCTGTGAAAGGGATGGAGGAATTGGTAAAATTCTCTAGCCGAAGACCTAAGGACAAACACATACGTAGTCAATAAAGGGCAAGTTAAACAGACCATTCTCAAAAGAAGACATACATGCAGCCAATAAACATGGAAAAAAGCTTAACATCACTAATCACTAGAGAAATGCAAATCAAAACCACAGTGAGATACCATCTCATGCCAGTCAGAATGGCTGTTAATAAAAAGTCTAAAAACAACAGATGCTGGTGAGGTTGTGAACAAAAAGGAACACTTTTACGCTGTTAGGGGGAGTGTAAATTAATTCATCTCTTGTGGAAGGCAGTGTGGTGACTCCTCAAAGACCTAGATGCAGAAATACCATTTGACCCAGCAATCTGATTACTAGTTATACACCCAAAGAAATAAAGACATAAAAAGACACGTGCACATGTATGTTCATTGCAGCACTAGCACTATTCGCAATAGCAAAGACCTGGAATCAACCTAAATGCCCATGAATCTGGATAAAGAAAATGTGGTATATATACACCAGGGAATACTATGCAGCCATAAAAAGGAATGAGATAATATCTTTTGTAGAGACATGGATGAAGTTGGAAGTCATTATCCACAGAAAACTAATGCAGGAACAGAAAACTAAATACCACGTGTCCTCACTTATAAGTGGGAGCTGATCAATGAGAACACATGGACACAGGGATGGGAACAACACACTCTGGTGCCTGTGGAGGGTAGTCAGTGGCAGGAGGGTGAGCATCAAGAGCAATGGCTAATAGACTAGGAGCTTAACCCTAAGTGATGGGATGATCTGAGCAACAAACCACCATGGCACACGTTTGCCTGTGTAACAAACCTTCACATCTTGCACATGTACCCTTGTACTTAAAAGATGAAGGAAAAAAAGTGAAAAAGAGTAGTCTACTGCTACTTGCAAAAATATTGACAAGCCTCACAGACATAATATTGAGCAGCAGAAGCTAAATATCAAGTAATATACGTAGCCTTTTCAATCTGTATGAAGTTCAAAAATAGTGAAAAAATGAAAAGAAAAGAAAAAAGAAACAATGATGTTAAAAGTCAGGATGGTGCTTACATTTTGAGTAAAGACTGGTAGTGATTACAGGGACATTCTTTCCTGTATCTTGCTTCTAAGACTAGAAAATTAGCAAGGTTACTCACAGGCTACAAAATGAAAACCTAATTGCCTTCAAGGTACTCCCAGCTCTAGTTTGATTTCAGTAGACGTACTTCAGAGTTTTAGATCTACTCCAGAGTAATTAATTAGTGATAGTACAGACAATAATAAACAAAAGGGGCTATCTGATCGTATTGGGAATATTAAAATTCTTTAACTAGATAATTGATGCATAGATGTGTTCACATTGGGATAACTCTTTGAGCTATATATATAATTTGTGCAATTTTCTGTGTGTACGTTATGCTTCAATAAAAAGTTTTCTTGTAAAAATAGAAAGGGTAAGTTTTTTTTAGCTTATGGCAAAGAGAGAGTATAGAGAGTGGTGCCTTTTGATAAGAGGGAATTTGGAAAGGCTGTTTATGAGATTTGGGCTTGTGCTGACGATTTTTTTTAAATAGCTTGAGAAGTCATTCACATACCATAAAATTCACCATTTTAAAGCATATCATTGATTGGGTTTTAGTATATTCAAACAGTTGTGTAGCCATCACTACTATCTAATTTTAGATCACTTTCATTACTCCAAAATGAAACACTGTAACTGTTAGCAGTCACTTCCCACTTTCTATACTACCTACTCCTGGGCAACCACAATTTTGCTTCTGTCTCTTTGGATTTGCCTATTATTTTATATAAATGAAATCATACAATAAGTGGATTTTTGTAACTACTCTTGTAAGTTTGAAAGTACATGTATATATCATTGCTTCATTCCATTTTATTGTTAAATAATATTCTATTGAGTGGATATGTGACATTGTGTTTATCTTCTTCTCAATTGATGAAAATTTGGATTGTACCTACTCTTTGTCTACTATCAGTAATGTTGTTATAAACATTCATGCACATATTTTTGTGTGGACATACGTTTTCAATTCTTTTAAATACCTAGAAGTGAAGTTGCTAGACCGTATGATCACTCTATGTTTAAACTTTTGAGGAATTTCCAAATTGTCCTCCACAGTGACTATCCATTTGGCAATCCCATCAGCATTGTATGAGGATTCCAATATCTATACCTACTCACAAACATCTGTTATTATCTGATTTTTTATTTCAGCCATCCAATTCTGCATGAAATGGTATCTCGACTTGGTTTTGATGTAAATTTCCTTATGACTCATGATGCTGAGCAACTTTTCATTTGCATATTATCCATTTGTATATTTTCTTTAGAGAAATGTGTGTTCATATCTGTTGCCCATATATTATTGATTCTTCATTTTTATTGTTGGGATTTAAGAGTTCTTTACGCATTCTAGATAGAAGTCTCAACAGATAAATGATTTGCAATATTTTCTCCCATTTTATGGGTTGTCTTTTCACTCTTAGTGTCGTCCTTTGAAGTATAAATATTTTTAATTTGATAAAGTACAGTTTACCTATTTATTTTTCTTTTGTTGATTGTTCTTTTGATTGGTGTTATGTCTAACAAACAATTTTCTCATCCAAGGTCATGAAGATTTATTATTTTTTTTCTTATGTCACAATGCTGAACTCATTTGTTAGTTTTAATAGCATGGGTGTGTATGTGTGTATGTGTATGTGTCTGGGTGTATGTGTGTGTGTTTGTACATTTTGTATATACCAGATCATCTTGTTTGAGAATATAGATATTTCTACTGTTTTGCTTCCAAGCTAGATGACTTATTTAATTTTTTTGCCTAAATGCCCTGCCTGAAATCTCCAGCATAAGGATGATTAGTTTTTTTAATTTTTTTATTACTAGTTTTTTGAGGTTTTTTTTTTTAATCAGAAAAGTATACTGGATTTCGTCAGATTATTTTTCTCACCTTAATGCAATTATCATATGGATTCTGTTATTATATTACTTTAAATTACATTAATTTATTTTTGTTCATTGAACTAATTTTGCATTACTAGGATAAATCTCACTTGGTTATGTCATATAATTATTTTTACATGTTTTTGGATTCAGCTAGGATTTTGTTTAAAAAATTTTGCATCGATATTTGTAAGAGATATTGCTCAGTGTTTTTCTTTCCCTCTGATGTTTTTGTCTGGCTTTGGTAACAGGGTCATACTGGCCTCATAGAATAAGTCAGAACATGATTCCTTCTCTTTTAATTTTTGAAGGAGTTTGTGAAAAATTGGTGTTCATTTTGCATTAAATATTTGGTCAAATTCACCTGTAAAGTCATCTGGTCCTAGTATTTTCTTTATTTAAAATGTTCTTTTTCCTTTTGGTTTCTTTCCTTTTATTTTTGGAGACAGGGTCTCTCTATGTCACCCAGTCTGAAGTTCAGTAGTATAATCACAGCTCACTGCAGCCTCAACCTCCCAGGCTCAAGTGATCCTCCCACCTCTGCCTCTGGAGTAGCTGGGACTACAGGCACTTGCCACCATGCCTGGTTACTTTTTATTTCTTTATTTATTTTGTAGAAACACGGTCTCTCTATGTTGCCCGGTCCAGTCTTAAACTCCTGGGCTCAAGTGATCCTCCCACCTCAGCCTCCCAAAGTGCTGGGGTTACAGGCGTGAGCCTCTGCACCCAGACAGAATTTTTTAAATTAGAAATTTAACCTATTTATTTGTTAGACGTTTAGCATATTTAATATTTCTACACATAATTATTCATACTATACCCTTATATATTTTTTTCTTTTCATGAGTTCTCACTATTTAGCTCATACTTATAAGTGAGAACACGCAGTGTTTAGTTTTCTGTTTCTGCATTAGTTTGCTAAGGATAATGGTCTCTAGCTCCATTCTCATTCCTGAAAAGACAGGATCTCATTCTTTTTCATGGCTGCTTAGAATTCCATGATGTATATGTACCACATTTTCTACATCCATTGATAGGTATATAGGATGGGCATAAGTTACATTGATGGGTATATAGGTTGGTTTCATGTCTTTGCTATTGTGAATGGTGATTTAATGAATATTTACACGTATGTGTCTTTATGGTAGACTGATTTATATTCCTCGCGTATATACCTGGTAATAGGATTGCTGGGTTGAATGGTAGTTATGTTTTTAGCTCTTGAGCTATCGTCATACCGCTTTCCACAGTCACTGAACTGCTTTACAGTTCCATCAACAGTAGATAAGCATTCCCTTTTCTCTGCAATCTTGCCACATCTGTTATTTTTTGCCTTTTTATGATAGCCATTCTGACTGATGTGACGTAAGATGGTATCTCATTGTGATTTTTATTTACATTTTTCTAATTATTAGTTACTTTGGCCTTTTTTTCATATGCTTGTTGGTTCCAGGTATCTCTTCTTGGATAGAAAAGTTTCTGTTACTATACTTTGCCCACTTTTTAATGTTTTTTTTTTTTTTTCTTGTAAATGTGTTTAAGTATCTTATAGAAGCTGAATAATAGAACCTTTTTCAGATGCATAGTTTGTAAAAATTTTCTCTCATTCTGTAGGTTGTCTGTTTGCTCTGTTGACAGTTTCTTTGGCTATGCAGAAGCTCTTTAGTAGATACCATTTGCCAATTTTTCCTTTTATGTGATTGCTAAAAAAGGGCCTGGTCTAGATGAATTCACAGCCAAATTCCACCAGAAGTACAAGAGGAGTGAATATCATTCCTACTGAAACCATTCCAAAAACTTGAGGAGAAGAGAATCCTCCCCAACTCACTCTATGAGGCCTGCATCATCCTGATACCAAAACGTGGCAGAGACACAACATAAACAACAACAACAAAAATGTCAGGCCAATATATTTGATGAGCATTAATGCAAAAATTCTCAACAAAATACTAGCAAACTGAATCCAGCAGCATGTCAAAATGCTAATCCACCATGATCATGTACGCTTTATTCCTAGTATGGAAGGTTGGTTCAACATAGGCAAATCAAGAAATGTGATTCATCATGTAAACATAACTAAGGACAAAAACCAAACCACATGATTATCTCAATAGATACAGAAAAAGCTTTTGATAAAATTCAACATCCTTTCATGTTAAAAACTCTCAATAAACTAGGTATTAAAGGAACAGACCTCAAAATAATAAGAGCCATCTATGACAAACCCAAAGTCAGCATCATACTGAATGAACAAAAGTTGGAAGCATTCCCCTTGAAAACCAGCACAAGATAAGTATGCTCTCTCTCACCAATCCCGTTCAACATAGTACAGGAACTCCTGTCCAGAGCTATCAGGCAAGAGAAAGAAATAAAAGGCATTCACTTAGGAAGAGAGGAAGTCAAACTCTCCCTGTTTGCAAATGACATGATTCTATATAAAGAAAACTCCATTGTTTCAGCCTAAAAGTGCCTTAAGCTTACAAACACCTTCAGCAAAAATTCAGCATACAAAATCAATGTACAAAAATCACTAGCATTCCTACACACCAACCACACCCAAGTCAAGAGCCTAATTAGGAATATAATCCCATTCAAAATTGTCACAAAAGAATAAAATACCTAGGAATACAGCTAACCAGAGAGGTGAAAGATGTCTCCAATGAGAATTACAAAACACTGCTGAATGAAATCAGAGATGACACACATGGAAAAACATGCCATGCTCATGGTTAGGAATAATAGGAAGAATCAATAGTCACAAAATGGTCATACTGTCCAAAGTAATTTATAGAGAATTTCTTAATGTCCTTGAACCATTACATTTCCTATTTTTTTAGAGACTCTGTGTGTGTGTGTGTGTGTGTGTGTGCATTCAATATTCTAACAGTTTACAACTCTGTCTTAGACTTTACTTCCTGCTTGTGCAGACCCCCAGGGTTCCCCACAGGTGAGAAATTAAGGCCTTAGCAAATCTTTCCTGGGTATGTCCTCAGCTCTGCACATATGCATGAACTTCTAATTTCCTAGATATATGTTGGAGTTTTCAAAACCCCTTATGGACATCTCATTTCTAGCTTCTCCTTTTAAGTGTTTTGATCTCCCTCTTATGCCTCAGCTCTTGTTGCTGACTCAGAGAGCTGTGATGTTAAATAACTGCCACTGATTCTTCTTTTTCTCTTCCTCCTCCTTCTCCTCCCCCTGCTCCTCCTCCCTCTCTCCCTCCTCCTTCTCCTCTTCCTTCCCTTTCTCTTCCTCTTCTTCCCCTTCCCCTTCCCTCTTCTCCTTCTCCTTCTTCCTCTTCTTGACAAATGCATCAGGAGAATAGTTGTTCACACTGAGCAAGCTATGAGTCAGGATACATAAAGACAAACATTGTGAGTAGGGGTTTTCAGGGAATTTTTAGTCAGGTCAAATAATGGCAGTTCTCTGGGAACTGGGCTTTTATTGAGCTTGAAACCCATTCTGTTGCATCCACTGGCTGCTGGACTGTTGGTTTCATAGCTACCATGATTGTGGGACTGCTGGCTTCCATTGCTACCTAAGGACTAGGGAGAAAGAAATGGGAATAAGTTAAAATACCACAAAAATATTGTTGCAGTTGAAATTCTGCCTTTTTAAAAATTAATTATTTCTTGTAATGCTGCATGCTCTTTGTTAATTCTCAGATCTCTGAAAAAAAATCAATAAGTTTTGACAAGTGTTTCCAGTGTGCTTGTTTCTTTTATGGAGGAGTGTGTTTCAGAGTTCTTTACTTCAACACTCCAGGAATATTTCTCCCTGCCCAGTAACTTAGGAAAAGAGTCCATTCTTTTGTTGATTGCTGTCAGTAAGCTGAGGTAATTAGGTGACTCGTCATCTTAATAATTATAATTAGAAAACAGAAAGATGAATACAGGATTAGAATTGCCATTGGTTTTTTTTTTGAAAAGGTAATTCATGTTGGATGTAAAAAAGGAAATAATTTACTTTTTTGTGGTTGCAGGGTGTCCTCCTTTCTGTATTATTTCATATATAATCATAGAGTGGTCCTCTTCTCTCATTAAGTTATGCTTATAGTGTAGCATTTTCTGAGTATTATTTATGTTCTAAGAAATTTGTTTATATTCATTTGAGTATACTTTGACCTAGCTGTCACAATTTCTGACCCCACAGAAATTCCAAGGCTGTTTACCATCTTATAAGTGAGAATGCCCTTTCTCATTGCATTGATTTGCACACCGGTCCCCATAGCCGCTCCTTCCCCGACTACTTTTGAGTTTCTTCAATGACTTCTTTATATAAGTTAGCAATATTATTCCATCTATTAGGTTTCAGGCTCTTCTCCTTCACCAGGAAATATAGAGTTTAGATTTTTGGCAATTCTCTTCAGATTGGCTGCAATAGTCTATTACATTATGTTGGTTAGAACTCTGTAGATTTTGTTTATTTTACTAAAGAACTGGAAATAGGAAAACACTTAGGCCTTTCCTTTTTCTCTTTTCCCATATCAACATATCCCCTTCTCTATTCCCCAAATTTTGAAGAAGAGATGTTAAATTTTCTATGGCATTTAAAGAAAAAGAGAAGCTTCTGAAACAGTATGAATTACCTAGATTGATGGAAGAAGTTCATGGCTCTCTACTTTAAAACTGGAGCTTACTTTGTTTATAATGAAGGAAAAATGAACATATAAACTTCTTTGGTTGGGAAATTTACCTTGTAATTTAAATTTGTATAAAATACTTTCAGGAAAAGAAAATGTGGGTTACTTATGCCAAACCAGTAATAACTTAATCAACAACTCACTTCAGAAGAAAGAAGTCTGAACAAAGTCTCTTCGTATATGCATAAATAGCTCTCTCTTTAGGGCTGATTTAATGTTGGTCCAATCCATGGAGGCAATAATTATAGTATTAATGTTACCTTTCAAAAAGTGAAGTCAGACTTTGGATATGGTTTAAAGGAGAAGACCACATTCATCACAAGCTTACAAGCAATGGAATGGGGGTTTTTCAGAGTATAGTTACAACTTCTTTGTTCTCTAGTGATGAGTGATGCCCAAAGAAATGTTATTGCATCCATAGGAAAAAAAAGCTCAAAAAAATGAAACCCTGGCTGGGCATCGTGGCTCACTCCTGTAATCCCAGCACTTTGGGAGGCCCAGGTGGGTGGATCACGGGGGTTTGAGAGCAACCTGGCCAAATGGTGAAATCCCATCTCTACTAAAATTACAAAAACTATCTGGGCATGGTGGCAAGTACCTGTAATCCCAGCTACTTAGGAGACTGAGGCAGGAGAATCGCTTGAACCTGGGAGGTGGGGGTTGCAGTGAGCTGAGATCGCACCACTGCACTCCAGCCTGGGCGACAAGGGTGAAACTCCATCTCAGAAAAAAAAAAAAAAGCCCCAGTTACCTCATGTTTTAAAAATTTCAGAAGATTCAAAGTTGAGAGTTTCTAGATTTGTTCTACTATTTATTGAGAACATACTATTGGCCAAAAATAGTACTTAGCGCTTTTCATATGTTATCTTATTTAATCACTGCTATAGCACAATGAAGCAAATTTTGATATCCCTATTTCATGTGATGTAACTATGAGAGAGTTTGAGGCACGTAAAGTTTTTGAGCTGGCAGAGCTCTGATGAACACTAAAGTCTTATTTCAAATTCTTTATATCAAAATATCTGGCAATTTCCAACAAAAGCCATAGTCTTCTATGGCAACGATAGAAAAAAACCCACAACTCTTGTGGAGGTGCAGAAGCAAGTGAGAGACTCAACCACACTGGCTAAACTGAAATCTCACTTGTTTCGAACTGGGGAACTAAAAAGAAACAATGAACAAATGAAGAGGAAGACTAATGAGCATCAAAATGGAGGAAGCAAGTATCTTCCTAGTGGAAGGGGTAATACACATACTTAGAAGCAATAGATCAGGAAGTGATTAGCTCCAGAGTCGATGAAGCAAGAGAGCAGTGGGTACAAGAAGGATCCAAGTGAGAGAATACAAGGTAAATTAAGTTCCACAAACTTGTCTGCAGAAGCATGCTTTGGATTCGTTGTACAGGTGTTGTGATAATGGATTGATGAATTAAAAAGTACAAGATTTGGGAGAATACAATCCATAACTAATTGGATATTGAGAGAAACACTTTCAGATTCAATTAATTGAATGAGTTTAGGTGATCATGTATTTTTTTTTTTTTTAATTAAAATGCCTTTTTGAAGAACTAGAGAAACAACTGTTTCCTAGATTCCTTTTGGAAAGTGGCCATATTTTCTGAACAAAGAAATTGTACCTATTGATAATCCTTAAAAATTTATTAGTTTATTTAAAATATTAACTTTAGTTATAAAATAAATAATTTTCCTGTCATGAAATAAATACAATACCTGAAATTGAGAAAGCTTCCTGAAAAATTTGTGACATATAACCTTACAAAATTGTAGACACAGTATATTCCTGAAATGTGCAACTATATGCTATCCGCTTGATCAGCAATTAAATGCAATATCTACTCTGATATTAGAAGAAGACTTGCAAAAAGTTAGCAGAACTTTTACCTGTGGAAAATAACTGAAATATAGAGTGCTTTTCAGCAGTCATCCTGAGTAAGTTCAAAATTATTTTTTCAGAAGAAAGCAGGGTATGACCTGAAGGATTTATAAACTTGGTTAGAGTGAAATGACTAGAATAGGTATTTGGCAACTCACCTGATGCACCCTAAATCATCATTTCTGTTTGGAAGTTAACAACTTATCTTTCCAAATGTCCAGGTTAACACCCAGCCGTCTTCACATTAAGAAGAATTGGAAGGTTGGCATGACAACTGAGTGAAATGTATAGGAAGCAAAATTGCCTCAGCAAAAAACAGATCTGAGATTATTCTGACCAGCAGAGGTTACTGAAAATTGTTTCCTATGCCAATTTCTTTCTATACAAAGTTATTTTTAAAACCTGTGGGCAAATATGCATTGTTAAATATATATGTAAATTTTGTGTTAATTTTGTGGGCATTTCTTGATAATTTTCAGTTATTTTATGTATAAGCAGTGCAGATAATGAAAATAAATACTTAAGTACTTAGTAAATGCTTAAAAATTATTATTTCTTATAGTGCAAAGTAGTCAAAAACAGTCAGTATGAGGTTACATAGATCGGAAAAATAAATTAGAATATAAGACGACTAGAAATGGCTTGCCTATCCTTAGTAAAAGAAGACGGCCACCAGTGTGGAATGATTTAATAGCTGATAAATGGTTTTCTCCAACACTCTCCAGTTCACCAACCTGTCTAAAATTTAAGCACTCATAGAATCATGGACTCATATAATTACCTATGTTCCAAGTGACCTTAGAAATCGACCTCCTTCATTTTACCATGAGAAAATGGAGCTCTAGAGAATTTAAGTAAATGTTCATAGATCATATAATTTGTAGCACATAACAGTTATTGATTTTTTATTACCAACCACTATTATTATATTCTGTAGGTGTATGGCAACCACAAAGCAGCTATTTGCTAAAATAAGATGTTATATTTATTTTATCCCCAAATGGCCAATATTACCAACACTAGTCTTATTTCTTTTTGCTGTTCTTCTGTTTAATATAAATTGAATTATATTTAGGTATATTTTACTTATATCTCAAGCTCTAACTCAAATTCAACTTGGTTCATTAGGTATTCTATGTCAGCCCTCTCAAGTACTCTCTTTTATACGAACATCTATATATGTTTGATGATGTCTGTCATTTGTCATTTAGCACACATTGCCAGATAGCATTTCTTGAACTGCCAGCTTGCAAATTTGTTTAAATGCTCTTATGAATTGGCCTTGTCTTGCCCCTGCAAAATTCTAAGATCTCAAAAATTAGAATCAGTGTTTATGACTTATTTGTGGCCACATACTTAACATGAGAAAAAGGAGGCCTAGCGATATGAAATTACTCTGGTGGCAATGCAGAGATTGAATTGAAAAGGAGCAAAAGTTGACATAGGGAAGACCAAATAGAAGACTTAATTTATTTACTTGTCAATACATTTTATATCAACAGGTGATAAATCTAACATAGATCAATGAAGTTCTGGATTGGATAAGAAATTAAATGCAAATGAAATCACAAGAGACTACAAACAAAATTGTACTTAAGCTAGGGAATTGTTGCTAAGTATAAATGCACAGGGATAAAACATAAAGAAAATTCCTGGTAATTGTGAGCACCTTTTAAAAATTTTTGATAAAATGCTTTAATTACCATAAACAACTTAAATGAAAGCAGTTTTTTAAATATGTAAAATTTCAAAATGTTAATATCTTAATTAACAAAATGCCTTCAAAATATACAATTATACTTTCAGAAAATGAGAGAAAAGTTTCAAATAATATGTACAAGAAAATCACACAATAAGAAATACATGTGGTCAAATAATGTGTGAAAATATTCAGTCTCAAGCATTTTAAAAATCACATTAAATACCAACATTTAACTCATGAAGATAAATTTTTACTAATTCCCTGGAAGTTAATATTCAAAAGCATTTAAAATGTGTGTACACTATGTCATCCAGTAATTATAATTCTACGAATTTCTCTTAAGAAAATAATCAGATACATGAACAAAGATTTGAGGACAACAATATTCATGTCAGTATTCTTAATCATGTACAAAACTGTAAAAACAATCTAGATACTCATTGGTAGAGATTCATTAAATAAGTCAGCATGGCCATATGAGAACATTTTGGATATCATTATGATCATGTTTTGGAAGAAATATTTAATGATACGAAAAATCAATATAAAGTTGAGTAATAAATACTGATATGCAAAATTACAGAGAACATTATTCTGAGCATATAGGTGCATGTCCCCAGTTACTATATTTTTACATTAGTTTATATACTTTTTCATGTTTTCTAAAGTCACATAAGTTAACATGTTATTTTAATTATGAGGAATAATAATCACAAACATGTTGATTTTATGAATGCAAAGTTCTATTGTTGAAAAAACTTGTATTTTAATGAAGCGAAGCATTATGTTGGTTCTAACCTAAATAAATTTTATAGCTAGAGTATTTTAGGGGAAAAAAAGAGACAATTGGACTGTTTTTTAAAAAAATATTTAATTTTTTGAATCCAAAATATTTTTTTAATAAGAAGGTAGGATCCAGAGTTAGTTTTTGTAGCTGCAGCTGGCCTGTTGACTACTGGCAACTTTGCCACACATTTTCTCAGCAACATTTTTTACATATAACGACCTTGATTAGAATTTATATTTATCATGACCTCATCACTTATTCATTTGTAAACCATTTCTTAAATTATTTTATTGGACTATTGATACTTCCATATCTTGCTTGCAATTTTGTTAGGTTGCCTCTAAGAAAGCAATTTTCTTCATCACTTATCAGAATCAGTTTACACTTAGATAGTAATCTCTACTTCTCTGCCTAACCTGCTAATTTATTCTCTTCCTGGAACAAGTACTGAGTCTCTTGAATATTGTCAAATGGATTAAGTACATGGGAATAATCTTTCAGGATACTAAAGTTAAGCCCCACCTGTGAAAGGCAATATATATTATATTAGACAAAATACAAAGGCTTCAAGTGTTTTTTGTTTTGTTTTTTTCAAGACAGAATCTCGCCCTGTCACCGGGATGGAGTGCAGTGGCACGATCTTGGCTCACAGCAACTTCCATCTCCCAGGTTCAAGCAATTCTCCCACCTCAACTTCCCGAGTAGCTGGGATTACAGGTGCACACCACCATGCCCAGCTAATTTTTGTATTTTTAGTAGAGATGGGGTTTCACCATGTTGGCCAGGATGGTCTCAATCTCTTGACCTCGTGATCTGCCTGCCTCGGCCTCCCAACAAGTTAAGTGTTTTTTTACATGCCATTTAGTAACTATATAACCTTTGGTAATTTAAGCAATCTCTGTGAGTCTCAGTTGCCTCAACCAAGAAGTAAGAACAATAACACCACTTTCACAGGACTATTGTAAAGGTTAAAATATAAAAAAAAATGAAGTATCTTAAGTTTTCTATGCCATCACAACTTCATTATTTTGAATTCTTAATCTGCTCACACCGTATAATTAGAGTATCAAAATGGTTAAAATTGGTGTGAATAATTTGAAAATTTATTTTTAGAACATTTAATAACTTGATATTTAGATGACTGGACACCTGTTTAAACTATATTTTAGATAGAAATTCCTTATTGTTTATATAAAGTTTAATCGTTTGCATTTTGAAAAGAAAAAAGTGAGCAATGAAAAATATGTACTAAAGGAAGCAGGTATTAAATAGGCAGGTCTCTTGAGCAAATTTCACAAAATGGTGTCAGATTCTGACAGGAAAAACATGCTTCCCTGCAGTCTCCATGTGTATGTCAGACAAGCCTAGCTTCTGCCTTAGTATATTTTCTTATCTTTCCATGCCATTTTTAATCACATAAAAACCACTACAATATTGACATATGCTAGATCACAAAGCAAAAAATAGAACATATAAAACACAGACAACCCAGAGAAAGCAGAGCCAAAGTCTTCCACAGTGAGATTTGTCTTTTCTATAGGTTTCTGGAAAGCATGGTATAAATTTTCTCAGTAACTAGCCACTGGAGTCATATTTCCAAGCAGCATTTACAGAGTACAAAGCACTGCATGGTAGTTAGAATACGCACGAAGAATAACTAGTCTTTTATCTCCACACAATAGAGTGTTTGCACTATGAGAGCAATCAAAACGATACCACATTTAAGGAGTAATGGCGAGCAAGAGCGTTAGACCATCAGACAGAATACCAGTGATTCCGTAATATATTTTACAATGAGGAAGTGTGGCATGATCATACAGGAAGACAGCTGATTTGCCAAGGCAATAGGAACTGCCAGCCGATGAAGAAATGAGTGGAGGATGACTAAATGTGAAATCAACAAAGGTACTACATTGCATTCCAATGTGATTTTTCCATCCCAAAGAAACTGTATTCCTCCCAAGCGCCACAGGCAAGAGTTACATTTCAGAGCCGCAAAAAAAAGAAAAATCTGACCTGCATAAAACTTTAACCTTTTAGAAAAATGGCAAAATACATATTGCTATAAGAGGAAGTCAGGAGACAGTTCACAGTTTAAAATATGGTTAGTGAAAAAAATCTACCAAAAAAATCATCTCTCTAGGCTCTATAATCTATTAAGTAACGACAGTATTGTGTTATAATCAGAACCACATTGACAAGGCCAGTTGAGGCAGTAATTGTAATTCTTACAGTGGGTTCTCAGGCGAGGCTCCTGCCTACAATGACAGTTATCTGATTTTACTATGTGCCTTGCCATTCCTTTGACTTTCTCCTATACTCCTCTATTACCTGCCAGATGGTAACCATTCTTCAAGACCCAGCCCATGTGTCATATCCTCTGTGAAGACTTCTCTCAAGACAAGCAGGATGAATTAATGATCCCCACTCCCCAGCTTCTGTAATACCACCTGCCCACGGCTCTCTGCCTCTGTTTGTAATCCCCATGCTTCCGTTACTCTTCAATGAACTTAATAACTATATTCATCAGTGCAATCCCAATGTCAATATGCAATTTGTCAAACACTGTGCTAACAATTAATGGCTATTTGGTAACAAGAATGATGACAAGTTTCAAACGGGCTATCAAATGACTAAATGGGTAAATCTGAAAGATCTGATTTATCCAAATCTGTTCAGACTCAGCATCACTCTGGCTTCTACCCATTCTGTCTGGCTGCCCAAGGAGGAGATTCAGACTCTGGGCGTTTTGCAGTCCTGCATCAATGTGAGCTGTTGTGGGTGAGGTTGAGTGGGTCAGAAGGCACAGAGGAAAGCTCAAATGAGGAGCTTGGGAAAAAGAAGTAGGGCAAACAGGTGGGATGAGAAAGGTGAAAGGTAGGACAAGCTTTTTGATGAGAAATATAAGTCCAAGAGGGTCTGTAACAGTAGTTCGATTCTATTTAAATTAAACACAGGGAATGTCCATTAAAATGTTGGAATATACACTAAAGGAGACAAGCAAAGGCAATGCACATAAACCATTGCTATTTTTTTAATTGGGTGAGGGATATGTATCAGGTCTCTTGTTTCAGGAAAAGGCCCCTGGCCTTGCATGTAGTAGCAACTTAATGATCGATGGTTTGCATCCCTTCTTCTGTGGAAAAACCAGAGTGGTGGAAAGTATGTGAGATTACGTGTCAAATAATAGTTTGATTTCTAGCTCTAGTAGTAAAATGACTTTAGAGAATTTGCCTATCCTCTTGTATCCACACTTGAAACATTTTCAAATAAACACTAATATTCAGCTCCAGCAGTTGTTGTGAGGATTCGGTGAGATGCAATGTGAAAGTAACTTAGCACAATGCTGGCGTGTATCCTGAGCTCTACACAATCTTCCTTCTTCACTACCCCTTCTGTTCCTTTATTTCATTTATTGAAATTTGTATTTATTTGTTTGTTTATTTTACTAACTTGATATTTGCACATGTTTCAGGGAAGAGAATGATTTAACTTGCTGTCCACATAAGTAGATGAGCTTGATCTTAAAGCTTTTCAAAATAAACTTGTTCTTATTACATTATGAAAACAATTTTGGTGATACATGAAGCAGAGTTGGGCCTACAGAAGGATTTCAGTAAATAAGCATTGATTGATTTGTTGACCTGGCATAGTTTGAGAAAACAGCAGACAGACAAGACACATAAAACATGTATCTGGGCCAAGTACAGTGGCTCATGCCTGTAATCCCAGCAATTTGGGAGGCTGAGGTGGGCGGACCACCTGAGGTCAGGAGTTCGAGACTAGCCTGGCCATCATGACGAAACCCCATCTCTACTGAAAACACAAAAAATTAGCCTGGCATGGTGGTGGGTGCCTGTAATCCCAGCTTCTTGGAAGGATGAGGCCTGAGAATCGCTTCAACCTGGGAGGCAGAGGTTGCAGTGAGCCGAGACCATGCCATTGTACTTTAGCCTAGGTGACAGAGTAAGACTCTGTCTCAAAAAAACAAAACAAAACAAAAAAAGTATTTGTCATCACCCACATCATTTCTGTGTTATTGCTCTTGATGCAATCTCTTGACAGCCACTTTCTTACCTCCATATCTTTCATACATTTTACATGAAAGCCTCAAGTCTTAAGGAAACATTTTAAACATTTCCTAGAATAAACATATAATCTCCTCCAAACAGCCTCAATTTTGAAATATTTACAAAAGCATTATAATACCATTGTTTTATTACTCCATGTTTGACTCTGTGTCATCATCTTTAGCTCCTTGGTCTCTTTTCCCCACTTCTAATATAATTACTCTTTAATCACATTCTATAATCAGCCTTTTCTTTTCAAATCAATTACCACTATCAGCCTCAGTTCTTATCACCTTCTTTTAAGAATATTTTTAAATTATTTCTTCATTTATGTAATTTACCAAATATTTATTGATTTTGTTTTATATTTCAGACCCACTTCTGGCTGTTGAGAAAACAACAAAAAGTAAGATAAATATACTTTCTTTCATCAGAGAATTGTACAAAAATATAAGATTGTAGTAGGATAAAAAGACAGATATATACATATTTATGCTATAAAAACATAAAATACAGAGTAGTAGAGGAGAGGGAGATGGTGGAGCCACTTTAGATAGACTGAACAAGGAGAATTATTTGAGGAGATGAGTTTTGAGCTGAGACATGAAGCGAATGGGCCAGGAGGAAATCATTGGACTAGATGCGATTGGAGGAAAGGGATTTATCCTTCTGGTTCTCTTTAATTGATATAGCCTTAGGCTGGCTGGAGTTTCTCCCTCCCTTCATCTCTTCATGGCTAATAGTGACAGCTCTGCTGCTGCTACTAGTTCCACGTACCTGAACTATCTCTTGTGGCTTCACCACTCCTCACCCTACCTTTGTAATTAGTCACTTTGTAAATAAAATCTCCTCAAATTTTCCTAATTTGAGTGTGCCATCTGTTTCCTGCTGACTCCCTGACGAACAGAGTAATTTGTACTGGAGTGGCTTCAGG
This sequence comes from Piliocolobus tephrosceles, assembly GCF_002776525.5. NCBI lineage: Eukaryota > Metazoa > Chordata > Mammalia > Primates > Cercopithecidae > Piliocolobus > Piliocolobus tephrosceles. The sequence goes on along the minus strand of NC_045444.1, from coordinate 13,761,203 downwards.
AAAGCGGCCTTCAACATCGGATTCTGGTATGGTGTTAGTCATATATTTGAGTACTGTAGGATAACCTTCTTGCTGGGTGATGGAGGAGATGAATGAGACACAGGTGGGACACAGGTAATCTATGCTGTGTGATGACATCATGGCTACTCAAATTATCACTGGGGTCAGCATGAGATGAAATGTAGACAGAAAGCACAAGGAGATCAAAGAGCTGAGTCACTTCATTGTTAACACAACGATAGTGATTAGGGAAATCTCCTGGCTTCTCCTACTGTACTTTAAGAATGTACATAAGAAAAATATACAAGATTAATACAAATTACAAGCATATGTGGATAAACATAAGGTCACTATGATTGCAACATTAAATCATGTTTTATAACTGTAAGACAAATATGGCTGAGGTCCAACCCCTGTGTCTGTTTGGAAACTGTTCACAGTTGCAGCATGGCTTCAATACTCTATCATACCATGTTAATATGAGAAGACTGGTCACTACTGGTCTTCTCATAGAAGAGAATGTTAATAGACTAGAATGAATGTTAATCTATGCGATAAGAATAGCATAGAATGTTAATCTATGCGATAAGAATAGCATAGAATGTTAATCTATGCTATAAGATCATTGAGGCATTTATGAACTGTGCTGAAATCTTGCATCTTAAAATATTGTCTCCTTGTGGAGGTAGCCACCCTTTGCATAAAAGCCTTTAAGTGACACATGAGTTACTGTTGATCCTTCTCAGGACTTAGTCCCAGTCATTGCCTCCAGACTTACAGGAAACTTAGAGAAAAGTAAGCCTACTTGGGAGCAAATAGTTGATCATTTAAAGCGCTTTAAAAAATATTGCTAATTAGTATTTCTAGTTCTAGATCCTTGAGGAATCACCACACTGTCTTCCACAATGGTTGAACTAATTTGCACTCCCACCAGCAGTGAAAAAGCGTTCCTATTTCTCCACATCCTCTCCAGCATCTGTTGTTTCCTGACTTTTTAATGATCACCATTTTAACTGGTATGAGATGGTATCTCATTGTGGTTTTGATTTGCATTTCTCTGATGACCAGTGATGATGAGCATTTTTTCATATGTCTGTTGGCTGCATAAATGTCTTCTTTTAAGAAGTGTTTGTTCATATCCTTTGCCTACTTTTTGATGGCATTGTTTGTTTTTTCTTGTAAATTTGTTTAATTTCTTTGTAGATTCTGGATATTAGGCCTTTGTCAGATGGGTAGATTGCAAAGATTTTCTCTCATTCTGTAGGTTGCCTGTTCACTCTGATGATAGTTTCTTTTGCTGTGCAGAAGCTCTTTAGTTTACTTAGATTGCACTTGTCTATTTTGGCTTTTGTTGCCATTGCTTTTGGTGTTTTACCCATGGAGTCTTTGCGCATGCCTATGCCCTGAATGCTATTGCATAGGTTTTCCTCCAGGGTTTTTAGGTGGGATTTGAATAGCGAGAACACATGGACACAGGGTGGGGAATATCACACACTGGGGTTTGTTGGGGGAAGGGGGGAGCTGGGGAAGGGATAGCATTAGGAGAAATACCTAATGTAAATGACAAGTTGAAGGGTGCAGCAAACCAACATGGCACATATATACCTATGTAACAAACCTGCACGTTGTGCATGTGTACCCTAGAACTTAAAGTATGAATTAAAAAAAAGAAATTTTATTAAAAAGCTAAAAAACATATTGCTAATTAGTATTGGTAGGAACCTGGGAAGCATGTGGGAAGTGGATTCTCTGGGTGTCATACCAAGAGAGAGAAAATATAAGACTCAGTGCAGCAATATCCATTGATATTATGTGTGTGTATTGATGCTGGTTTAAACAAACCTACTGTGCTGCCAGTTGTATAAAAATATGGCACATAAAATTATGTGTATTACCTAATCCATAATAATGATAATAAACAACATCAGGAGCTATTTCAGAAGAAGGCATTGCTATCATAGCACATGGCAGCTCCACGAAGTGTTATTGTCCATCAAGACCTTCCAGTGGGAAAAAATGTGGAGGTGGAAGATGGTGATATTGATGGTCCTGACGCTGTGAAGGCCCAGGCTAATACGTGTGTTGGTGTCTTAGTTTTTAACAAAAATTTGAGAAGGTTAAAAAAATAGAATAAAAGCCTAAAGAGTGAGAATATAAGAAAAAATATTTCGTACAATTGTAAACTACGTTTGTGTTCTATAATAGGTATTATCACAAAAGAGTCAGAAGTTAAAAAATGTTTATAAAATAAAAAATATGTTTATAAAATAAAAAAATATTACAGTAATCTAAGGTTACTATTGGAGAAAACTATTTTCCATAAATTCAGGGTAGCCTAAAGTGTACAGTACTTATGAAGTCTCAGGTAGGGTAATGTCCTAGGCCTTCACATCCACTCACCACTCACTCCCTGACTCACCCAGCACAAACTGCTGTCCTGTAAACTCCACTCATGATAAGTGTTCTATGCAGAAATATCATTTTTTATCTTTTATGTTATATTTTTATTGTATTTTTAAAGTTTAGGTACACAAATACTTACCGTTGTGTTCCGATTGCCTACAGTATTCAGTACAGTAACATACTGTGTAGGTTTTGTAGACTAGGAGCAACAGGCCATACTCTGTAGGTGAGCTGTATAGTAGGCTCTCCCATCTAGGTTTGTGTCAGTATACCCTATGATGTTTGCTGGTTGAGGGGAACACAATATGACATATCCCTGTCATTAAAGGACACATGACTGTATTTGAAAAATAACTCCTGGCTTGCTACCGGCCTGATAGAAACTGAAGAGTGGCAGACTTTGAGATATCAAATGACTACGGAACTCATATTTAATATCATGAACTGGGTAATATAGAATCTACCAAAGCATATAATCATATATGCACAATAGCATTTCAACATAAAATAGAAGCACTCTCTATGTAAGATAGGCCTGAGCATGTCAAAGAGTCAAAACATATTGGTAGAGGTGACTCCTTCTGGAAGCTCTGAGAAGAAACTCTCTCATGAGTCTCTCCTAGTTTCTTTTGACTTTCAGCAATCCTTGGTATCCTTGGCTTGTGGGTGTCATCCAACTCTCTGCCTTCATCTTCACATCCCGTTCTATTTGTCTTGGTGTGTCCTTTTCTGTCTTTTACAAGGATGTTGTTATATTTAGAACCTGCCCTAATTCAGTATGATTTCCTCTTGTTCCTTTTCTAATTACATCTGCAAAGACCCTATTGCCATGTAAGGTCACATTCCATGTGTACATAAATTGTGAGGGGATGCTATCCAGCCTACTATATCATATATTTAGAGGAAACATATTTAATGCAAATAAAGTGCATCAATGGACCCAATTCTATGGAACACACTGGTTACTAAATACCCCAACATTCGGGACATCCAGCTTGACAGAATGGTGGAATAGTCTCATAGTACTGACTAATGGGCTGGGAGTTCTGCTCTTTTCAAGGGAATGCTTCTGATTTCCAGTAGCTTAACCTGCTCACTTAATAGGAAATCGCTGACAACAAGCAGGGTATTAATCCTTGTAGTTAAATATTTGTCTTTAAAATAAATGAAATCAAATAAATGTTTAATTCCTAGGAAATAAATGAGGTCCCTCTAATTGAAAGGTAGATGATAATAAAGATAACAAATAAGGGCAGATATAGAGGAAATGGAACTGGACTCACAAAGGCAATACAAATAGGCAGGATAATAAAATGGTGGAATAAAGTATTGGATATGAACGGCGATTGGGGCCACAAAATACGAAAGGTGAGGATTTTTTTTTTTTTTTGCTCCTGACCCAAAAACCAAGGACTTCTTATATGTTAGCTTGTCACTTGCAAAGTAAGAGTAGTGGGAATACTGTGATAGTTCATATATTTATTATTGCCATATTTTTCCTCCTTATCTTAGGGCTTTAGGTTAACTGACATAGTATGGATACACATGTAAATGTTCTTCACCATAATTATTTAAATAAAGGTATCCATTCTGTCTGTAGTTTTTATGCAGAGATTGCAAATAATCCGAAATCCAACAAAAGTAGTTTTGTTCCCAACAATGATAAAAACAATTTGCTATTCTTCTTTCTTAAAATAAGTTAGATAAAATAATAATACAAATCTGGTTCAAACCACTGGAGAGCTTCCAAGGCAGTGAGAACTCCTGATTTTGAGGACCAAATTTCCAGAGAAGTGAGCTAGACATTTGGGGCCACTCATCTCTGAGGGCACTTATCAATTTGAAAGAAGTGACTGGAGGATGGGAAGCTCTGCAGAGCTTTCAGCTAAATAACAGGGCTAGGGGAACAAATGCTGGGTTACAGGGCTGGCTGATGAGGAGTAGCCCTAGTAATCACACAGGATATCAGTGGGGTCCCCAAAGTTTTGATTCCTAACAGCAGGCTGCAGCAGAAATTAGCAAGCCCTCAAATGAACTGAGGCCCAACTTTTAAATACTTCAATTATTGATTTGATTAATATAATCACAGAACATGATAGAGAACATGGATATAGACCCATATACATATTAACAATGATTTATGACAAAGATTGCACAGAGAGCAGTGGGAAAAGCATTAATTTTTTGATAAATGGTGATGGATTCACTGAATATACATGTTGGAAAAATTAGTACTGACTCATCCATATTGTACTCCCAAATTAATTTCAGATAGCGTTAATTTAAATGTGAAATATGGAACAAGAAAATTTCTAGAAAAAATTTAGAAAAATATCTATATAACCTTGAGTTAGGAAAAGATTTCTTAAACAAGACAAGAAAAAAGGCACTAACTATAGATGAAAAGATTGATAAATTGGACTGCAATATCATAAAGAAATCCTGTTCATTCATAAACATCATTAAGAGTGAAAAGTAAGGCATAGGGTCGAAGATATTTGTAATACGTGAGAAAAATAGTTACTTGTATATTCTATTAACCACTCCTACAAATTAGTAAGAACATTTGATCACACAATTCAATAGAAAAAAAGGCAAGATCATGAACAGGCATTTCTAAATGGTCAATAAACTTAAGATAAAAAGTTCAACCTTACTAATAATCAGATAAATGAAAATTAAACCATACAGAGATACTGCTAGTGACGTGCTCATATGACTAAAATAAAATAAGATTCCGAATTTCACATAAGAGAAAGAGAATTAGAACTCTCACATTCTATTGAGAGTAACTTAAATTGGCATGAACACCTGGTAGTAATTAATAAAGTGAACATATATATATATATATTTTTTTTTTGTTCCAGCAATTTTACTTTTATGTATATATCCAACAGAAATTCATCCATGTGTACACCAAGTGACATGCATGAGACTGTTCATAGAGGTTTTATTTATAATAGCCCCGTTACTGGTGAATTTGTGCTCCCCAAAGAGATATGTGGAAGTGCTAACCCACAGAATATGATCTCATTTGGAAATATAGTATTCTTAAAAATATAATTAATTAAAATGAGCTCTTACTCAGTGGGTTCTTCATTCAATATGCTGTTATCCTTAGGAAAATTGGAGACACACAGGGAGAGAAGATGGTTATGGGACTATGGAGGCAAAGATTGGAGTGATCCATTTGCAACGCAAGGAATGTTGGGGATTGCCAGCAAACACCAGAAGCTAGAAGAGGTTAGGAAAGTTTCTCCTCTACCGGTTTCTTAGGAAGCATAGCCCTGTCATTATCTTGATTTCAGACTTCTATTATCCAGAACTTTGGATAATAAATTTCTGTTATTTTAAGACATAATTTCTAGTTCTTTGTTAAAAGAGTCCTGGGAGTCTAATTTAAACCCCCAAATGAAAACAAACCAAATATCTATCACGAGTAAAACAGATATATTATGTCATATTAGCAAAATAGAATACTATGCAACAATAAAAACAAATGAAATTCTGCTACATGCACAACCATAAATTTCACTCTGATTACATTACAAGACGGAAGAAAATATAATGATGAACACAGGGCACCAGGGTGACTTCTGGTGTTCCATTTCTTAACCTGGATGAGGATTATATTAATGTGTTCACTTTGTGGTAATTCATTGTATACCTTTTTACACTTTTGTATATTTATATTATAATTCTATAATAGGTTGGTAAATAATCTCAATGGCATATTTGAAATTTAATTTTTTTAAGTATAGAAACTTTTTTTAAAAACTTGACACAAGGTACAACAAGTGTACTTAATTATGTCTTTCCTGAGAACCTTCATCTTGTGATGCTGCTGACATTTTACAGTCATACTACTGAAGTAGTAGACAATAGTAAGTTTTGGGGTAGAAGTGAAGCATTGAGTCTATGGGTTAGCCCATCTTCAGAACATACTGCCCACAATTCTTACTTCTCAGCCTAACTAAAGTCCTCAGTCTTCCACACAGAAGTTAGGATTCTTCTGAAGAGTGCCTTACCTACCTGAGCCTATGTGCTAGACCGTGACTCTCCAAAGAAAAGCAGAGGCTACCAGAGTTTAAATGGTTATTATTTACATACTGCAGGATATCATTTATATGACATTCTGAAAACAGCAAAACAACAGAAACAAAACAAATGATTGCTTGCCAGGGCCTGCGGACAGGGAGGAATTGAAATAGGGAGGTTTGAGGGAACATGTTAGGATGATGAAAATGCTTCTTGATTGTGGTGGTGGATATATAACTGAATATGTTTGTCAAAACTCATAGAACTGTACACCTCAGTGAAAAAGAGTGTAAGAGGGTTATGATACCCAAGAAGTGCCAGAAGAGGCCACAGAAGAACATCTGCTGGAAGCAGGGTTTGCCCAGTTGGAAAGGAGGTACATTGGTCAAGGCTTTATGGCACTAGTCATGGCTGCTGATGTTTTAGTTGCTTTATCCGCCATGGCCACTGATGCCTGTAATCCTCAGCTTTTTAAAAATGTCCCTCAGTTTAAACTATTGAAATTATTTACAAGTTTGGGGGAAAAAAGTCTTTAAATAGAAAGGATTAATAGCTACAACTTAAACAGTCCGGAAAGAATTAAAAGGCCCTCTAAAGACTGTAAGGAAGTTCTGAGCATGTTGAGGGGATTGGTAATAGGGCTGTTATTAAGAAGAGCAGAGTCTAGAGTCACCTTTGTTTGGATTCAGATTCCTCTTCTACTGTTCAATAGTTGGGTAAATTTAGGCGAACTATTTAATATTTGATTGTTTCTAAATATTAAAAAAATCCTGCTAGCAAAACTATGAAACACACAGTTCTATTTAATTTGAAGAAACAGCAACATTTAGGCTAAGACAAAGGAAAAACTTTAGGGTAAGGACAAAAGAAGGAAGTTAGGCTAAGACAGACTAAATAAAGATAATGAGGGCATATAGCAAATTGTGTTGACACAGTTGAGATAGTTGAAATCTGATTTCAGAATAATTTGAACCTGAAATGTGACCCTGCCATATTGTTATGATGGGTGCAACTTACATACTACCTCTTATGATATGCTTTCCCTTGATTACCCAAATTTAAACTCCCAAAATACTATGCACATTTCTGTCATAGTTCTCATCACACAATTTTGTTATTTATCTGTAACCATCTGTTACAGAAACCACAGATAGACATCAACATCTCTCTGAAAACCCCAATAAACCAGGAGATTCTCTGGGCTAGAGAGCTTTCATACCTACATTCTGCATCTTCAGCATTGTGCCTGCATAAAATCAATGGTCAAAAGAGATGGGAAAACTGAATATAGTTGGATGAATTATCAGATGTCTAGAAATCAAAATACACATTCTATGAATTTAAAACATACGCAAGTCTGGTCATTATGCCATGTTTCTAAAAGGCCTATAAACTAATCCCTTATATGTGAAAATATTCATCCTGGCAAGAATTTTGATTGTTTGATGCCTTGTGTTTCAGACCAAGTACTTATTGGCACAAGAGATAAGCCAGAATTGTTACAAATTCCCAACAAATCCCAAGAAGAAAATAATCTGTGAAACACTATATGATAAACTTGCATATTTTTTAAAAGACTACATTTAACTCATAGGGAAAAGATCAAACACATAACTTTTAGTGGGTTGTAGAAAGGGGTATGGCTTCTAATCTGATCTGTTTATGCAGTAATCAAATATACTTTTGAGGTCTAGTGTGTTGGAACTGTAAAGTCTTTCCAATATGAGAGAAAAGTGTTATATTACAATCAAAAGAAATGAAGGGGCTGATCCTGGAATTCCATATAGTTCTGCGTTTTTTGTGGCTCCTAATCAATGGATTCATTTTGTTTTTAAATCTGTAACTTGGTTCTTTTATTACAAACTCTAATTTCCACAATGATGAAAACAACTTTGATGATGCTCTCTACCTTACACCTCTCATTATTACGATACAATACAAAGCATTCCTTCAAATTTTCTATAACTGAACAATTATCCAAGTTGGTAATTTAGTAGTCAATAGGTAACTAAAACTACCCTAAGTGTTAAAAGAGTACATTAATTCTAGTCTAATATTATTCCAGTCTTTCTGCTCCATTGAGTTCTTGTCTCACAACCAGGAAGAATTAGGTGGGGGGACACCGGAGAGGGAGTGAAGTAGAATTTATTAAGTGAAAGGAAAGCACTCAGCAAAGAGAATAGTCCTGAAAGCAAGTTGCTGGTTGCCCCCTTCACAGCTGAATACCAGAGCTTGACATGCAAATTCCTGGCAGCTCCACCCCATCCTTCCAGTGCACATGCAGGCCCTTAGTCTAAGGTACTACACATTGATTTCCCTTATTGCACATGTGTTAAGGAATGATATTTTCCTCTGTGGGCATGTTGAGGCAAGCCCCTTGTGCAAGTTCCTTTATCTATGAAAAACACTTGTGGGTTGGGTCAGAGGTTCTCAGGGGACATTTCCCTTACTGTCTGCCTAAAGCAAGCTGGCTAACTCCTCCCAATATGAAGTTTCTCCCCCTTAGAGTTATATTAGATAATAACAGTCATGTGTTGCCTAATGACAGAGGTATGTTCTAAGAAATGTGTCCTTAGGATATTTTATTGTTGTGTGAAAATAAAATTGTACTTACACAAACCTAGACGGTAGAACCTACTACGCACCTAGACCACATAGTATAGTATATTGCTCCTGAGCTACAAACCTCTACATCATATTATACTGAATATTGCAGGCAACTGTAAGACAATTGTGTTTGCAAATTTAAACACAGGAAACATACAGTGGAAATATAATAGAAAGTATAACAAATGGTACACCTATATAGGGCACTTATCACTAATGGAGCTTGCAGGATTAAATGTTGCTCTGGCGAGTGAGTGAGTGAGTGAGTGAGTGAGTGAGTGAGTGGTAGTGAGTGAATGTGAAGGCCTAGGACATCACTATACACTACTGTAGACTTTATAAACACTATACATTTAGCCTACACTAAATTCATTTAAAAATTTTCTTTCTTCAATAATAAATTACATTAACTTACTGTAACTCTTTATAAACTTTCAAATTTTTAAACAACGTTTTGGCTCTATTGTAATAACATTGCATTTAAATCACAAAAACATTGTACAGCTGTAAAAATATTTTGTTTCTTTGCGTAATTATTCTTAAATTTTATTTATTTAAACTTTTTAGACTTTCAAAAAAACACTAAGACAAAAACACAAGCATTAGCCTAGCCCAGCACATGGTCAGGATTTTCAATATCCCTATCTTCAACCTCCACACTTTGTCCCACTGTAGAGACATCAGAGACAATAACACTTATGGAACTGTCATTTCCTATGATAATAACACCTTCTGAAATACCTCCTGAAGGACCTGCATAAGACTATTTTACAGTTAATTTTAAGTAGGCGCACATTCTACTATTTTGAAATATTAATCATACCCACACAAGACAATGATCCATTTCCTTCTCCCATCATTTCAGCATATGCAATTTGTTAATCATATTTCTCCAGGATTTATTTTAAATAACTCAACAAAATCACTCTAATGATACAAGATATAGTACAGCAAATAGATAACACATTGACACAGCCATTTACTATCATTATCATGTATTAGGTGCTGTACATATGTGCTATACTTTTTGTACGATATATGTACTATTGTATGCACTATACTTTTATATGATTGGCAGTGCAGTAGGTTTGTTTACACCAGCATCGCCACAAACAGAAGAGAAATGCATTTTGCTATGACATTAGGATGGCTGGGATGTCACTAGGCAATAGGAAATTTTTAGCTTCATTATAATCGATGGGACCACTGTTGAACATGCAGCGTGTCATTTACTAAAATATTGTTACTGCAATTAAAATAGTTTCATTTCACTGTCACACCAGATTTTCAGATTATCCAAAGTGAAACTGATAGGATCATTGATGTAAACACTTCTACATCTGCCCATTCTTTAAACCATTTTAAAATCACTTTAATCAGTTAGTATCTGAAATCAATTATAAATATTATAAACATGAATATGTCAATAAATTGTTAAGGAAATTTATAGCCATGTACTCAGTTTGTCATATAATTATCAGCTAAAATTCATTTATAGAAAAATAAAATTAAATACGATGATGCTAAGATCAACTTAGTTACTAACATAACAGTCAGTAAAGCCCAAACCTCCCCTTTTAGCGCAGAAGTCTCAGTCTTGGTACAAATTGAGTATGTTGTTTAATATTTAATATCTAATAACAATAAAGGGCATAGCAAGTAGGAAACTCATAGCTTTCAGTTTAATTTAGGAAAAGTTGCTAGAGTCACTACTTTAATTAAGAAATCCAGATGGCTCCAGATTTCAGGCATGAAACATGCTGCCACCTTGAGAGGTGTTGTCTTGGATAAGCTTCCTCTCTTAAAGTCATCACGGATGTTCTCCACTAGAAAAAAACAGCCATAGAACATAACCAATATCTTATGAGAAATTCAGTTTCTGAAGGTAAGTTCTATTAAGTTCCAGAGACAGTCCTGATATTATTATTAACTTACAGGGCACAGTCTTAATATTATCTGGCCTGTGTTTAATTGTTTAAGAATAATGATTTCTATTGTCCCAAATATTTTTATTGGCCTATTTTTTCAAGTGTATTTCAGCACTGCAGAGTCTAGTTCTTTTGAAACAGTGACGATACTCCCACAAGACAATGATCCATTTCCTCCTCCTAGTGTTCAGTCTTTCCCAATTAAATCTGCAGAACCTAGACCCTGTACTGATGCTTATGATCTGCATACAAAGTTACAAAATACCAGGAGGAACTGAAAATGATCTCTAGGCTACTAGCTGTTGAATTTATTGTTGCAGTTGTCATTGTTATTGTGGTTGTGTTAATTTTGTTTTGTCTTTGCTATTTTCATCAGTGATAATTGTGAGTGCCAAAATTATGTTATGAATAAGTTATGAATATGATATTTCAAAAGCAAAACTACTGCCTGTGTTTTCACTCCATCTACTTTTAAGCTTTGGAATCTCTTGGCTTTGTCTTCTCCTTCACTTCTGTATTTGACCCTTGGACATGATGACAGAGCTCAATTACTCTGGTTGTCTCTCTAGTGTCCCCAGGGACATAATCTGCATTTTCCCAGCATTTCTGTCTACAGAAACATCAGCGTCAGCTGCAGACATCCCACCCCTACATTGGCAATTGTAGCCTGCAATTAACCCCTTCATGGGATGAAGAAGTAGGGGCCAGACCTCAGTGGGTGTTCTAATGAACTTTTTATTTTCCTGTCACTTGAGTAACCTTTATTATTTTGTTTTTCCCATTAAGGGAGGAGACCACCCTTCATATTGACTTATGCCCAATTCTGCCTCCAAAGAAAGAAGAAGTAAAAACTAAAAGGCAGAAATGAAATCCACAAGCAGACAGCCTAGCGCCACACCCTGGGCCTGGTAGTTAAAGATTGACCCCGACCTAATCGATTATTTGTATAAGAGAAGCACCGTGAAGATCCCTGTCCTGTTCTGTTCCTTTCTAATTACTGGTGCATGCAGCCCCCAGTCATGTACTCCCTGCTTGCTCAATAAATCACGACCCTCTCACGTGGACCCCCTTAGAGTTGTGAGCCCTTAAAAGGGACAGAAATTCTCACTTGGGGAGCTTGGTTGGTTGAGTATTGCCAAAGCTCCTGGAGGAATAAAACCCTTCCTTCTTTAACTCAGTGTCTGAGGGGTTTTGTCTGCTGCTTGTCCTACTACATTTCTTGGTTTCCTGACTGGGAAGTGAGGTGATTAACAGAAAGTTGAGGCAGCAACTTAGGCACCTTAGGCCTGCCCTGTGGAGCATCCCTGCAGGGGACTCTGCCCAGCTTGAGCGACGCGGATCTTGAGAGCACTCCTAGGTAGGCAATTGCCCTGGTGGGACTCCTTGTCAGAGCGGTGCATGGCAGGCCCCTGTGGAGGATCAACGCAATAGCTGAACACCGGGAAGGAACTGATTCTTGGAGTCTGGACATCTGAAACTTGGTAAGACTAGTCTTTGGAACTTGCCTATTCCATTTGAGTGGAAGCGTGGCCTGATCACCCATGGTGTGCCTGTACCGGCACTTTGTTTTTTTGTTTTTGACTTGACTTGGATTGCTTGATACTTTGGTTTTGATGTTGACCTGGCTTGGATTTCTCGATACCTTTTGATTCTGACTCTGGTTTGATGTAAACTGAAAAACGGTGTGTGTGCCCTTTTACCTGTTCTTTGTTTTGTGGTGTGCATGTGGCGTAAGTGTGGTGTTTTGTCTCGAGGAAACATAGGTCAGGCACAAAGTAAGCCCACCCCACTAGGAACACTGGTGAAAAATTTCAAAAGGGGATTTAAGGGAGACTATGGAGTTACTATGACACCAGGAAAATTTAGAACTTTGTGTGAGATAGATGGCCAGCATTAGAGGTGGGTGGCCATCAGAAGGAAGCCTGGACAGGTCCCTTGTCTCGAAGGTATGGCACAGGGTAACCTGTAAGCCATGGCACCCAGATCAGTTCCTGTATATAGATTCTTGGTTACAGCTAGTTTTGGACCCCCTACAGTGGTTAAGAGGACAGGCAGCAGCAGTACTAGTAACCAAGGGACAGTTAGTTAAGGAAGGTTCTCGCTCTATCCACTGAGGGAAGTAGGCACCACAAGTCCTGTCCGACCTAACACGAAAAGAATTGTGGCAGGAATTGGTACCAGCAGTACCCCCTCCTTATCGAGAGGAAGGACTCCCCACTCCTGAGCCCACAGCACCTCCACCTCCACCAGATAGCCACACTCATAGACCACCCAGAGTAGACAAAAGAGGAAGTGAAGCCACAGGAGAAACTCCTCCCTTGGCAGCTCGCTTACTGCCCAAGACTGGAATCCAAATGTCCCTGTGAGAGCAGCGATATACTGGGGTAGATGAGGATGAACACATGGTAGAAAGGTGTACCTTTGTGTATCAACCTTTCACCTCTGTTGACTTCCTCAGTTGGAAAAATAATACTCCATCTTACACTGAAAAGCCTCAAGCTTTAATTGACTTGCTCCAAACGATTTTACAGACTCACGATCCTCCTTGGGCTGACTGCCACCAGCTGCTCATGTACAGAGAAAAGGCATTTATACAGAAAAGGCAAAGGGTGCTCCAGGAGGCAACTAAGTGGCTAGAGGAGCACATCCCAGCCAATTACCAAAACTCCCAAGAATATATAAGAATTCAGCTGACAGGAACAGACCCCCAGTGGGACCTGAATGAGTGACCAGACATGGAGAGGCTAAGACGGTACCGCGAGGCATTAATAGAAGGTCTAAAGAAAGGGGCTCAAAAGGCTACAAATGTAAACAAGGTCTCTGAGGTCATCCCAGGAAAAGAGGAGAGTCCAGCGCAATTCTATCAAAGACTGTGTGAGGCTTACCTCACGTACACTCCTTTTGATCCAGATAGCCCTGAAAATCAGTGCATGATTAACATGGCCTTCATCAAAGTGTGGAAGATAACAGGAGAAAACTGCAGAAACAGGCTGGGGTTGTGGATATGAATACCTCACAGTTACTGGAAATAGTCAATCAAGTGTTTGTGAATGGAGATGCAACAAGCTGCAGAGAGAGCCGTAAGGAAGGCGAACGCCAGGCCATGTGAGACGCTGACTTACTGGCCACAACCATTAGGGTAATTCCCCCAAAAGGAGAGGGAAAGGAGGGTTCTGGGAAGAATGCCCAGTCTAATCGCCCACGCTTGCAACGTAACCAATATGCCTATTGTAAGGAAATAAGGCGTTGGAAAGATGAGTGTCCTCAACTGAAGGAAAAGCAAGGTGATTCAGAACAAAAGACCTCAGATAAAGATGAGAGAGCTTTGTTCAATCTGGCTGAAGGGCTACTTGATTGAAGGGGATCAGACTCAAGTGCCCCCAAGGAGCCCACAGTCAGGATTACAATTGGGGACAAGGACATTAAGTTTTTGGTCGATACTGGTGCTGAACATTCAGTAGTGACCACCCTGGTTGCCCCCTTATCCAAGAAAACCATTGATATAAACGGAGCAACAGGAGTTTCCGCTAAGCAGATTTTCTGTCTACCACGGACCCACTCAGTGGGGGGACATGAAATAGTTCACCAGTTCTTGTACATGCCTGACTGCCCCTTGCCCTTGCTAGGAAGAGACTTGCTTAGCAAGCTGAGAGTCACAAAACAGGGCTCTTTACAGCTAAAGTTACCAGGAACAGGAGTTATCACGGCCCTTATGGTCCCCTGGGAAGAAGAATGGAGACTTTTTCTAACCAAGCCAGGCCAAGAGATAAAACCAGCTCTAGCTAAGCAATGGCCTTGAGTATGGGCAGAGGATAATCCTCCAGGACTGGTGGTCAACCAAGCCACCGTACTCATAGAAGTTAAGTCTGGGGCCCAGCCAATTAGACAAAAGCAGTATCTGGTTCCCCAGGGAAGCTCTCAAAGGAATCCAGGTTCATCTCAGGTGCTTGAAAACCTATGAAATTATAGTTCCTTGCCAGTCTCCATGGAACACTCCTCTCCTGCCTGTCCCTAAGCCAGGGACCAAGGACTACTTGCCAGTACAGGACTTGCACTTGGTCAACAAAGCCACGGTGACTCTGCACCCAACAGTTCCTAACCTTTGCACGTTGTTAGGGTTGCTGTCAGCTGAGGACAGCTGATTTACCTGTCTGGACTTAAAAGATGCCTTCTTTAGCATCAGAATAGCTCATGAGAGCCAGAAACTGTTTGCCTTTCAGTGGGAAGATCCAGAATCTGGTGTCACTACTCAGTATACTTGGACCCGACTTCCCCAAGGCTTCAAGACCTCCCCTACTATCTTTGGGGAGGACCTGGCTGGAGCCTTGCAAAAGTTTCCTGCTAAAGACCTAGGCTGCATCTTGCTCTTGTACATGGACGACATTCTGCTGGTACACTCCATGGCAGTTGGGTACGCAAAAGGGGTGGATGCCCTGCTTCAGCATCTGGAGGACTGTGGGTATAAGGTGTCCAAGAAAAAGCTCAGATCTGCAGACAGCAGGTACGCTACCTGGCATTCACTATTTGGAAAGGGGAGTGCAGCCTGGGGTCAGAAAGAAAGCAGGTCATCTGCAGCCTACCTGAACCTAACACCAGAAGGCAAGTAAGGGAATTTCTAGGAGCTGTGGGGTTTTGCAGATTATGGATTCCAAACTTTGCAGTGCTCTCCAAACCTCTGTACGGGGTTACAAAGTGGGACGACCGGGAGCATTTTGAATGGGGCCTCTACAACAGCAAGTCTTTTGTAAGTTAAAGGAAAATCTTATGTCAGCCCCAGCCCTAAGACTACCAGATTTGACAAAGCCCTTTACACTCAATGTGTCAGAAAGAGAAAATATGGCGGTTGGAGTTTTAACCCAGACTGTGGGGCCCTGGCCAAGGCCAGTGGCTTATCTGTCAAAACAACTAGATGGGGTTTCCAAAGGCTAGCCACCATGTTTAAGGGCCCTGGCAGCAACAGCCCTGTTAGCACAAGAAGCAGATAAACTAACCCTTGGGAAAAGCCTGAATACAAAGGCCCCCCATGCTGTGGTAACTTTGATGAATACCAAAGGACATCATTGGCTAACAAATGCTAGATTAACCAAGTACCAAAGTTTGCTCTGTGAAAATCCCCACATAACCATTGAAGTCTATAACACCCTAAATCCCGCCACCCTGCTCCCAGTATCAGAGAGCCCAGTTGAGCATAACTGTGTAGAGGTGTTGGACTCAGTCTATTCTAGCAAACCTGACCTTCGGGACCAGTCATGGGCATCAGTAGACTGGGAGTTATATGTGGACAGGAGTAGTGTCATCAATCTACAAGGAGAAAGATATGCAGGACACGCGGTGGTAACTTTGGATGCTATCATTGAAGCCAAACCATTGCCACAGGGCACGTCAGCCCAGAAGGCTGATCTCATTGCTTTAACTCAGGCTCTAGAACTCAGTGAAGATAAGACTGTAAACATCTACTCCATATGCCTTTCTAACCCTCCAAGTGCATAGAGCATTATATAAGGAAAAGGGCCTGTTAAACTCTGGGGGAAAGGACATAAAATATCAACAAGAATTCTACAATTACGAGAGGCAGTGTGGAAACCTCAGAAGGTGGCAGTCATGCACTGCAGGGGACACCAGAGAGCCTCTACCTCAGTGGCCTTAGGAAACCCTGGAGCTCGAAATTCAGAAGCTCGAAAAGTAGCATCTATCCCTTACTGGGCATCAGTAGCAGCCCCTTTACTCCCTCAAACACCTGACCTGATACCTACCTATTCTATGGAAGAAAAAGACTTCTTCCACCCAGAAGGGGGGGCATGTAATTAAAGGAGGATGGATCAGATTGCCAGATAGGAGAGGAGCTGTGCCGCAGTTGCTGGGAGCCACAATTGTATTGGCCATGCACGAAACCACTCATCTAGGTCAAGAGTCACTTGAAAAATTGTTAGGCCAGTACTTCTACATCTCATACTTGCCAGCCCTTGCCAAAGCAGTAGAACGACGGTGTTTTACTTGCCAAAAGCACGACGCGAGGGAAGGCCCCACTATTCCACCCAGCATGCAAGCTTATGGAGCAGCTCCTTTTGAGGATCTTCAGGTGGATTTCACAGAAATGCTGAAACGTGGAGGTAACTTATTATTGGTATTTGCTGGTTCTTGTGTGTACTTACTCTGGGTGGGTGGAGGCTTATCCAACATGAAATGAAAAGGCCTACGAGGTAACCCGTGTACTTCTCTGAGATCTTATTCCTAGGTTTGGGATTTATTATTCCTAGGTTTGCCCTTATGAATCAGTTCAGATAACAGGCCGGTGTTTGTGGCTGACTTGGTACAGAAGACAGCAGAGGCATTAGGAATCACTTGGAAGCTACATGCCGTCTGCCAACCTTAGAGTTCCAGAAAGATGGAGGGAATAAATCGAACTGTCAAAAATAGTTTGGGGAAAGTATGTCAGGAAACAGGATTAAAGTGGATGTAGGCCCTTCTGATGCTATTGTTTAAAATTAGATGCACTCCTTCTAAGAAAACAGGATATTCACCTTAGGAAACACTATATCATAGGCCTCCTCCTATACTAAGGGGGCTTCCAGGCACTCCCTCAGAGTTAGGTGAAATTGAATTACAGTGACAGCTACAGGCTTTAGGAAAAATTAGACAAAACAATCTCAACTATATGAGAGGTGTCCCATCGGCTTATTCTCCCCAGTTCACTCTTTCTCTCCAGGTGATCGCATGTGGATCAGGGACTGGAACGTAGGACCTTTGTGGTCACGGTGGAAAGGACCTCAGACTGTCATCCTGATAACCTCCATGGCTGTAAAGGTAGAAGGAATCCTAGCCTGGATCCACCACAGCTGTGTGAAACCTGCAGCTGGTGAAACCTGGGAGGCAAAACTGAGCCCAGATAACCCCTGCAAAGTGACTCTGAGGAGGACGGCAAGCCCTGCTCCAGTCACACCTGGAAGCTAACTGGTCTACACATGGCCGAAGCATGAGGAGGATCATTGTGGGACTCATTTTCCTTATAATTTGGACTTGTATAGTAAAAACTTCCACTAATTTTCCCCACATGGAGGACTGCTCTCAGTGTATACATCAGGTTACCGAGGTAGGGCAACAAGTTAAAACAATCTTTCTCTTCTATAGTTATTAATGCCTAGGAACTTTAAAAGGAACATGTTTATAAAAGGACACTCAGTACAAGGTATGTAGCCCAGGAAATGACCAACTAGATGTGTGTTATGACCCCTCTGAGCATCCATGTCCACAGTTTTTGAAATAAGATTGAGGACTGAAGACTGGTGGGGACACGTAAATGATATAAGTAAAGTATTAGCCAGAATAGAAGAAAAAGGGGTGCCCAAACGCATAATCTTGAAATTTGATGCCTGTGCTGTCATTAATAGCAATAAGTTAGGAAGGGGATGTGGCTCTTTTAGTTGGGAAAAAGGCTACATGACTGAAAAGAAGTACATTTGTCATAAATTAGGACTGTGTGGAAATGAATGTGGATACTGGTCTTGTGTCATTTAGGCAACTTGGATAAAAAATGAAAAGGATCCAGTCCACCTTCAGAAAGGAAAAAATGGCCCTTCCTGTACTAAGGGACAGGAAGCTTCCTGTACTAAAGGACCCTCGGAGCTAGTAATAACCAATCCCTTTGATCCTCAGTGGAAAAAAAAGGGGAGCGTGTGACCTTAGGAATCAATGGGGCCAGACAGGATCCTCAAGTAAATATCTTAGTTCGGTAAGTTTACAAATGCTCTCCTGAGCGAGTATTTCAAACTTTCTATGATGAACTAAATGTGCCAGTACCAGAAATTCCAGGAAAGACAAGAAATTTGTTTTTTCAATTAGCCAAGCATGTAACCCAGTCTCAATGTCACTTCATGTTATGCGTATAGAGGAACTGTAATGGAAGATCAGTAGTCATGAGAAGTCTGAGAATTAGTACCTATAGACCCAGTTCCTGATTAATTTCTGGCTCAAAAGAATCACCTGATAATTTCTGGGTCCCAAAAGCCTCAATTATTAGACAATATTGCATAGCTAGAGAAGGAAAAGACTTCACTTACCCCATAGGATGACTTAGTTGTCTGAGACACAAACTATATAATGGTATCACAGAAACAGTCACTTGGTGGAGTTCAAATTACACAGAGAGGAATCCATTTAGTAAATTTGCAAAGTTGCAAACCTTGTGGACCCATCCGGAGTCCCACCGGGACTGGACAGCCCCCACTGGATTATACTGGATATGTGGGCATAGAGCTTACACAAAATTACCCAACCAGTGGACAAGTAGTTGTGTTATTGGCACTATTAAACCATCTTTCTTCCTACTGCCCATAAAGACAGGCGAACTCCTGGGCTTCCCTGTCTATATTTCATGCTAAAAGAGAAGCATAGCTATAGGAATTTGGAAAGATGATGAATGGCCCCCTGATACAATCATACAATATTATGGGCCTGCTACTTGGGCACAGGACTGCTCATGGGTATACCGGACCACCATTTACATTATCAACCGAATCACACGGTTACAATCTGTCTTAGAAATAATCACTAATAAAACCAGCAGAGCCCTGACTATTCTGGCCTGGCAAGAAACTCAGATGAAAAATGCTATCTATCAAAACAGATTGCCTCTTGACTACTTGCTAGCAGCTGAAGGAGGGGTCTGTGGGAAATTTAACCTTACTAATTGCTGCCTACACATAGATGAACAAGGGCAACTAGTCGAAGACAAAGTTAGAGATATGACAAAATTGACACATGTGCCTCTTCAAGTATGACATGGATTTGATCCTAGGGCCATGTTTGGAGAATGGTTCCCAGCACTAGGAGGATTTAAAACTCTTATAATAGGAGTTATAGTAGTAATAGGAAACTGCTTAATGCTCCCTTGTTTGCTACCTGTACTTCTTCAAATGATAAAAAGCTTCATCGCTACCTTAGTTCACCAAAATGCCTCAGCACAAGTATACTATATGAATCACTATCAATCTGTCTTGCAAGAAGACATGGGTAGTGAGAATGAAAGTGAGAACTCCCACTATTGAGTGAGCTTCTCAAAGCGGGGGATAAGGGAGGAGACCACCCCTTATATTGTCTTATGCCCAATTTCTGCCTCCAAAGAAAGAAGAATTAAAAACTATAAAAAGGCAGGAATGAAATCCACAAGCAGACAGCCTGGCGCCACACCCTGGGCCTGGTAGTTAAAGATCCACCCCTGACCTAATCAGTTATTTGTATAAGAAAAGCACTGTGAAGATCCCTGTCCTGTCCTGTTCTGTTCTAATTACCAGTGCATGCAGCCCCCAGCCACGTACATACCCCTTGCTTTGCTTGCTCAATGGATCGCGACCCTCTCACGTGGACCCCCTTAGAGTTGTGAGCCCTTAAAAGGGACAGGAATTGCTCCCTCAGGGAGCTCAGTTGTTGGAGATGTGAGTTTTGCTGAAGCTCCTGACCGAATAAAGCCCTGCCTTCTTTAACTCAGTGTCTGAGCGGGTTTATCTGCAGCTTGTCCTGCTACACTATCACAAAATTGAACTGCTTTTCT
The DNA here is from genome assembly GCF_002776525.5 of Piliocolobus tephrosceles. Lineage (NCBI taxonomy): Eukaryota > Metazoa > Chordata > Mammalia > Primates > Cercopithecidae > Piliocolobus > Piliocolobus tephrosceles. The sequence goes on along the minus strand of NC_045444.1, from coordinate 13,740,680 downwards.
GATGTATATATAATTTTGTTCATTTCAATTATGATAGCTCATTTAGAAAATGTGACTGTATTCTAAATAGCATCTTTTATAGATTTAAATAATTTAACTTTTAAGATTAAAGTATCCTTAAAAGAATACTAAAATGAATCAAGCTCTTCACAATGATTTGAGAATAAATAAAAATATGAACAATAAAAATTACATGCAGTGAAATGAACACCATCCTGTAGATAGTGAAAGTTTTCATACACTAGATTAGAATGAGGACTAGAACACTTGACTTTCAGTCCTCTGTAATCTAATTCTAATCTTTCCTCTACTACTAAATAGCATGGAACATTGAGGTAATTATTTTAGCATCTCCAGGCTTTAATTTTTCCCAATTGTCATATGAGAAATTGAAGTAAATTATTTGTAAGTTTTTTTTCTAGTTTTAAATTCTATAATTCCAAGATACATTGTCTTATAGTCATAAGTATGTATTAATGTGGCCCTTATGATAATGGTAATCTAATTGCACTAGTTTCTAATACAGTAAGAAGCATTCACTGTTAACTAATGTTAGGTAAATGAGATTGGTTTCTAAAAATGTGGAAGAACAAATGTAGGAATCAAGCAATAAACATTCCTTGGTAAATTTATTGGCATATTAATATATTTACATACTAACACCAAAAAGTAATTATAGCCACAAGCTCAGGAAAAAAATGAATCCAGAGCATAATGAATCATAAAGACTGTAACATTAACTTTAGAGACCCTAGTCGAGTCTTTTTTTTTTTCTTCATTCTATATCTCTTCCTTCCATGTCCCTGAGGCAACCAGGTCTCTGATACATTTAGTAATATTCACACAATTAAACCCTGACTCAGAAAAGACATGATGAAATCAGTTACAGTATTACTCAAACATTATATGCTATCTTAATGTACTTCTGCTTTAAGGGCTTTCTGAATTTTAAAGTTGTCAAATATATACAGTAATTCTACTCTTAGTTACCTACTCTGAAAAAATTCTTAAACATAGGCATAGACATCATATATTAAAATTTTCAAGGAGCCATTATAACAATCAACAATTGTAAGCAATATGTTTAACAATAAGCAGTAGAAAGGTTAAATTGCAACATAGTCATAAAATGGAACACCAAACAGGTGAATGAGAAAAAGCACATATATCAATATAGATGACTCACAAGTATAATACTAAGTAAAATAAAAAAGCAAGTTAAAATAGTTTTATAGAACAATATACTATTAAGTAAGGTTTAAAAATATGTACAGTAATGTAATATGATAGAAACTACATATTTTATTATATACATAAATGTAGACTTTAATCCATAAAATGCCTATGGGGATATATCTATGTAAATATTAAACATGGCCGGGCATGGTGGCTCACACCTGTAATCCTAGAACTTTGGAGGCCGAGGCGGGTGGATCAGGAGGTCAGGAGTTCGAGACCAGCCTGGCCAACATGGTGAAACCTCTCTACTAAAAATGCAAAAGATTAGCTGGGTGTGGTGGTATGTGCCCTTAATCGCAGCTACTTGGGAGGCTAACGCAGGCGAATTGCTTGAATCTGGGAGGTAGAGGTTGCAGTGAGTCGAGACTGCACCACAGCACTCCAGCCTGGGCGACAGAGCAAGACTCTGTCTCAAAATAAATAAATTAATTAAATAAATAAATAAATACATTTTAAACACATACAAAATTATACTGTGTATGTGCATACAGAGCAAGAGATATCTAAGTAGCTATACATATATTTATGTCTGTCTCTTAAAATTATATAATTTCAGTACGAATTGGGGTTATAGAATATTAAGAGATAGACTAAGATTTCCCATCCTAACAAGCTATAGATAGAAATAGATACAGATACGTAAATGACAGACAAATAGACAGATAGATAGATGATAGAAAGAAACATGTCAAACTACGATGAAATGTTTTAAAGTCTCATCTGGTGAAAGGGGAAGGGATAAGGAACCAACACAGTTCCGGTACATAGACATCTTCAAAAGTTTTTTTTAATGATACATTGTGTTTTACTATATTTTATATCTCTTAATATGCCTGAAGTGTCCTCAATATTTATTAATTTTCAGGATCATGCAAAATATTTATATTTTAAGCACTTCCCCTAGAGAAGTCAAGGTGGGGTAATGGTCCTAATTCATATGCAGTCTGATGAAAAGATTGCCATCTATGAAGGCATGGCCAGCTGTGTTACTTGTGTTTTGTGTAATACTGAGTATATGGTGGGTGAAATAAATGTTTACAAATGAATAAAGAATATCATAAAAAACTTTTTTCTAGTTAGACTCTCACTTTAAGACTGATAGGCAAATATACAAACTGATACTCCTCAAGATATGTTGACTAATATTTTTTCTATGACAATATTTTATATTTCCTATAAGATATTTTTTCCTATTTTTATAATAATAAAAATATATGTTACTTTTTTGGCCTGGCACAGTGGCTCATGCCTATAATCCCAACACTTTGGTAGGCTGAGACAGGTGGATCGCTTTAGCTCAGGAGTTCAAGATTAGCCTGGGCAACAGAGTGAGGTCCCCATCTCTACAAAAAATACAAAAAAATTAACCAGGCATGGTGATACACATCTGTGGTCCCAGCTACTCGGGAGGCTGAGCTGGTAGGATGGCTTGAGCCTGAAAGTGGGGGGTGGGTTGCAGTGAGCCAAGATCATGTCACTGCACTCCAGCCTTGGCAACAGGGTGAGACTCTGGCTCAAAAAACAAAACAAAAGAAAACAACAACAACAAACAAATGTACGCACGTGCACACACACACACACACACACACAATGTTTTGCTGCTTAGAAATTTCTTCCACCCGACATCCAAAATCTCAAGTTTAAAGTTCCACAGATCTCTAGAGCAGGGGAAAAATTCCACCAGTGTCTTTGCTAAAGCATAGCAAGGGTGACCCTTGTTCCATTTTCCTGTAAGTTCCTCATCTCCATCTGATACCTCGTCAGCCTGGACTTCACTGCCCATATCACTATCAGCAATTTTGTCACAACCATTCAACTAGTTTCTAAATATCTTATGTAAAGAATTTATAAGTATTTAACATTACTAGTGTGCATACGTATTTTCAATCTTGATTTCTCTCAATTTTTTTCACATCACCAATTTCATAGAAAATATTACTTATTTATATTCAGGGTTTTGAATCCATCCAAAATGAAATAAATTATTATATCCTGAGTTTTATCTTTGTTATTAAGCTTTGGGATTACCTAGTTCTGAGCATTAGATTTAATATATTATTATTTTTAACCAAAAGATTTCCATATCCTTATCAGTGTGTCCATGTAGTCTCAAAGCATAAGTAGAACATGTAGCATGATTCTGCACAATTTTTAAAACATAATCATGAATTGATTATGAATATGTGCTTTATACTCTCATCAAATAACATCTAATGCAATATAAATTATATAACATTCTTTAACATGTAATTTGCGTTAGGATGAAAGAGAACTATAGTTTAAATAATAAATGTAACTGTCTTCATGTACCAGAAGGAGAAAGTTCTGCAGATTTTATAAAAGAGAAATGATACAAACTTTAAGTCATGAACAGCAGGAACTGGAGCAAGAATAAGTTAAGTTATTTCATTTTGTTGCATTGATAAAAAACAAATACCTTTGGAATGAAATACAAAGAAAGGCTTTTCTTGTTATCCACACCATTCTATTTTCTTTTCCCTTGTTTTCTAGGTATGATCACAAGAATCACAGTATGAATTTCAACAGATATAAAAACAAGGTTAGCTTGTCAAATAATGCGTGAAAGAAATTTGCTTTGGCAACAGATCTTATAAAAAAAGGTTTTGGAATTTTTAATTAACAAGATAAGTCTGAACAAATACGGCTTTTAAGAGGCTAGGGAAATCCTCAGCTGCAATAAGGGAATTTGAGATCTAGAGCATCCACATTAATTGAAATTTTTCTGTTCATTGCTCAATGTATCCACACACCCTGTGAGATCTGGCAGCTCCTGTCACTAGAGGCAGTGTATATTTGCCTCATTGATTTTGAGCTTGTTTGGCCAATGAAATTTGGGTGGACATGACAATCAGCTAGTTTAGAACTTAGGCCTGAAGTGGTGTGCTTCGGTTTGATCCTCTTATTCTTCTACCATTGGTACATGAAGTTGCCACTGATGGAAGGAGAAGACAGCCTGTGGGATCCCACACCAAACCTAGAACTTGGAACCAAATCGAATAACTCAGGCTAGTCTTCATGTTCATTGACACTAAGAGCTCTAAGATCCACTTTTGTCTTCAGTGATGCTTTTTTGGTCAACTCCAAATACACACTTTTACCTGGTCAATATAGTCCTGTTACACGAACTAGCTAGTATAATAGGTTATTTGTGTATTGTCATTTTAAACAAAGGGCAATTGATTCAATAAAAATGCATCCTCGGCATGTTTATAACAAGGCAATTGACAAGACATATTCAAACCTCTTTCTTGACCCTCACTGTATCTTTGATTGGTTTCCCCAACTAAATTACTGACCCTTATGCTGTGTTTCCAGTGCCAATTATAGTATTGTCCAATGACTAGCATCAAAAATTATTATAAACTAATATGAATTTAAATTTCAGATTAGATTGATGTAGATGATTAGATTCCAGACATTACTTATTTATTTTTATTATTATTCATATTGACAGACAGTACCTTGCCTAATTGCTATCAACCTGTACCAAATGTTAGGGCTGGCCATAGTGGCTCATGCTCATAATCACAGCACTTTGGGATGCCAGTGAGGGAGGAGCGTTTGAGCCCAGGAGTTTGAGACCAGCCTGGGTCACATAGTGAGACCCTGTCTCTACAAAAACAAATAATAATAATAATAAATAATACAGAGTTTAATGTTGCAGATGAGGAAATCACTGTATCCCATTAGCAGAAGTTCCACTCTGCTATACAGAAATGCATTGTATCACATAAGCAATTATAAATGGCTTACATGAGTTTAAGGTTCACAACAATATAACAGATACTATTTTCAACATTTTAGAGATGAAGAAGCTGAACCACTTGGGGTTAAAGGATTTGCATAAATTCACATAACTGGTAATAAAAGAACCAAAATTCAAATCCTTCCAGGCTGACACCAGAACCTTGCTCTTAACCAACAAACTCTACTGCTTTCATAACATAACATATGAGACCATATGCTCTTATTTTATTACAATCTCAAGACATCTGCTTTGCCAGCTAACTAGACTTAAATTGAAATTCAAAACTAGCTTTAAAGGATGGGATTGTCAATATTGGAGCAAAGCTCAGGGATGTACCACTTAAGCATAGGATGAATATGCTATTGTATCCATTACTTATATTTTCAAAATGATAAATAATAAATTATCTTTCAAAAGTCTTGAAATCAGTGATAATTTCAAAATATTTTCAGTAATTATAAACAATTAAAAAATGTATCCATTTTAAAGGTGTATTACAAACAAAAAATGTATCCATTTTCAAGATTTTTTTTTCTGGCTGATACAAGAATTAGTTTGTGTCTATGCAATATATTGAGTTTAATAATGTTATCCCTATGATATTAATTTCCATGAGCTAACCATGCACTGTCACTATGAATCATTTTTAATAAGAAAAATACATCTTAATGATAATGATTTTGTTTTTAATGTAATCAATACAACTAAGTGTTTAAGATGCATTATGTTGTAAATTATGTTTTACCTTCATAAAAATCTTACGTGAAAAACAATAGTATTAATCTGTATTATCATTAGGGGAGAGAAACTTAGAGAAGTTAGGTAACTTATCCAAGATAAAAAAAAAAATGTGTAAGGCAGTTAGTATTCTAACCAAAGCTATCTTTCTATTCCCTTAACTAATGCTATACTATCTCTGCTCATAAAATAAATTCCCACAATTTAGAACATCATAGGGAAACAACATTTGTATGAGGTTCTATGTCAATGCCATCTACTCGAGTTGTGCCCAAGAGTGACCTTCACATAACACAAAATATGAATGATGCCTCCTCAAATTGTGTTATGTATCAAGGTAGAACAAACTTGGAATTCCCACCAGATATTCTTATGTATTTAAAAGTGACATTCATTCAATTATTGCCTTTCTAACTCATTCATAAATAAAAATTAGAAATATAGCCTAATAAGCAAATCAAAAAAGTCTTAAGGACACAATTTGTTGAGAATCTTTCACAGGTAATTGCAGCCTACTTATATGCCTGCAATTCTTCACCAGAATAAAAAGAGAGAGAGAGAGAGAAATAATCACAATAGAAAGGTGTAAACTTTTATTGGATTGCCCCCCTGGGGAGCTGATCTTAAGGCAGGGGCATATGTCAGCTTCACAAGTAGACAGTGCTCAGATCAACTCCGCGGGAGAGCTCCTAGAAAAGCAGGAGCCCAGGAGTAAGGCAATTTACTAATCCCTAAGCAGAAGGCACAGGGTTGCTTTTATGAATTTTTACAGAAGAAAGACAAGGCTCACCACGTAAAATCCTGTGGTTCGATCACCAATACAGATATTACAGAATCTTTTTTTTCTTTTCTCAAAAAAGATTTCAGTGGGACTAGTCTACCTGGAAGCCAGGAGGCAAAGAAGCATATTTTCTGTTCTTCCTTTCTTATCTCCTCCACTCTGTAATCACTGTGTCTCATTAGGGACCTTCATGTTGCCGAGTAAGCAACAATTTTCCAGTCAATTCTCCTCCTTCCTACCTACCTTGAAATCTCCTCTTTGTGAGATTTTTATCCTTTTTAATTCCCTGACCTTAATATAATATTGTTTAGTTTTCAATAGGTGCTCACTTATGATGGAAGTGGGAATAGGGATATCATACCGAATCCTGAGTCAAACTTTAGGACAGTGCACATTTGATGCAAATCATTAAAAGTCAGAGTTGTATATAAGAAGCCCAAAAATGGCCGGGCGCGGTGGCTCAAGCCTGTAATCCCAGCACGTTGGGAGGCTGAGACGGGTGGATCACGAGGTCAGGAGATGGAGACCATCCTGGCTAACACGGTGAAACCCCGTCTCTACTAAAAAAATACAAAAATCTAGCCAGGCGAGGTGGCGGGCGCCTGTAGTCCCAGCTACTCCGGAGGCTGAGGCAGGAGAATGGCGGGAACCCGGGAGGCGGAGCTTGCAGTGAGCTGAGATCTGACCACTGCACTCCAGCCCCGGCGACAGAGCAAGACTCCGTCTCAAAAAAAAAAAAAAAAGGCCCAAAAATAACTCCGTGCTCAAGCTCATCAAACTTAATAGCAGTTTTCAAACCAACTGTTTAAGAATTTAATCTCTAAGTTATGTGAAAGCCACCACCAGCTGCTCCCACATGAAGAAAGAATATAGTCCCTGACTTGAGGTTTGACTTAAAATTGTTTTGACTTTACAACTGTGTGAAAGTTATACAAATACTGTTGAAAGTGCACATCAAATTTTGAATTCTGATCTTTTCCTTGGCTTGCTATCTGTGGTACAATACTCCCACGAGGTGCTGGGCCGGGGCAGGGAATTGCAGCTCCCAGTCAGTCATGCCATCATGAAGGTAAACCCCTGATTCCCTACAGTGGATTGTGTTGTCAGGTGATTTTGCCCAGATATAGGCTAATGTAGGTGTTCTGAGTGTATTTAAGTTAGGCTTAGCTAAGCTAAACTACAGTGTTTGGAAGGTTAGGTTTATCAAATGCCTCTTCCACGTACAATACTGTCAAGCTGAGGAGGATCTTGCAAAAGGATATCTGCTTCAGAAAACAAGTCAGCCTGGATGAACCTTATGTTTTATATCATCTATTTTTATTAAAACAGTTACAATTAAATACACTTAATGAGGAAAGTATATTCACTTTTTGAAAAATTGCAAAACAAAGTAAGTGCTTAAGAATGCTTGAAGAAATGTTTTATTTTGGCTTATTAAAACTTGATTTCTATTTACTAATCAGGCCATCATAATGTATGCAGTCACACAACAAATATTCATGGAGGACATGAGTGTAACGGTCAGACAAGCATGAATGACATGGCTGTGCATGCTGGTGACCTACAGAATACGACACCTTGACCTGAGATGCAAATTTAACGAGAAGAATGAAGGTTGATACCCCAACAGGTGAGTGATAATGAACAAAAAACCAATAACTTAATTAGAATAGGAAGAAGTAAATGAGTATGAAAGAATGAGGTCCCAAAAACATGAAGCCCTAGAAATCTTTGAAAATATGGCAAAGGCAGTAGTCAGTATGGATTCAGTAAGCTGGGTTCAATGTTTTGGAAGTAAGTTAAAGCAATTGTGAATCCAGGCATGGTGGAAATGTCCAGTGCCCGTGAAGTCAACAGAAGTCAGGAACTAGAATGAATGCATGACAAAGTTGTGACCTATGATACTGAATAGGTGGTTTATGTTCTTCGTATGTTGTTTGGAGGTCAATAACGTTGTTACAGGCAGGTAGATGTGTATCCTGCCTGCGTTGATGATGACTTCTGGAAGTTTCTTATTTAAACATGACCTCAAAGGTATACCTCTTTCTGTCACACCGTGTACCTTGAAGCTTTTTTACTCTCTCTGTTTTAACCAAAGTAAATATTACAGTGAAAGTCCACATGAGCATTCCCAAACTGTAGGAAGAACGATACAGTCACACTCCTCTGCATTACTGTAGATTTGGCTCCAGACCACCGTGACAAAGTGAATATGGTAACAAAGCCAGCCATACACATTGTTTGCTTTCCCTGTGCATATAAATGTTAGGTTTACACTATACAGTAATTTATGAAGTGTGCAATAGCGTTAAATAAAAAAAAAAAAAAATCCTGAACCTTCAACAAGTCTGTACTTCTTCAAACAATTACAACAGTAACTTCAAAGATCACTGATTACTGATCACCATAACAGACATACTAATAATTAAAAAGTTTGAGATATTGCAAAAATTACCAAAATATGACTCAGAGACAGGAACTGAACATATGTTGTTGGAAAAAATGGTGCCAATAGACTTGCTTGATGCAGGGTTAACATAAGCCTTCAATTTGTAAAAGTTGCACTATCTCCAAAGAGCAATAAAGCAAAGCACAATAAAATGACATGTGCCTATACCTATTTCCCCTTCACAGTGTTTTCCAAGCTCTTATACGTTTTGAGTGGGCAGTTAAAAAAAAAAAAAAATACCACTGTTTATTTATGGCATTTTGCTATAAGATGTTAAACATTCTGCCATTGTTTTCCACGTTCTCCTTTATTATCTCAGTTCCCCAGTTTGTTCTGGGTCTTCTCCACCTAAACTTACGTTAACTTGAATAGTAATAAAGTACATATTTTATTTTTTATTTTAGTTTTTCCTCTACAAGTCTATTGACTGCATTCATGGTGGCTTTAAATGCAAATACCTGGACCAGCTGGACAGATGCCCTCTCCATATCTAGCAATTTGTACTTCAAGGGGAGCATTTCAATGGAGCACAGAATCATTTAGGAATGATTACCTATCGTCCACTTTTGCCCAAAATGAAGAAAACCAAACTTGAACATCACATTTATAAGATGTACTCATGCAAACATCATATCCTGTAAAAAATACCTAACTTGATATATGCATGAAACAGGCACTTAAGAACATGCAGGTCAAACACAATATGGTAGAAACCTGTTTTGAATCCCTACTCAGTTCTCAGAAGTTAATCTTCGTGTTGCCCCCCGGTGCTGACCCACGCAGTCCTGACCAAAACCACTACCTAAAATGAAGGTGGATTAAATTCAAAAGAAAGCACACAGAGAAAGAGACACACACAGATACACACACACTCCTACCTTTCTCTAAAAGAGGCATTCAGCAAAATCTTATTTTCTGGTGCATTCCCCCGAGATTTTCCTGAGAACATTTTAGAACATATTCTGCAGACTTACTAATGATCTGCTAATGAACTGACACAGACTGTACTTATGTAAATTATGAAGTTGTTGAACCTGGAGTTAAGGGTTGGTACATTTCAAGGATATGAAATCAATCTCCCTGATATTAATAACTGTCACCTATATGCCCTTCACATCTGTGTTATTTCATGTCCCTCCACCTGATGAGTGTCATAGGTGACTTTGAAAGCCTGGACATTTATAGACATAACTACCTGATTTTCTCTATGTCCTGGTTTCTTAGTTCAGTTTTCTTTAGGGCAGTTATTTGTAGTTAAAAATATCCAAATGTGGAGATCATTGCAGTCATGAAGACTGAGATTAGAAGCAGGGAGAAAAAGGAGCTGCTCCCTAATAGGATGCGCTATGTAGCCTCTGAAAATGAGGAAGGTAAGTGCAGCCTGCCAGAGAGAAGGCACATGATAAATAATTTAAAGAGTTGAGTTGTAAAGAGGGCCTCAAGTTTCAGACATCTTCTCCAACTAGTCAACCTATCAACAAGTATTTCTTGAGAACCCCTAGTTGATGGACTTGAGGCTCGGGGCAAATAGTATGGTTCATCTTTACTCCCTTGGGTAAACAATAGCTTTTCATGAAGTGTCGTTTTGGAAAATTAAAGCTAGTGTTAACATTAAAGTGACACGCCAAATCAATAAATATTTTTATATTCTACAAATATAATATTGCATGAATTGTTATATTCTACATACCCTTGTAATTGTAATTAAAAAAAGACTAGAAATGATATAAAACAACATTTCTACCATAAAAGATACAAGAATTAATCAGGCTATTTAAGGGAAAAGTGTTCGTATGGTGACATATTTATTTTCCTCAAGGTATGTCTGGAAACGATTCACCAGGGAGCCTCAATTCACTGGAATATACCCCAGATTGAGGTTCTACAACAGTTTGCATTTTTCAATTAGACTGATCCATCCTTCCTTCACCATACCGTCAACAGCCTATAAAGTCAGTCGGAGACATTCCAGACCTTATGAAAATCCTACTTAACTGTCTTAACCTTTCGGTTCTTTGCAGATTCTAACTTTTGCTTTTCTCTCTCCCTTGTTCTCTGTCTCTCTCCCATTTCTCTCTTCCTGCCCTTTCAAAATTGTATTTGAGTACCACTTTTAGTTCATTTTTTGACTGAGCAATGGAAGAAGGGCTGATAATTAGAGATTAGGAGAAAAAGTGAGACAGTGAAACCTATAAAGAAATACTAAAAATAATACCTTTTAAATTTTCTATTTTCTTACCAATTACCAGTAGAGTTACCTTCTTCATGTCCTTCATGTCCAACCCACCTCCACCCTCCCCGCTCCTCATTCCCCATGTCGAAGGACGAGGCTTCACCATTGCTCCTAGAGTTCATATTCACCAGCTGTCTCTACATATTGTTTCATTCTCTTCATAATGCCTTGACTAGGGAGCCTACTTAGGAACTCCGTATGGTACATACTAAACTGAGGGCAGCCCAACTACCTATGTAAATAAAGTAAGGTGCTGGTACACAGAGGGCCCAGCTTCCATCACAGGACCCTGCCATGAGAAAGGTAGCATGCTACATGTTCCATATGCATCAAAGCCAGCAAAAGGTACACAGCTACAGACTTCCAGGCCTTGCTACTCTGATTCTTCCCTGGAACACGAGCACATTTAAAATCAGAAGTGGAAAGTAAAAAGGGAAGGTAATGTTTTTATGTGAAAGATAATAGTCAACCTAAGAACCAGTAAGTTGACAGTGTGCTGAGGAAAGCACAAGAAGGCAATATTGCTGCATTCTTAAAGTCCTTATTCTTGCATAATAACACTGTGTTGAGTCCTTGTTCTATTGTTTACTAGCTGTGTAACTTCGGGCAAGTCACTTCATAACTATATACCTCAGTTTCCTAATATGTGAAATAGGACCAACAGTGTCAATTTTATCACTTTTTAATGAAGATTAAACTGTAAAAAGTGCTTAGAAATGGCATAAACTTAGGTCTGCATCAATGCTGTCTATTCTTTTACCATATGAGGCTATTAAACATGAAACTTATTCAAGGTTCTGAGCATGTCATTTTATTTCAGCTCAGTAAAACACTTAATGCTCACAATAAAGATTTTAATATCAAGAGCATACTGAAGGAGGCATAGTAATACTTTGTTTATCATACTAAGACAGATTTAATTATTTTAGAAACTACTTTAGAAGTAGTTTTTCAAAAGAGAAACGTAAACAAAGAATGCTTTGTTCACTCGTAAGATAGACTGAATTCCTTTGGGGAAAAAAGTAACATACAGAATAGCTCACTTCCCGATTTTTCCAGAAAAGCAGTGCTACATATGAAGATATAAATGAGAGAGAAGTGAAAATATCACAACTGCCAAAAGGAACATTCACTGAGAAAGTGCCCATATATTTTGACAGAATATATTTCAATAGCTACACGGAATAATGATGCTCCATGGAGATGAGAGTATATTGTGGAATGTCAATTTTTAGGTCTTCAAGAACTTACTTGCAAACCATTAAATACTTATTTGGCACCAACTGTGAACTAGACTCTGTGAGGAGTACTAGGGTTATGATGACACATATATTCTGTATTTAATGAACTATCAATCGGGTAGAAGGGAAAGACATTAAAAAAAAAATAGCTGGGAGTGGTGGCAGGCACCTGTAATTTCAGCTATTTGGGAGACTGAAGTAGGAAAATCGTTTGAACCTGGGAGGCAGAGGTTGCAGCGAACCAAGACTATGCCATTGCACTCCAGCCTAGGCAATAAGAGCAAAACTCCATTAAAAAATAATAATAATAAAATAAACCTATGATGCAGTATGATTTTTGCAAAAAGATGGATATAGTAAACCATGCTGGGAGACAAAGGACAGAGTAAGTAATTTTTTCATGGGAGCAGGCAAACTTTGACAGGAACATGTACTGTGACTTTATGTGAAAATAGGTTATCTGCAGGTGTAATTAAGATGTAAATTGTGATAAGGTCATATTGGATTAGAGTAGGCCATAAATTCAATCACTGGTGTCATTGTAAGAATAAATGTTGAGACACAGAGGCACAGATACACAGAGAAAAGACTATGTGAAGATGTGGCTGAGACTGGAGCTATGCTGCTGCAAGCCAGGGAACTCAGGAAGCCACCAGAAACTGTGAGAAACAGAAAAGGATTCTCTGCTAGAGGCTCTGGAGGGAGTGCAGCCCTGCAAACACCTTGATTTTAGACCTCTGCCTACTTCAATTTCTTCTGTATTAAGTCACCCAGTTTGTCATAATTTATTACAGCATCCACAGAAAACTAATACTCGACTTACACTGCATTTTGAGGATTTTACATAGAATCTCACCATATGGACGAGGAGAGAAAGGTCATCGCAGGAACAGAAATAGGATGTACAAAACGTGGACGTGAATGTAAAGTGGTCTGCTTTAAGGAACAGCAGTGGCTAGACAAGGGTCAAAACCAAAGACCCTAGATGTGGAGTAGCAGAGATTTGCTTCACACGGCTCTTTACAAGGATCTAGTCTGCAGTGAGATTTACTTCCAGGTGCAGAGAAAAGATCGATAGAGGGAAAGGGTTATCTCCTGTGTCCTTTACTTGTCCAGATAACTTTCTATTTGCCCATGCTAACCACACTGATGCACTAACACATTTATTTGCTCAACCTCCCCTCCCTCACTCCAGCAACTTCAATAGTTTTGTATCCTAACTCAAGCCTTGAATAATTTTATGTTCCCTTTTCAAGAGATCCTTCTCCAGTTTTTTACCTTCCCCACTAGGCTCAGCTAGTACACATGTATCCATGCCTGTACTTAAGAGATTTCTGGCCCGGCGTGGTGGCTCACGCCTGTATTCCCAGCACTTTGGGAGGCCGAGACAGGCAGATCACCTGAGGTCAGGAGTTCAAGACCAGCCTAATCAACATGGTGAAACCCCATCTCTACAAAAATACAAAAATTTTGCGAGGCATGATGGTGGGCACCAGCTACTCGGGAGGCTGAGGCAGGAGAATTGTTTGAACCAGAGAGGCACAGGTTGCAGTGAGCCAAGATCACACCACTGCACTTCAGCCTGGGTAACAGAGTGAAACTCCGCTTAAAAAAAAAAAAAAAGAGAGAGAGAGATTTTTATGTCCCATAAATCATGCCAGCTGAGTCAAGTTCAGCCTGGAAGGGTATTAGGCAGGTGGGAAAAAAAAGAGTTGTACCTTACATTCCAAGAGGTCCACAGACAAACATTTTCATCCAGGAAATGGTTTAAACCAATCTAAGTAACATATTACATTCTGTAATCTGGCAAGCCACCCTTCAGAAGAAACAGGATTCCTCTAGGGTCTGAAACAACAGAAGTAGTGAAAGACAGTTCCATCTTCCCATCTTCAGTTCCCATTCATGTCCTCTTTCCCTTCTAAAATAAGATTTCATAAAAAATAAGCCTTGAGGAATCTTAGAAGTACAAAAAATAAATAATGGTAAGGATTGAGCATTTGGATTTGGTAATTCATAGAGACATCTTCTCTGTCTATGGTAAGGGAAGATGTGGAGGCTCTACAGTTTGTAGCATATAATAGGACTCTATTCAAGGGAGGTCTATACCTCCATGGGGCCAGAGTCTGAGTTTCCTTACAGAGAGGTCATCCAAAATGTGCTTTTGGCATAGGGGTTTTTATGTAAGTCATAATAAGGTGAGTTCAGGTGAGCCCATTATCTACTGAGTCATTTTAAAGTTCTATATTCAGAAAAACCTGCCTAAAAAGAATTTAGGAGAGGAAAAATAAATAACTGTTGACACAAGTCTCCAAAGTCTGCTGTATATATTCTCCTCAAAGACCCACCTGGCATTATTCTGACTTCTTTGAAAGCTTGATGGGGTTTGGCAAACTCATACCCTCTTCAGGTGCATATACATACACACACACACACACACACACACACACACATATAGTCTTTGGAAGCAAAGGAAACAAAAGAATTATTTTTGTGCTCTAAACAAAGTAGAGTAGTTTCTATTGAGATTGAAACTACAGGTGACTGGGAATTATTCTATCATTTGTAAGCTCCAGTGGATACTTAGCCTGTTGCCATTTTAAAAATAAAACAAACCATATCAGTGTATGCCTTGTCAAAAAGTTCCACAGATTTGGTTTTTTGTTGTTGTTTTGTTTTACCACTATTTACATACTTGTCAGCAATACATGTTCTCTGTTCTACCCCTGGAGGAATGGCATTTAAGAAATGAATTATAAAAGAAACTTTATTTGAAGGAATATTGCATCTTTCTTTTTAATCATTTAGACTGTTTATACCAACTTTAAGAACAATTAAGCTTCAACTTTTGCTTATATTAATTAATTTGCTAGCATTACAGGTAAGTGGGACACAAGTTTGTTCTTTTCCAAAACAAATATTCTTAGTATCTGGATGTGTGCTTTGTAGAGGCCAAAGGAAAGGTTCTCCTTCACCCTCTAAGGTTTCTTGAAAATGAACTGACAATAGACATCAAGACAAGATGTACAGATCTACTGAATATGCATAGCATGGGGGAATCGCATGGGAATGATTAACCAATAACCCAGTGAAGTTCAGATTATTACAGATTATTTTGCATAAGGGAAGAGGAGATAGGAAGAAACATGACAACTTTGTGGGAAGCAAATGATTTTAGAAAGAATGAGTGAGTTCAGTGCTCAGACAATGGTTAATAAGTGATACTCTTTGGGAGTTGAGTGGGTCTGCAAGATTGAACAATGGTTCCTGACAAAATCTGTCCAAATGTTACATTCCTCAGTCAGTAGGTAAAAAGACTTCAGGAAGGAATTGGAAGGCACAGGTGTTGACTTTGGAAGGTCCAGTCTTTATGAAGTTACAGGAAAAGGCTTTTCCAGTATCTGCTGACTTTCAAGAGTTTTCAATTTAAAATAATTGGCTGGACACAGTGGCTGACGCCCATAATCCCAGCACTTTGGAAAGGCTGACATGGGCAGATCACCTGAGGTCAGGAGTTTGAGACCAGCCTGGCCAACGTGCCAAAATACCATCCCAACCAAAAAATACAAAAGTTAGCCAGATGTGGTGGTGGGCACTTGTAATCCCAGCTACTCAGGAGGCTGAGACAGCAGAATAGCTTGAACCCAGGAGGAGGTGGTTGCAGTGAGCCAGGATCATGCCACTGTACTCCAGCTTGGGCGACAGAGCGAGAATTCATCATCAAAAAAAAAAAAAAAAAATCAGTATGGCAGTGTGTCACATTATTGGTTGAAAGTCCTGGGACTCCTTTAGCTTTACTCTTCCTCATCTATTTGGAAATAAAATGTTAGGTAGCAGTGAAGGGTTGAATCAGAATAAAAGGCTGGAAGAGCCATACCAAATAATTCAAATTAAACCAGTCAAAGAAAAACTAATTTCAAATATTCTGCTCTTTCTTTATGGTGCTGAGGACAGAGGACCAGGAAGACAGATCTTTATAATTTAACTTGCTCAGACAGTTTTGCACTCTCCCTGCATTTTCTCCAAGCCTTCACTGAAACAGCCATGTGCCACAGAGCTTTGTCAGCAGTGCACTGGGCAATGCTAAAGGGTTGGAGATCATACATGGGAGAATTTGGACAGAAAAAAAAAAAAATTAACTAACTACTGCAGGAAAGAAGGAAGTATATGAGAACACAGTGGAAGGAGAACCACAGATGGACAGTGGGCAAAGCACATATAGAAATTTATAGACACCTTAAGAAGGCCACCAGATTGAAGTAGGATGGGAAATGTGAGTGTTTTTCAATAAAAATTAAAGTTTTAGGTGATCCCAAAAATATAGAGAACTCATAGACATTGAAGTTACATATGGATAATTTAAAAATACAGGTGTATACAGGAAAAAAGTATTAAAAATTTATAAAATTACTGTCTCTGTAAGGAAACACATAAAGCATTTCATCTTTCAATTTTTTATATTTTTCAAAATTGTATGCCATAAGCAGAAATTAATGTATAATAAACAAATATAAAAGAATTCAGTTATATCTTTCATGTTCCCTTTACACTATAATGTGATATTATTACAGTATAATTACCCTTATGCTGTACAACACAATAAACAAAACACTTTCATTTCTATAAATCCACAAATTAAAAAAAAAAAAAAAAAGTGCATGTAAGTCTTACCATCTAAGTGATCACCAAGACTTTCTCACTTTAGTAGATCAACCTGAAAAGCTCCATAGGTTCCTACACTCTCTAAGTATCTGTTTCCCAGCAGGAAGAACTGGATGTGAGTGAGGGAAGTCCTGTGAGGGTCTCTCTCCCGGCCAACTCCCTGGAGGAAACGAACTAATAGTATCTAAGCTAAGCATTCTGTCTGTCTGTTGTTTCTCAGGCATTTTGACTTAAAATATCTAAATGCCTGTGTGATATCGAGACCATCTGAGAATCAGAAGGACACGAGAATGAATGAAGGACAACTATAAAGACACAAACTAAAACCCACAAAATCAGTGGAATACAAATGATAAGTGAAGGTGTAGGGGAGTGGAAAATGGCTTTCCTCCACCCTTTTAGGTGCTTTGGGTGGGCTAGAAATTAAATTGACATAGACACTAAAAGAAGAAAAAACATATTTAATTACATAAGTACACATGAGAGTCTCACAAAGTGTGGGACTAGAGGAAGGGTTAGATGATTGAAGATTCTGTAACATCCTGAGCTACAGATAGAAATAGGGGCTTGGAGTTTCTAGTGGGAGGTGGCAACACAAGTTATGGTAGGCGGAGGGGAGGAAATATATTATTGTATTAGGCCTCTCTTGCACTGCTATAAAGAAATACCTGAGACTCGATACTTTATACAGAAAAGAGGCTTGATTGGCTCACAGTTCTGCAGGCTGTACAAGCATGGTGCCGTCATCTCCCGGCTTCTGGGGAGGCCTCAGGAAGCTTTTACTCAGGGTGGAAGGCAAAGTGGAAGCTTGGGCATCAGATGGTCAAAGTAAGAAAGAGAGAGAGGGAGGAAGAGGAGGAAGACATTGCACACTGTTAAACAACCAGATCTCACAAGAACTCAGTGCAGGAAGTAACTTGTCACCCAGTATATGGTCCAACCCATTTATAAGGGATCCAGCTCCATGATCTAAACACCTCCCACCAGGCCCTACCTCCAACAGTTGGGATTACAATTCAACATGTGATTTTGCCAGGACATCCAAACCATATCAATGGTGAACAAAGGGTGTCTTATTATGCAGATAAAAAATCTCTCAGGTAATAAAAGTTGCCTGGGAACAGTCATTTTCCTGGTAAAGATACTTTTACTAAACTAAGTTTCCTTTATATATGTAAATTTATTTAACAAAAGCATAGCTTTTCAGAACTACTCCTGTGTCTGCAGTTTCTCAGAATAACCCAGCTCAAAATATGGCAAAGAAGTATGTTTTAGGGTGGCACACTCTGGTCTCCTACAGGCACATTTTTGGGTGGTGTGTCCAGAGCCCCAAGGCATGTGAGAAATCTATTAATGAACTAAACACATTTTTAAAAAACGTAATAAGGGAGTGGAAATAAATGTGAATTTCAGGGTGTGTTGCTGTATCCTTTTTGTGGAATGAACTCTAATTTTAAAAACCAAACTTGTTCTTATTTTTTCAGAACCTGCAAAGAGGCCTACCTGCCTCTAACTTTCACAGAAGTTAAGTTGAGTCACCATGTGTTGCCTCTCTATTCAGCTGCAGAAATAATCCCGAGCACTTTTGTAGTCATCACTGCAGGACACCCAATAGCACTTCCAGATTCTTAACTCTGCACAGGAATCGGAGTGCATCCTCAGTATTCCCTGCACACAAATGCTGCTTTACTCATTCTTAAAATTCCTGAAACTGGGCCGGATGCGGTGGCTCACGCCTGTAATCCTAGCACTTTGGGAGGCTGAGGCGGGCGGATCACAAGGTCAGAAGATGGAGACCACGGTGAAACCCCGTCTCTACTAAAAATACAAAAAAAAATTAGCCGGGCGCGGTGGCGGGCGCCTGCGGTCCCAGCTACTCAGGAGGCTGAGGCAGGAGAATGGCGTGAACCAGGGAGGCGGAGCTTTCAGTGAGCCGACATTGCGCCACTGCACTCCAGCCTGGGGCACAGAGCGAGACGTCTCAAAAAAAAAAAAAAAAAATCCTGAAACTGCCTTCCCGGTCTTTAGAACTTGCCTGACTCTTTCTAAGGTGTTTTCCCATACCTAAACTTATTGCTGCCGGGGTCTTTTGTACACAACATTCCATCCAGACCTGTCTGGATACTGGAATTCTGCTTTAAGCTACATTTCCAAGTCCATTGCTGCCCTGCTGCTGAATACGCCTGAGTAAGTCCTAAAGGCAGAAGTCCTAAAGGAAGGAACAGACACTTGGATTCCTTTGGAAAATTGGTGGAAGGGGGACCAAAGTAGAGTAAAACAATGCAAAAATAAAAATAAATCAAGTATTCAAAAAACAGGTATGTTTTGGAAGGAAGAACTCTGGCTGGTTTCTTCTTTTTTTTTTTTCCATTAAAAAAATAAATTCTAATGCAGTTTCTTTTTTAAAGTATTATATTCTTAAATCTAAAATGTAATGCAATTCGATGAGCCTTCTATGTCCTAAAACTTTACAAAAAGATTTCAAGAAACAAATGCACCTTAATTGTAAATTAGAGGCAGATTTATTCATTCAGATTTATTTGGTTTGGGGTGATTATTTGATTCTAAATTTAATAGGGAAAAAAAATCAAATATCCAGGAATTTTGTCCACGTTATTATGAAAACAATTTAACTACTTATGTTAAGTAAAATTATTAAAATCTACCAATAAACAGGAACTCTAAAATTGAGGCTATCATGGTAAGAACTATCCAAACTTTATAAAGGATTTAAATTCCTCATTTTTAAGAAATTTCAAATTTCTCCATTAGTGAAATTCACAAAATACAAAGGGCCTGCTTGCATGTTTTTTGGAAACAGCGGCAAAAGGGTCATGGGGCAGGAATGGGAGGTGAGGTGAGCAGGGAGTGTGATTTTATATCATTCAGCAGTTTTCTTGGTTTAGTGGAAACCTCAAATGTTAACATAGGTGTTGGGAAGCTAAGAGCCAATGGCCAAAGGTAGAGTCGCTATCTTCATTGTAGGAAAGACAGAGGACTGCAAAAGTAATTTAGGTCCAGAATATCCCTGGTTGTAATACAATGCTAGAAAAGATGGAAGACCCTCAGTGCATACTCCATGAAATAATCCTTATTAGCCACTTTGGACAATATTTCCCCAGACCCTTAAAGAATATTTTAGAGTTAAGGAAGATAATCAAAGCTAAATGCTTTTTGATATTGTTCTCCTTCCCTTTATCTCTCTTTCACAAGAGTTGCCTCTCCATCTTTCCCTCTAGCTTAATTCTATTGACCTTAACTTCATGAGACAGAAGAGTATACTGAATTTTTTAGATTTTCATATCAGTCTCATTTTATTTCACAAGTGACTTGTATGTGTGTGTGTGCAGACATAATCACTGTGCCATTCATTGAGGAATTGATTGGCACTAAGAATTGGCATTTAATTTATATTTTCCCATTTAGAAAATACTGTGGAAAAAAGAAATGAACTATCTTTTAAAACGTATTTCTCCTACCAAACAATCCAACTCTTTACTTTTACTGTTCTGTTATTGCCACATAGCTATCATTTTTTCAACCTTTTTTTAAATGGATGTGTGATCTACAAATAATACAAACTGTCTGAAGTTTAAAAATCACATTATTCTGAACACTGTAGAACGATTGCTAGCAAATATTTTTCAGTATGTTGTCACTGAAATATCATATACAAGTTAGATGTTGTGTAATGCATATGCTGGGATAGAACCTTATGTTCTCAGGTTTTGAAAATATAATTTCTAACTTCAACAAAATAGAAATGAGATATCTATTTTCAGAGCATACATTTATTCTGAAGCACTGACAGAATGACAGCTATTAAAATGAGTCCTGTATTCCAAAATGACAGCCTAGGCTAACATGAAACTTTTAAAGTCAGAACAAATCACTTGAAGATACTGCCAATATATCTCATCTTTTCCTTTCAATGTGTTTTGCATGAAATTACTTTTCTGCACTTTTGACATGTTCTAAACCAAAAGTATAATAAAAATATGCTTCAATTTGTAATTATCATTTTAGAAAAAAAACTATCTTTCTTTCTGTTTTCAAGGAAACTGGTTGTTACAAAGTATTGGTGACATTTATGGCTAGCAACTACTGAGCATTTCTTTCAGCAGTTCTACCACACTGGCATGCGTTTTCCCCAGTCTCACAAAATCAATGAAGTAGGCTGTGATTCCACATTTCACAAAGAAGAAGACTGTATTCACAGGCATTATGTGATCTTGGCCATGACCACACAGCTGGAAAATGATGCCAGGAAATGTCCCACCCAAAACTGATACCAAACTACATTTTTCTGCTTCTATTTTCATTGCTGACCTTATCAAATATAATAACTCAACAATTCATATGCATGTCTAAGCATTTTTTTAGGCCCTAAATAATACAAACAAATTAGAAAACTCTGCCATTAAACAGTGAAAAGCAGCTCTCTTCTATTTAGTATATTCATTGTATGTTTTTAAAGTTTTTAATTTATTTATTTGAAAATTTCCAAATATTAATTGCCTTTATTTGCCATTATTCTACAACTAGTAACCTACATATTACCCTACTATTGAAATTAACTTAGATCCTATCAATTCAACACATTTTGAATTTGCATGACCTTTTTTAACATTAGAAATATATGGAGACTCACGTTATAAATGAACACAATTTCTCATTTATTTAGCCTGTATAACCAAAAATTATTCAGAGTTGTGTTTTGTTTTGTTTTTTTTTTTTTCCCACCAGGATATTTCTAGGCAAATGTCTTCCATGACCTTGCTCAGGGCTGTGCTAATAATTACTATAGTCTCTCTGTAATAACCTAATATCTTTAATTAAAATTTTTAAAAATATGATTTCCAGGCAAGATGAGCACATATTTATAGACATTTGGATGCTGCTCTTCATTTCCTCCAGCACTTTTACTAAAATAACCACCATACATCTTTTTGTGAAAATATATATGGAAATATATATACATTTAAAAGTATACTAAAAAGCTTTTGTACAGCAAAAGAAATAATCAGCAGAGTAAAGAGAGAGCCTACGAAATGGGAGAAAATCTTTGTCAACAATGCATCCAACAAAAAATTAATATGGCAAATCTAGAAACATCAAACAATAACCACCACAACAACAAAAATGCACAAACACTTCCATTAAAAAGTGGGAAAGGGTACAAGCAGAAATTTTCAAAAGAAGGCACTTAAGTGGCTGACAAACATGAAAACATGCTCAAATTCACTAATTATGAGAGAAATACAAATTGAAAGCACAATTCAAGATCATCTTCTACCAGTAAACAACAGATGTTGGTTAAGATGCAGAGTAAAGGGAATGCTTATACACTGTTGGAAATGTACATTAGTAGCACCTCTATGGAAAATAGTATAGAGATTTGTCAATGTACTAAAAATGGAACTATCATTTGATCCAGCAATCCTACTACTGGTGTATCTACTCAAAGGAAAATAAGTCATTTTTATCAAAAAGACACCTGCACTGGTTTCTTTACTGCAACACCATTCACAATAGCGGAGATATGGAACCAACCAAAATGTCTACCAATGGATAATTAAATTTAAAAAGTCATACACACACACACACACACACAATGGAATACTACTCAGACATACAAAATAATAAAATAACAGTTTCTGCCTGAAGAGAAATGGAATTAGAGGTCATAATCTTTACTGAAATGACTCAGAAACAAAGTCAAAAACTGCTCCCATGTTTTCACTTGTAAGTGAGAGTTAAACAATGGGTACACATGGACATAAGGAATGGAATAATAGACATTGGAGATTCCAAAAGGATGGAGGGTGGGAAGGGAATGAGGGATGAAACACTATATGCTGTGTACAATGTACGCTATCTTGGTGATGGGTGCAATAAAGCTCAGACTTCAACAATATGCAGTATATCCATGTAACACAATGGCATTGTACCCCTAAATATATAAATGTAAAAAATTAAATTTAAAATTTAATACATTTTTTAAACTTGGAGTTGGCATCAAAATCTTCATATCGAAAACACCCAAATAGCAAACCTGGAAGCACTTCTGCTAATGGCATAACATTAGCATCAGATTGATAGAAAAACACTCACAGCATAAACTCTATTCTTGGGCACTTTCTAATATTTCTTTTTTTTGAGACGGAGTCTCACTCTGTTGCCCAGGCTGGAGAGCAGTGGCCGGATCTCAGCTCACTGCAAGTTCCGCCTCCCGGGTTCATGCCATTCTCCTGCCTCAGCCTCCCGAGTAGCTAGGACTACAGGCGCCCGCCACCTCGCCCGGCTAGTTTTTTGTATTTTTAGTAGAGATGGGGTTTCACCGTGTTAGCCAGGATGGCCTCGATCTCCTGACCTCGTAATCCTCCCGTCTCGGCCTCCCAAAGTACTTTTTAATATTTCTAATCCCTCTCTAGCACAAAAACAACAGATGCTCAGAACCTAAATCTGTGACCTACTGTGAAATTCTTTGGAAAAGATCCAGTGGTCTTTTATAATACCCATGTCCACTGCTAAAGCTTTGTAAATCAATTCTAAACAAACATATCTCCACAGTGAGTATAAATAAACTAGGGAAAATTTCTGAACACAGGGAGAGAACGCCTAATCTATGAAGACTTAGAATAATTTTCTCTTTAAAAGTATATGTGCATGAAAATTTGAAGAAAACTTTAGAAAACATCTGATTTGTACTCTCAAGGAAAATCATAAGGCTATAGTCTTCATGAAATTAATTTGAATCAACATGAGAAAAGGAGAATCATAGAAAAGTAAAAAATTTACAGACAGAAAAGGCACAAAGCTGATTTTTTTTTAAGAGGGACGAGAAAGCTCACTGAGTCTTAGACTAAACTAATGGAAAGGATGTTCATCTAGCCATATTAAGGTGGAAATGTAAGATGCTTAGAATGATGATAAATAATGATTCACTAACCTGCAGAAGAAGAAATATGGCACTGGTGTTAACCTTGTCCAATGTAGAGTACAAAGGAATATTAACTGTAGAGATCTGAAGGGGAAAAAACATAATACATCCTCAGAGTTAAGCACCAAGCAAACTTTAGTTATTAGAGAAAGGTAAACAAAAAATTGTTAAATGCAAGTGCTCAAAAATAAATCAATTAAGTACAATCCTTGAATGTTACTCCCGTGTTAAATAAGAGACTAGCAATCAAAACAGCACTTATTTAAGAGATAATTGGAAAATTTAAAAATCGCTCAAAAACAAAGAAATACAAAAGTACTTTTAAAGTTATAGTCTAAATTGTATTTGATTTAGGTCTTCAAATTTCTTTACTATTTAGTAAGACCAAGTTTTTAAAAAAAACAGGGAGAGAAATAAGAAAAGGTCAATGGAATCTGCTTCTAAAAACCATGTAAATTCTTCTGTTGGTGTGGAGGAAATATAACATTAAATTTGAACTCAGTTGAACATGGACACAAATAATGGTCACCAAGTCCTGGGACAGGTTGTATGAGCCCCTTGAGGCTTTCATCCAGCACAGCTTTGGAGAAATTTCTATTTCAATCTATTCCTATATGTTAGTTACTCAAAAACGACAATTGCAAAAACAAGTTGACCTTTTTGTGTTCCCTGATCCCAGTCATGAAGGGCCCTCGTGACTGGACCTCATGCCAAACAACTCTTTACAAAAAAGAACCAGGGTCCCAGACTGCACCAAAGCCTCATGAGACCTGTCCTCCTCTGTGCCTGGATGAGTGGCCGACTCTGGAGGTCAGGCCGTTGGTTCCCGGTCTGGTGGTGAATCCTCCATAGTCTGGTGAGTGTAAATATCTTTTCCCTTCTCCCCTTCCCATTGCAATTTGCTTATTATATCAATCTGCTTATATCATTTGCTTATTATCATATCATTTGCTTATTATATCTGCATTGCCATTTGCATGGGATAAAGGTTGTTTACCCTTAAAAGTATTGTGTGTGTGTCTTTTCTTCTCCCCTCATGCGTTTCCTGCACAGAACATTTTTGGCGTCCCAAACAGGATTCGGAAAGGCAAGTATGCCATTTTTCGGACACAAGGACGGGGCTGGACATCCCATGTCCCGGGATGGGAACTCCCCCTGTTCTCCTCCTTGGCGATTGAATGGTCCAGCATAACTAACCTTTGTGAAAATTGGGAATCTAAATTAGTGCATTTTGAACCGTTGGCTGTGTGTAAGGTGATACAGGGAACCCCAGGTGGTAAAGGGGATGCTGAGGGAATTTCCCGGCATGGATGGTGCTTGCTTACTGCTTATAAGTTAATGTGTCAAGCTAGGGACTGGTTGCTTACAGAAGAAATGTAACTCGGAAAAGAAAAACGCTAATCTGACTTCCATACTGGCCCTGGCCCAATGCCAGGCCTATGTCTTGACTGATCAGGCTCAAAGCTATCAGCCTGCTGCTGAAACAAACAGCTGTGCAAGTGGCCTTGGTCAGGATAAAACTGAAGAACTAGTCAGACAGGGTTTGGAGCAGGTAAAAACCCAGCTCCTATCTCAAGGATGGGAAATTAACCCTAGTGAAATTCAAGGACCTGCACAAACTGTAAAATTCCTTGGCATCCTATGGAAGAAGTGAAATAATCCATTTTACCAAAAGCTAAAGCTAACATACTAGAATTTGCAACCCCTATCACTAAGAAGGAGGCTCAGAAATGTATTGGCTTGTTTGGATTATGGAGGCATCGTATTCCTCACATGGGTAACATTTTACAATGTTTGCGTGAAGTCTCTAGAAAACGCTATGACTTTTACTAGGGAGAGAAAGAGAGCATGGCTTTTGAACAAGCTAAACAACTAGCCCTAAATCTATGACTCATATGGGATGGGTGAGTAAAACTGCAAATAACTGCCCGAGATCAACATGCTAATTGGAGCCTTTGGCAAAAACAAGATGGAAAGAGGGTATCTTTGTGGCTTTGCACCCAGAGGCTGCCAAAGGCCAACAAAGCTTATATCCCTTATGAAAAGCAACTGTCAGCTTGCTGTTGGGCTTTGCTGGAAACAGAGTACCTCTGCCTCAACCATGACGTCTTTATGAGGCCTAAAATTCCTATTATGATTCAGTTCATGAGTTCCCTCAAAACTCACTGGATAGGGCAGACCCAAGAAAGTAGCATCATAAAATGGAAATGGTACATACAAGACCAGGCTAAGCCAAAACCAAAGGGGGTATCACTTTTACATGAGAATGTACAAAACTTGCCAGTCCTGCAGATAGGGAAGGAACTCTTCCCTGCCCGATGGGGCAAATCCTTTACAAGAACGAAGCCCAGAGGATCAGAACATGCTTGGTTTACTGATGGATCTGCCAGATGTATTGGTGGGACCCGATGCTAGAAGTCTGTGGCTTGTAATCCCATTAAAAACATAAGCATAAGGCCGGGCGCGGTGGCTCAAGCCTGTAATCCCAGCACTTTGGGAGGCCGAGACGGGTGGATCACGAGGTCAGAAGATCGAGACCATCCTGGCTAACACAGTGAAACCCCGTCTCTACTAAAAAAATACAAAAAACTAGCCGGGCGAGGTGGTGGGCGCCTGTAGTCCCAGCTACCCGGGAGGCTGAGGCCAGAGAATGGCGTGAACCCGGGAGGCGGAGCTTGCAGTGAGCTGAGATCCGGCCACTGCACTCCAGCCTGGGCGACAGAGCAAGACTCCGTCCCAAAAAAAAAAAAAAAAAAAAAAAAAACAGAAGCATTTCTGATGAAGGATTGAAGGAAGGGGTGGGAGCAGCCAGCTAGCTGAACTAGTAGCCACCCTCCAAGCGATTCAGGAGGAGGTCAGAGGGATTTGTCACTTGAATACCAACCCTTGGTCAGTAGCAAACGGTCTTATTACCTGGTTGCCCCAATGGCTACAAAACAAATGGCTAATTGGGAATAAAGAGGTTTGGGGAAAACAATACTGGGAAGATATCTTAATCCTAGTGCACACTACTATCATCACTGTTTTCTATGTTGATGCTCAGGCATCTCTGCTTTCCCTTAACAGACTATTTAATCAGCAGGCAGATCAACAGGGCAACATTTCCACCATAACTGCAAATTTAAATGTGGATGAATTGATTACAACATGTTCAAGCCTTCAATGACAGGCATTATAATGTACAGTGGAATAATTGATAGTAATTACCGGGGAGAGTTAAAAATGATTTTATACAATACCGCTCCAGATTCTTTTGCTATAAAACTGCAGATGCAGGTTGCTTAATTGTTAGTGGTACCTTGTCAACAATTATCCCCCAAGGAAACTTCTGCCCCAATAGAAACAACACATAGAACTGGAGAATTCAGGTCCACCAGGGTGGGCAACTTAAATCCTGGTGCCAAAATATGGGTACAGTGTCCATCAGATCCCACCCCTAGGGCTGGTGACCTTGTAGCTATGGGAGCAGAAAATGAAGGCACAACACAATTTCCTAAAAATGAAAAACAATATCGTGTTCCCCTCCATTTTCGTTATTACAGAGAATAATCTATCTGCTAGTA
This sequence comes from Piliocolobus tephrosceles, assembly GCF_002776525.5. Taxonomy (NCBI): domain Eukaryota; kingdom Metazoa; phylum Chordata; class Mammalia; order Primates; family Cercopithecidae; genus Piliocolobus; species Piliocolobus tephrosceles. The sequence goes on along the minus strand of NC_045444.1, from coordinate 13,713,065 downwards.
ATCAGTGCTTGGGTCATATATGTGAGGCTAGGAATGAGTTCATCCACTGGGTAGCCACTGCTGCAACACAAGCCAACCACAGTCAGTGCTGACTATGCATTGAGTTGCCAGCTGCAGGGAAGGAATTACCTTGGAAAATCAGCTCTGTCAACATTTCCGAGTGGCTATGTCACTACCAATGGGGTCAGGAGGATAGCCCTGTAGTACAACCTGAACTTCTTTTAACCAAACCAAACAGTCTGTTTTTGCCCTAGCCCAATGAAACACAACATCTTTGTTACTTAAATAACACATTGCAACAATGCAATTATAGTCAAACTATTGCTGTCCCCTGGGTGCCCTTTGGCTATGTGGGTCCTCTGGATAGCGATACCTACCCCACATTGGACGAGGAGATGCACTTGAGGGTGGCCATTAATTCTATTCATCATCTGGGATGATATTCCCCTCCCCAGTAATCTAAATGCTTACAAATATCACTGGTTATAAATGTGCCGGACTCCCTGGTGGTGGTACTCTATCACAGTATTCACCCCGCCACTGGTATAATCCTGCTTCAGCAACAAGTTAAAATATTAAGCTTACATGTAGAAAAAGCTCTTAATGATAGTAGCACTGGACTTACGTTGTTATCAGATGAATTTTCTCAGCTGCATACTGTTGTGTTGGAAAATTGAATGACATTAGATACGCTTACCGCAGCCCAAGGAGGGGTCTGCACCTTAATGCATACTGAATGTTATGTGTACATCCCTGACAATTCTCACAATAGTACTCTCCTTGCAAAGCCGTGGTGGTGTGGTTTTTATTAATTGTGCTTTTAATTCTCCTGTGCTTACCCTGTATCTGTAGTTTATAGCAACTATGCCTTCCCTGAGTATCTATATTTTCCTACAACTGAGTATCAAATTGAGGCTGAGTGTGGAGGAAAAGTTAAAAATTAAATTTGAAGTCAATTGAACGTGGACACAAACAATGGTCACCAAGTCCTGGAACAGGTTGTATGAGCCCCTTGAGGCTTTCATCCAGCACTGTTTTGCAGAAATCCCTATTTCAATCTATTTCTATATGGTAGTTATTAAAAAACAATAGACAATCACAAAAACAAGTTGACCTTTTTGTGTTCCTTGAGCCCAGTCATGAAGGGCCCTTGTGACTGGACCTCCTGCCAGACAACTTGTTACAAAAAGAGCTAGTTTCCCAGACTGCTGAAGCTTCCTGAGACCTCTCCTCATGTGTGCATGGATAAGTGGCTGAGTCTGGAGCCCAGGCAGTTGCTTCCAGGTCTGATGGTGAATCCTCCATAGCCTGGTGAGTGTGGTGTCCAACTCTGGAGCCCAGGCTGTTGCTTCTCAGTCTGGTAGTGAATCCATCATAGTCTGGTGAGTGTAAATATCTTTTCCCTTCTTCGATTCCCATTGAAATTTACTTATTATATTCAATCTGCTTATTATATCAATTTCCTTATTATATCATTTGCTTATTATTATATAATTTGCTTATATTATACTGCATTTCCATTTACATGGGATAAAGGTTGTTTTCCCCTTAAAGATATTGTGTGTGTGTGTGTCTTTACTTCTCCTCTCATGCATTTCCCACACAGAACAGTTGGTAGTAGGGATGTGGCAAAAAATGTTAATTAGCTTGATAGTGATAATCATTTCACAATGTACAGGTATATCAAAACATCATGTTGTTTGTAAGTTCTACTACAATAAATCTTTAAATTTTATAAAAATATATTAACTAGGAAGCAAATAAGAGAAGTAAAATAAAATAAAATAAATAAGTAATTAAATAAGCTAGGTGCAGTGGCTCATGCCTTTAATCCTAGTAATTTGAGAGGCTGAGCCAGGAGTACAACTTGAGCCCAGGAGTTTGAGACCAATATGGGTAACTCAGTGAGACCCTGTGTATTAGTCCATTCTCATACTTCTACAAAGAACTACCTGAGACTGGGCAATTTATGAATAAAAGAGGTTAAACTGATTCACAATTCTGCAGGCTTAACAGGAAGCATGACTGGGAAGCCTCAGGAAACTTACAATCATGGTGGACAGTGAAGGGGAAGCAAGCATGTCTTACCATGGCAGACTGAGAGAGAGACAGAGAGTGAAGAGGAATGTGCTACACACTTTAAAACCATCATATCTCATGAAAACTCAGTCACTATCACAAGAACAGCAAGGGGGAAATCTGCCATCATGATCCAATCACCTCCCACAAGGGTACTCCTCTTATTTGACATGAGATTTGGGCAGGGACACAAATCCAAATCATATCATTCTTCCCCTGGTCCCTCCCAAACCTCCTGTCTTTCTCAAACTGCAAAATACAGTGATCTCTTCTCAATAATCCCTCAGTCTTAATGCATTTCAGCCTTAATTCAAAAGTCCACAGTCCAAAGTCTCATCTGTGACAAGGTAAGTCCCTTCTACCTATGAAGTTGTAATGTAAAAAAAAGTTAGGTACTTCCAAAATACAATGGGGTTATAGGCATTGGGTAAATGTTCCCATTCCAAATGAGAGAAAGAAAGGGGCTATAGGCTCCACACAATTCCAAAACCAAGCAGGGCAGTTATTTAATCTTAAAGCTCCAAAATAATCACCTTTGACTCAATCTGTCACATCCAGGGCTCACTGATGCTAGGGGTGGGTTCCGAAGGCCTTGTGCAGCTCTGCCCCTGTGGCTTTGCAGGGTTCAGCCCCTGTGCTGCTCTCGAGATGGCATTGAGTGCCTATGGCTCTTCCAGGCACATGCTGCAAGCTGTCTGTGGATCTACCATTCTGTGGTCTGAAAGAGGGAGGCTCCCTTTTCACAGCTTCATGAAGCAGTGCCCCAGTGAAGACTCGGTGTGTGGGCTCCCAGCCCACATTTCCCCTTGCACTGACCTGGTAGAGGTTCTCCATGAGGGCTCTGCCCCTACAGCAGATTTCTGCCTGGATATCCAGGAAGTTTCATACATCCTCTGAAATCTAAGCACAGTTTCCTAAACTTCAGCTCTTGCTTTCTGTGCACTTCAAGCCAAACACTTTGTGGAAGTCACCAAGGTTTGGGGTTTGCACCTTCTGAAGCAATGGCCCAAGTTGTACTTTGCCTTCTTTTAGCCATGGCTGGAACTGGAGCAGCTGGGACACAGGGCACCATGTCCCAAGGCTGCACAGAACAGCAGTGCCCTAGACCTATCCCAAGAAACCATTTTTCCCTCTTAAGCCTCTGGGATGATGAGAGGGGCTGATGCAAAGGTCTGTGAAATGTGCTGGAGGCATTTTCCCCATTGTCTTGGGTATTAACATTCAGCTCCTCTTTACTTACACAAATTTCTGCAGCCAGCTTGAATTTCTCCCCAGAAAATGGGGTTGTATTTACTACCACATAGCTGGGTTGTAAATTTTCCAAACTTTTATGCTCTACTTCCTTTTTAAATATAAGTTCTCTTTGTTTATGCAAATGAGAATAGACTTTCAGGAGAAGCTAGACCACCTCTCCAACGTTTTGCTGCTTAGAAATTTCTTCCACCAGATACCTGAAATCTCAAGTTCAAAGTTCCACAGATCTCTAGAGCAGGGGCAAAATGTCACCAGAGTCTTTGCTAAAGCATAGTAAGAGTGACCTTTGTTCCAATTCCCAATAAGTTCCTCTTCTCTCTCTGACTCCTCTTCATCCTGGACTTCACTGTCCATATCACTATCAGCATTTTTGTCACAACCATTTAACAAGTTTCCATGAAGTTCCAAACTTTTCCACATCTTCCTGTCTTCTTCTGAGCCCTCCAAACGGTTCCAACCTTTGCCTGTTGCCCAGTTCCAAAGTTGCTTCCACATTTTCAGGTATCTTTATAGCAGCGACCCACTCTTCTGGTATAAATTTTCTGTATTAGTCCATTTTTACACCACTATAAAAAGCTACCTGAGACTGTGCAATTTACTAAGGAAAGAGATTTAATTGACTCACAGTTCTTCGGGTATGACAGGAAGCATGTTTGGGAGACCTCAGGAAACGTACGATCGTGGTAGAAGGTGAAGGGCAAGCTAGCACATCTTACCATAGTAGAGCAGGAAAAAGAGAGAACGAAGAAGGAAGTGCCACACACTTTTAAATCATCTTATATCATGAGAACTCACTCACTATCATGAGAACAGCAAGGGGGAAATCTGTCCACATGATCCAATTACCTCCCACAAGCCCCGCCTCCAATTTGACATGACATGTGGGTGGGGACACAAATCCAAACCATATCATCTGTCTGTACAAAAAAAAATTTTTTTTAATTAGCTGGGTGTGGTGACATGTGCCTATAGTGCCTGGCTACTTGGGAGACTGAGGTGGTAGGATTGCCTGAGCCTGGGAGGTTGAGGCTGCAATGAGCCATGATTGCCCCACTGCAATCCAGCCTGGGTGGCTGAGCAAGATACTGTCTCTAAATTAATTGATTAATTAATTAAAACTACTTACACAGGCTAAGAATAACATGAAGGCTTCCAGTTCAAGAAAAGGTAAGTACTTTTCCCTTCTTCTTTGTAAAATTACAATAAAATTAAATTAAATGACATTTACTTTTTAAAAAAAAAGATCTGAAGGTTATAGACCACATGATTACACAAGACATTTCAATAAACTTGTAGCAAAACAAAAGATTGTAGAAGCCCTGTGAAATACCACAGAAATATAGCAGTGGTGTGATGGGAATCAGTATTTTCTCCAGAATCTTCAAGGTTTGGGTAGGCCTAGTCGGGAATGGAGTGACATAACAGGGTGCAAGTTCATTCATGGCTGGGCTGTGTCATCACTGTGTTAGTTGTCTCCCGACTCTAAAAACTTCTCTCCTGACTGCTTCCTGGACTCCTAGGTATATTTTATCTTGTGTAAAACCCAGAGGATTCTTTTCCAAAAAAGCAGAAGCACTTACACTGAAGAAAATTTGATAGTTTACATGTATAAAAACTATAACCAACAGATAAATATAACCAAATTACACCTAGGTATAAACACATTTTAAGGTTTTCAAAAGAGTTAAATTTATAGCTCATTTATAAATAATCATAAATACTGTTCAAAAAAGTTTCCAACTTAATACAAAATTAAAGCATAATTTAAAATTTCAAATCAAAGGGACCATGGTTTAAGAAGATGGTTGGTAAGCATTGAAACCTTTGAGAGATGTACTTCATTTAAAGTAATTGTTGCCGTAAGGTTATTGAATTAGAGTAGGCTACCTATGTGATCAGGGTGGGGACCCAAATCTTAGTGGCATAATACAAGTTTGTTTCCAGCTCACAAACAAGGCAAGGTCAGTGATCTGTGAGCAACATTCTATCTTGTGACTTCTTCATTTCTTAGAGCCTTGAAAGCTTCTGTAAGGCTATTTGCGTCCTGCTGGACCATGCAAGAAAGACAAAGGTTGACAAATCAACAAAGCTTTTATTGGTTATGCTTGAAATGCATTTATCATATGGACCTGCACTCTATTAGCAAGAACTCACACTATTCTACCTATACTGAAAAATGAAACCTACCTCTATGCATATTAGATAAGAGAAAAAGTTATGTAAAAAATAACCCAGTTTCTGCCAAAATTATAGAAAATTTAAAAAGAGTATAAATGTCATCAGTAACTATTTATTTTTTAAATTAATAATAATTTGAAGTAAAAAGCTGGGCATAAAACTGCAGTATGAGCCAGCACATGTTACTAATAGAAATTAGTAAATTATGATCATTTCCTCACATTCTTTACAGGGAGGTTTTAAAATTAATATCTCCTGTTTTCAACATTGATAATTAGAAGAAATAGATTTAGATAAGGAATCACAAACCTATAAAATTATAAAACTATGCATACTTTCTGAGACACTATAAGAAAAAACATGTAATACAGTACAAATTAGACAATAAAATACAAACAAACATGCAAAAAACACCACAGTATACTGAAACCGAAAATGCATAAACCATGAAGTTCAACAAAACAAATAGAAAATTAAAATTTTATTTTTAAAATTAAAAAAACCCTGGAACTATGATGGCTGACTGTCAAATATAATGCACAAAAAGCTGGAAAACCAAAACATATCTATTATCTGCTTCCATTGACATAAAATTCAAAAACAGACAAAAGATTGTATTAAAAATCGGGATAGTGTTAACGTATTTGAAGGCAGTCATTGGAGGAGCCACATGAGTAGATGCTTCTGTTTTCCTGTGAATATTTTATTTCTTTGGCTATTTGTTTGCACAGTAAGGTATATTTTATTAATATTCATTGATTCTTATGATTCTTATATTTCTTACAATGACAAATCAGTTTTATCTATGAAATATTTCAATAAAATATTTTTAAAGCAAACATATTTGTTATAGGAACAAATGATTAAAGTATCCATGAAATACCATAAACATCACCAGAATCACTTTGCTCTTTTTAATGCTAGGACCTTCCATGCATAGAGTAAGAATCTACATCTTCCTACACTTGTGAAGACTGATACTGTAGCTGTCACAAATTGTGTGTCTCCAGCTCCAGTCACTGGTGAGTATACATGGCCTGGTGAAGGGGGCATCATGGTTGGGACAGGAATGAAAACAGACAGAAAAGAATGTGGAGAAAGGTAGATGACTATGTGACCACCAGGGTGAAACTCTGGGGCCTGAGGAATAACAACTCTTCGGACACCATTGTCTACAATAACCTGTGGGAAGTATCCAGGAGGCACACAGGTAGGAGGCACATAGCTATTTGAGGACATCATTGGAATTTGATCAGGTCTTCAGAAAACAAGAATAAAGAGTGTGGAGGGCCCAGCAAATTCAGATTAGTGTTATTCTGCCTTTCTAGGGAAGGTGAGGGGTAAGGACAGAACCACACAATGGTTGATGCAGGGAGGGCCAGGGAGATGAGAGAGCTAGGGAAGGAAAGAGGAAAGAGAATGTTAGAAAAGGGTGGTGCAAGAGGGGCAATAATAAACACTGGTAAGAAATGTGGGGCGAGAGGAGAGAAAAATGGAGGAAGGGAGGAAATGGGAAAGGCAAGAGGAGAGAAAGGAAGGGGGAAAGAGGAGACAGGTAAGAGAAGAAAAGGAAAGGATAAAAAAGGAAATAGGAGATAGTGTAGAAGATGAGAGTAAAGAGGAAGCCCCAAACTTTTGAACCTAGGAATAAAACTACACAGCTTTGCTAAAAGATATATGAAGACTTCAATTGGGAAGCCAGGTATCACCTGGTCATGGTGTTTGGATCTGGTTCATCAAATCAGAATGAACGAGTGCTTCCCTTCGACTGTTGTAGGGAGGAGAGCTAATCCTTTCCAGGTGGTATGTGAACAGATGTAAAGGCCTTTTGCCAGCATTAGTGGAAAAGAAACGTGGTCATAATGAAGACAACGGCCAACAAACAGGTAAGAGCCCAGATCAAATTATGCCAGGCTGCCTTTCCTTTGTATTATTTGTGCCATATCAATTAATAATCATCTTTATGAAACACTTCTTTATTTTTTTCGACATGGAGTTTCATTCTTGTTGCCAAGGACGGAGTGCAATGGCGTGATCTTGGCTTATTGCGACCTCCACTCCCAGGTTCGAGTGATTCTCCTACCTCAGCCTCTGGAGTAGCTGGCATTACAGCACCCACCACAATGCCCAGATAATAATAATAATAATAATTGTTGTTGTATTTTTAGTAGAGTTGAGAATTCACCATGTTGGTCAGCCTGGTCTTGAACTCCTGATCTCAGGTGATCCACCCGCCTCAGCCTCCCAAAGTGTTGAGATTACAGATGTGAGCGACTGCGCCTGGCCTTGAAACACATCTAATCTCAGTCTAATAGCTATGGGATACCAATAATTACTGGTATAGTAGATTTATTTCCTTATCCATGATGCCCTCAGGCATTTACATCTTACTGTTACAGTAGCTAGTCAGACAGACATGAGCAGGGCCAGAGAGGCCCCCCCTACCACCACCAGGAATGTCAGGTGACCATTAGGTGATAGGCAGGTAGTTGTTGACTGTCTTTCTAAAACAATTGGTTGCAGCTGACGCCAGGGAAGGCAGTCTCCCAGTAGATAGAAACGTCTGAAACTGGTGATTAGCAGCTTCCCAATAAGATCTCAGGAGTTTGGTGAGTGGGCTGAAGCATGCACACTAAGAGGCAAAAATGGCTGGGCTTAACTGGTGTATGCCCCTACAGGAACACTTGACTGGTAAGGGAAGAATGCCTCAAGAAAGCATGCATACAACTTCAGTAAACACAATGCACATGTGGCCTCTCCCAGGTGCTGGCAGGTCACTATGCATATGGACAGCCCACCTCAAGGGAAGATTCAGGGGAGAAGGGATGCAATAACCCAGAAGCCTGTCAACATATAAAACCTCAAGTCAGAGGTCAAACCGTACCCTCAACTCAAGTCACCAGCTTGGCCCTCGTCCTAGCGTGTTTCTTCCTTTCATTTTTGCCCTAAAACTTTTTAATAAACGTTCACTCTTGCTCTAAAACATGCCTCGGTCTTTCACTCTGCCTAATGCCCCTCAGTCAAATACTTTCTTCTAAGAAGGCAAGAATTGAAGTTATTGCAGACCAATACGAATTTGCTGCCACTAACATTACCATCCCAGGAGGCCATTTAAACAATATTTTAACCAATAATTGTCTACTCTGATATCTCACTTCTGTGTAATATCCAGGTTTGAAATTTCTAATAACAAGAGTTCTAGAACCATCCCAAATCTTGAGTTTGCATAATTACAGGGGCTTTCCAGGCTAGGAGCTTCTCAAGCACTAGACCTAGCACAAGTTTTCAAAAATGTTCAGTAATAAGTACAGTAGTTCTCTCTTATTTGAGGAAGATATGTCCTAAGACCCCCAGTGAATGCTTGAAATTGAAGGTAGTACAGAACCCTATACACACTATGATTTTCCTATACATACATACACCCATGATAAAACTTAACTTGTAAATTAGGCATAGTAAGAGATTAACAATAACTAACAATCAAATGGTACAATTTTAACAATATGCCAGCATCACAATACTTTTGTACTTTGGAACCCTTATAAAGGAAAAAAAAGTTACTTGAACACAAATACTGTGATATCATCATAGCCGATCTGAAAACCTAGAAGGCTACTAAGTAACTAGCAGGGAACATATACAAAATATATATGTTGGACACAGGGATAATTCAAGCCCCAGAAAGTGAGACAGCATAAGATTTCACAATACTAATCAAAATGGTGTGTAATTTAAAACTTATGAATTGCTTGTTTCTGGAATTTTCCATTCAATATTTTTGGACAGCAGTTGACTATGGATAACAGAAACTTCAGAGAAAGAAACCACAGGTAGAGGGAGACTACTACAATGGAGAAATAGTACTTAAGATGATGGTGCTTATTTTGAAACATACTTTTCTTGGGCTCCATAATTCTTGGCATCAATTCAAAATACAAAGACAGGCTCAATAGTTTAAGCCAGTTTCTTTGTTTCACATCCTAATAGCTTGGTGTAAGATTCTCTTCTCAGAAAAAAGAATCTCCCTCTGGGCAGCTAAGAAACAATACTTGAAGAATCATGTTTGATCATGAAACAATAGAGTTAAGGTTAAAACCAGTAATTCCCTGACACCAATATTGAAATGTAGACTGTAAATTGTAGACCACTTTCTTTTTATATGTTTCAATGGAAGTCAGCTTGCAGAATGTTAGAGTATTGAAGTAAAGCTGCAGGGTTTAAAAGGGCACTACATAATCAGTTAAAATAGCAAAAGAAAGTCAATCAACTGGGCGCTGTGACTATAAAAAAAAATGGTGAGAATCATTTTTGCTTAATGAATTTAATTCACTGGGTTACAAAAGTGTAGCATCTCAGAAGTAGCCCTAGGCTAACTTTTGTAGCTGACAGCCAAAGCTCTTTCATAAGTGGTCAACTAGATTATGTTCAAACACTGAGAAAACATTATCTCTTGAGACCTAGCATTCTGGTTTGGGGCAGATCCAATTATAAGAAAATTACTTGAAATTTATAACAAATGTTTTAAATCCTGAAAGAGTCAAATATTCATCTATTTGAATCACAAAAAAGTAATGCTAATCATTTCTCTGTATGATAGCTTCTAAAGATAATCTGCAAAACAATCCTATAAGAAAAGTGTTATACTTATTTCATATTTAAGTATACTAAGCCTTATAGAATTTAAGAAACATATATAAGTTCATACATCCAGATGTGTCATGCAAATGCTAGGTCCCAGAACTATCAGAATTGTTAGCTCAGTGTGTTCTAACTCTGCTCCCAAAAGTAATAAGCCTAAACAGCTTTGCTTTCTCTTTGTGACTTTTTTCTTGCTTATATTAGGAACATGTATTATTTGCCAGGCATATTTGCAGGAACAGGAATCCCATGGAGACTATGATCTGGAGGCAGAGAAGGATATAAAAACAATGGCATCTTTAAATATACAAAGCATTGTGAGAGACATTAAAAAAAATAAGGAGTTCTGAAGGACATGTAATGGTGACATGACCAATCTAAAGAGGTTGAGCCATGATGAGTGATGTAAAATTTGTTTAAGGGAAGTTTCTAGTGCTTGGAAATGAGAATTGAAGGCAAAGGGGGATTCAAACTGGGTGGAAACACTAGGATCTCACAGTGTTGTTAAAGACACTGGTCTTTAGAACAGCAGGAATCCCCCAACTTATTTGAATGGGTTAAGTGACATGATCAAATTGACATATTCAAATGATCACCATTTTTGCAGACAATTTCAATATTTTGGTTGTTTTGTTTCATTTTGTTTGGCTTGCAGGTGATTAGAAAACAAAGACAGATTCATAGCTTCTTAAACAAATGAGCAGCACTGCCCTAACTCTAAGCCCCCATTTCCCTTTAGCCCCAGTTGGTGGACACTGTGTGTCCTCTTCCAGACTGCACATGTGCTTGTCATTGGCCTTGGTACTTAGGTGGTCAGTGTTAATCGTCTTCTTTAGCTGTGTGGAGCTTGAAGAATTTGAGTTTCTGATCCCACAATGGAGTAGAGTAAAATGAATATTTGGACCAGATGCAAGACATTAGATGTATCATTTATCATCTCTAGAATTTAGTATATTAAACTGGAATCTGGTACCTTTATCTGCAAAATTATTGGGTTGAAATTCATGATCTCCAAAGACACTGACAGCTCTAAAAATTGAACAGGGTATTTTATTTTTAACAGTCTATTTTAGAATTTTCTACTTTGACCTGATAACTTTTAAAAATTTATTATTTTCTGCTCTAGATCCATTAAGCAAAGAATGAGAGGTACTTTCCTATCTACTACATTTTGGAAATATAGTTAAGAATTTGAGGCCGGGCGCGGTGGCTCAAGCCTGTAATCCCAGCACTTTGGGAGGCCGAGACCGGCGGATCACGATGTCAGGAGATCGAGACCATCCTGGCTAACATGGTGAAACCCCGTCTCTACTAAAAAAATACAAAAAACTAGCCGGCCGAGGTGGCGGGCGCCTGTAGTCCCAGCTACTCGGGAGGCTGAGGCAGGAGAATGGCATGAACCCAGGAGGCGGAGCTTGCAGTGAGCTGAGATCCGGCCACTGCACTCCAGCCCCGGTGACAGAGCGAGACTCCGTCTCAAAAAAAAAAAAGAATTTGGAATATAAGATATAAATAAAGGGTCTCAAACTCAAATGCCTGCAGAAGTCAGGTGAAGGGCACAGAAAAGTGAAGCATGACAGTAGAGACACTTTCAAATTAAGTGACTGCATGCCTGGGGTGAACGGGCATTTGCTGCTTAGCTTCAGCTCACAGCTCTTCTATAGGAATACATGCCCAAAGTTGTGAAATCTGATTTTTAAAAATCAATAATCATGATATGGCCACAAAATCTCCTTATTTTTTAAGTGTTGGCAATGGATTTGTTTTGTTCAAAAGTGCCATGTGAGCTAAAAGCCAAACAAATCTGCAGGATGGTCATGAACCATGGGTCTTCAGGATGTGACTTTTCACCTAAGTTCTTCCCATCCTCTCTTGTCTACTGTTTCTCTCCCTCTCTGGCCTCAACTTTAGCTTTTGTTAACAGTTCTCCCATGTTTCAGAGCCTTTACTGAAGAAAACCTAACTCAGGGCCCATTCCAACACCAGTTGCATCAGTATCACCTGATAATTTGTTGGAAACACACATTCTCAAGCCCACCTTGGTCCTACTTAATGAGAAACTCTGAGGGTAAGTCTTAATCTATGTATTCTCAAGCCCTACAGGTGTTTCTGACAACTGCTAACATTTGAGAACTGATGAATGAAGCTTTGATTTAGAAAATGTGGTTATCAATCCTGGCTGCACATTAGAGTCACATAGGAGCTTACTAAGTTTGCTTTAAAATAAATTAAACTCATTTAATTGGTCTTGTGTGGTATCTGGGCATCAGTAAATTGTAAAACTGATTCTAAAGTGACAGTAAGTTTGGAACCCACTGGAATTTCCCATCAAGGAATTTAACTCTAGTTGACTCTGAGAGAGAATGATTTCCTAAACCTTAGAAGACTAAGAAGTGATAGATTATGCTTCTCTTTTCCACTTAAATTCCTGGGATGTGGCTGGACTTCAGAGAAGAATGTTGATGCCTGCAGATTCATTATATGAGTACCGCAGCCTTTACAGTAGCATAGCAAAAAAATATTCCTAATGACCAATGCGGTAGGGGAAGTAGCATTCTTGAGGTTTTATGAAGTGGCATGCTGGGTTCTGAGTAGGGTGTGAGGATTAGGGAGCGGCAATATCCAACAGCCATCAGTAGCAAAAATCAGTCTAGCCATAAGATGTACCAGAGACCAGGTCCTTTCCCTGTTCTTACACCGTACTTCAAGGGAAGCCCCAGTTACACAGCCCCAAAACCGAAAGTCTAGTTCTCTAGTTTCTCAACTCAGGATCCAGAAAATCAGTTCTGCAGTGTATTAGACTCTGTTAGCAAACTCACAAGTCCAAAGTGTTGATTAAGAAGTTGTTTATAAAATAGTATAACAGGATTAAAAAATAAATAATTGCTTAATTTTAATATTTTAAAGTTAATACTTAAAGATTATTGGTTTATGCAAGTAATGCAAAAATTAATTTGCAAGTATTTTAAAAACAAAACTATCAAAACTATTTTTAGCATCATAGAAAAAATAACAATAGTATTTTACATTTTAACAAAACAATAATAGTATTTACATTTTCTTTAATGCCTATTTTCCTTCTGGGAATGTTCTAAATACTTTAAAGGTGTTATCTCTCATAGCCATTATACTATTATGATTCTTATTTAAGAAATTAAGATTCCCAAAGAAAAGAGAAGATAAATAACTTGCCTAAGATCCGTGGCTCAATCCAACAGTATGATCACCAAGTTATCACTATTGAGTCATAACATGCTCTTTCAATAGATGATTGATGGATGGATGGATAGATACAAAGGTAGGTGAGTAGGTAGATAGATAGATGGAGATAGAAATTATAGGAAATGCATATTAATTCCAACATCAATTAAGGAAGAAATATAAAGTCATGATTCAAAATGTAATATTATTATGAAAATAATCCTCACTTCAATTTTAGTAGAAGAATTGTAACAGCTAATTCAAAATCCTATTTTAATAAATAAATAAATAATATATTTTAAAGGAGAGTATGTGTACAGGCTTTGGCACTGGCAAAGGCAGAGCATATAAGAATCTAATCCAGTTAAAAATGTAGATCTAAACATTGAAAAAATGTCGTTAGATTTTAAAAAGTAATATAAATAATGATTTAGTTGAATTATTTAATATTTTAACATACAATTATGATATAGTAGCTCGGGTGAGCATGACACCTATAAATTCCACTTTGGAAGACTGCAATGAAATATAACATATGAGAAAGAAACCTAAAATCACTTAGCCAAGCTCAACTATAGAATCCATATTTCTTCAGTCAAGAAGTAACACATAAGTGTAAAATGGTGGGGAGAGACTGAAACTGAGATGTCTAGGTCCAGAAGCAGATGACTGATATCAAGACTCTGGCTCCTGCATGGTAAGAAGTAGAACATGTTTATTCCCCTAGAACTTAGTCTAGAGGCAAATTTACTGTTTATAGGGCTGAGTGTCAGCCACTCATGAAAGGGAAAATATCAAACAAAGAAACATGAATACAAAATCCTCACTAATAAACTACTGCTGCTTGGAGTATAATTTTATAGAAAACTATGGGGCTATGTAGTCTGGGGATAAACACAGAGTATCACTACCAGATTCTAAGCCAAGCTGCCAATTACCTTCGGTCAGGGTTTGCTCAAGCCCCATATCCTCACATGGCAATAACTGGAATACTTTTATAGGACTATGTTTTAGGTAATTGTAATAGACTTGGATAGAAGAAACAGAAAAATTAAAAATGGAGAAGGGAAGGAGAAAAAGTGGGGGAGAGAGAAAGAGAGAAAGAGCTATTGAAAGAAAACATGCAAATCAAAGTGAACAATTAGACAAGAAACCTACAGCACATGAAATTAAATACCAGAATAGCTGATATTATTAAAAATAAATATGTTGAGGATGTTCAAAGAGTTAAATGAAGGCGTCCATTAAAAATAATATAAAAGTAATGTAAAACAATAAATTATTTTTTAAATACAGAAATAAGACAAGAACAGGTGATTATAAAATAAATTAGAAATTAAAATGTAAAAGAAGATATAATCTCTAATATATGCAACAATAACTATTGTGCAAATGTGATACAATGTGAATATTTGCAGGATTTTGAAAAGAAGAAGATAGGAGAAATGAAGGAGAAAAAAATATATCTGAACCAGTGATTGTTAATACATTTCCAGAAAATCAACAAAGAAACACTGAACTTCAACTGGGCTTTTTACCAAACGTACGCAATAGATATTTACAGAACATTCACCCAGCAGCTGCAGAATATGCATTCTTCTCATGAGCGCATGGAGCATTCTTCAAAACAAATGTTAGGCCACAAATAAAGCCTCAATACATTTTAAAAAATCAAAATTGTATTAAGTATCTTCTCATACCACCCGGGAATAAAACTAGAAATCTATATTGAGAAATGTTGGAAATTAGACTAATACATGGAAATTAAATAACGTGTTCTTGAGCAATCGGCCAATGAAGAAATTAATCAAAATTAGAAAAATCTTTTGAAACAAATGAAAATGAAAACACGACTTACCAAAACTTGTGGGATACCTAAAAAGCACTGCTAAGATAACTGTTTACAGCATTAAAAGCACACATGAAAAAAGTAAAAAAGATCTCAAATTAACAGCTTAATGTCACACCTTAATGAACTAGACAAAGAACAAACAAAACCCATGTAAACCCATGTTAGAAGAAAAAAGAAATCATAAAGATCAGAGCAGAACTAAATGAAACAGACACAAAAAATACAATCAATGAAATGAAAAGTTGGTTTTTTTTGAAAAGATTAACAAAATTTTTAAACTGCTAGCTAGACTAACCAAAAAAAAAAAAAAAAAAAAAAAAAAAACCAAGATTTAAACAAACAAAATCAGACATGAAATAGGAAACATAACAACTGATATCACAGAAATACGAAAAATAATCAGAGACTACTAATAACACCTCTGTGCAAAAAAACTAGAAAACCTAGTGGAAATGGATTTTCCATTTCCACGTGTTTTGTCCTCAAAACACACAACACCCTAAGATTGAGCCATAAAACAATAGAAATTCTGACAGACCAACAATGAGTAGTGAGATTGAATCAGTAGTGAAATTATCTGTCAACAACAGAAAGCCCAGAAGCAAACGAATTTATGTCAGAATTCTATCAAACACATAAAGAAGAGTGAATACCAATACTCCTAAAACTGTTCCAAAAAATTAAGGAGGAAGGAGCCCACTCTAACTTTTATTCTATGAAGCCAGTATCACCCTGACACTAAAATCAGACAAGGTCACAACAAAAAGAAAACTACAGACCACATCCCTGATGAACACAAACGTACAAATCCTTAACAAAATTGTAGCAAACTGAATACTACAGCACATTGAAAAGATAACATACCATGAAAAAGTGGATTTTATATCACAAATGCAAAGATAGTTCAACTTTATAAATATATCACATAAACAGAATTAAGGACAAAAGGCACGTAATCATCCCTATAGATGCATAAAAAACATTTGATAAAATTTAGCATCCATCATGATAAATATCCTCAACAAACTAGGCATAGATGGAACATATCTCAAGATAATAAAAACCATATATGATAAACCAGCAGCCAGCATCACACTGAATGAGGAAACATTCAAAGCATTCCCTCTAGGAAATTGAAAAAGACAAGGATGCCCACTTTCACCACTTCTATTCAACATAGTAACTGGAAGTCCTAGCCAGAGCAATCAGGCAGGAGAAATAAATAAAAGATATCCATATTAGGTAAGATGGAGTCAAATTATTCCTGTTTATTGATGAAATGGCTTTATAAAAATAAAAATGAAAAAAAAAGGATTCCACCCAAATCTCTTAGATTCAATAAAAGAATTCAGTAAAGTTTTAGGATCAAAAATTAACATATAAAAGTCAGTCATGTTTCTATACGCCAACATCGATCAAGCTGAGAACCAAACCAAGAAGGCAATTGCATTTATAATAATTACAAAAAATATGCTTATGAATATATTTAACCAAAGAGGTACACAATGTCTACAAGGAAAACTACAAAGACCTGATTTTTCCTAGAAATTTTTTCTACACAAGCAAATGGAAAAATATCCCATGCTCCTGGATAAGAATAATTAGTAACATTAAAATGACCATACTGCTCCAAGCAATCTATAGAGTCAATGCAATCCTTATCAAAATACCAATGTCATTTTTCATAGAATCAGAAAAAACAATTCTAGAATTAATGGAACCAAAATAAACCCTGAGTAGCCAAAGCAGTCCTAAGCAAAAATTTGTAAACTGGAGTCATCATGCTACCTGACTTCAAATTATTTACTGGTATAAAAGCAGATACATAAATTAAGGGAACAAAATAGAGAACCCGGAAATAAAGTCACGTATGTACAGCCAACTAATCTTTAACAAAGTTAACAAAAACATATAGTGGGGAAGGTACACTCTATTCAATAAATGATTCCAGGAAAATTGTATTACCATACGCAAAAGAATGAAACTGGACCACTAAATCATCATATACAAAAATCAACTCAAGATGGATTAAAGACTTAAATATAAGACCTGAAACTATAAAATTACCAGAAGTAAACTCAGGGAAAACTCTTCTGGACATTGATCTATGCAACAAATTCATGACTAAGACCTCAGTAGCACAGGCAACAGAAACAAAAAATAAACAAAGGCAACTTGATTAAACTAAAAAGCTCTGAACCAAAAAAGAAATAATCAAGAGAGTGAAAACAGATAACCTAGAGAGTGAAAGAAAATATTTGCAAACTATTCATTCCACAGAGATTTTCATATTAGTCTATTTTTCACCAATAACACACTATCTTGATTACTGTAGTTTTAAATTAAGTCTTGAAGTAGAGTCAGTTCTCCGATTTTATCTTCTCCTTCGATGTTGTGTTAGCTGTTCTGAGTCTCTTGCCTCTCCCTATACATTTTAGAATCAGTTTGTTAATATCCACAAAATATCTTGCTTGCGTTTCTATGGAGATTGCATTGACTCTATATAACAGTTTTGGAAGAACTGACATCTTGAAAACATTAATCCATATTCTGTATGAACATGAAGCATCTCTACATTTATTCAGTTTTTCTTTGGTTTCTTTCATCAGATTTTGTAGCGTTTTAAAAAAATAAATTCTGTACATATTTTGTTTAAGTTAAGCTAAGAATTTCATTTTGAGGTCAGCATGAAGCATCTTATCAATTTCGTATTACATTGTACAAATTACAAAATTTCAAGAATAAAAAAATGAGTCAATTAGAAAATCAATGAATGAAAATCCATGAGTTCAAAATTTAGAGAGAGAAATAAATAAATGAAAATCTCACACTGATATGATCTACATAATCCTAAACTATATAACATAACAGTATTTCAAGGCATAATTAAAAATCCCACAGGTATAGTAGGAGATTTTAATATATGTTTACCATACTTATAGATCAAACAATAACATTTAAAATAAAAACGTGTTGAACAAAAATGAACAAATATGATCTAAAAGATTAAGTCTACACATAAAAAATAGCTTAAGCATTATCTTGCTACATGTTTTGTACAAGATTTCAATAAGAAAAGCGTTTGCTAAATGTAAAGGAATTTACTTAAACATAAGGAAATTTCTTGTTTTGTACCATGTTTCCTGTTTTGACTGCATTACGCTGTATGAATTAATGCAACTTTATTTTACAATTTGATTTAACATTTAGCTAGTAATACGCACTGAGATACAACACAGGCATTTCCTACCTAATATGGGTAATCCGTTCTGTATAAAAATGTGAACCAAGAGCCTATTTGCCATTATTTCAAATGGAGAAACACATAATGCATTAGGATTTAACCCTGTAAACAAATGCTCAACAATTTCTAAGATAACAATTAAACACACAAAACATACTTGTGTATGTGTGTATAGTTTTTTTAAAAAAGCTTGCTTTTCTCTGTCTTATAATTTTAACACATTAGTGAGATTAATTTTACTATTGGGTGACAGCAAGGTCTAAATTTGAAAAGGCACCATGGAAAGGAGATCAGGACAAAGAAAATGACAGAGTATCTTGCACAAAAAAATGATGCCGTGATACCTCCTTTAGTACCATTAACATCCAAACACAATCTCTTTTCATTGACATTCAATTCAAAAATCCATAGATTGGTTCTGATGTTCTTTTTACTTATTTTATTTGGATTATTACTCAAATCTGTATAAGCTCTGTATTCTCTTAAAATGTTATATTAATAATATGGAACATAAATATACTTTTTTCCTGTATAAAGTGTGTAAGCTCTATAAAATTTGGATATTAAAAGTCAGAAGGTGTTTTATACACAAACATTAAACAGAGAGATATTTTATGTGATATGCATCTAATGGTATTTATGAATACACTACTGTTTACATTACACTGTATATAATTTACACAATAATATATATTTCAGTATTAACTGCTGCTACTAATTTGTTTCAGTTTGTGATTGCCTACTTTATTAAGGATTCAGAAGACCATGGTAGCATATCCATATTTTCCACATCTAATGCACATGCAGAATTTATTTCCTATGTGATTCTAACTAGAGAATTGGTTTTCATATCAAGCAAGTATCTTTTCCCATAAAACCACTTTCAAATCACGTTTTAGTGGCTGGTGAAAACAATATACCTTTTTTTTCAAAAAAATTTGTATAAAATTAATTTACACACCTGAAAAACATTATTTCTTTCAGTCTTCTATGATTTAAAACATGTATGTATTCAAAGCATTCTTATAGCATTTATATATTTACATAGTACAGATTAAATATGCATATGTGTCTTCTCTGCATCCACTCTTATACCAAAAAAAAAAAAAAAAAAGAATGGCAGAGGAATCAAATCAACAAGGACAGATAATTGGGGAGAGGAAGGATGGCAGATGAAAAATGTCAAAAAAGATTTGGAAGATGCAAATTGGATGCATAAGTGACAGTGAACTTATATTTCACTTTTCCACTTAGTTAAGCACCTATGGCAGCATTAACAGCTAATCTGTTGTCTTTCCTCCAGCTTTAAGGATGCCTGAGAATTTCACCCTCGAATAAATCCTCCTTGAAAGGCCAGTGTAAGGAAAGTCTTGTATTCTTTCTCCAAGATAAATGAAGGTCCTGCAGAAGTTAGTTTGTACCAAATCAAACTCCCTTGCCTGGTTGTAGAGATTATTTAAGTAACCTATTATTGATGAATAACATGAAATTGATAAATAAGCTGTAATTGAAGAGTAACGGCCAATTGATGAGATGCAGTTTCACCAGGGAATGAGAATTAGTCAAATACCCCTGGGAGTGCTGCACACAAATGAGGTATAACTAAAAACACCAGTTATGGCTTTCCTCAGCCTCATCTCACATGATGACTTAGATCCAATGGGAAATGACTGGCACATTTGGAGTCCGCCTCTGGGAATCACGAGGCATCTGCTAGCTGCTTGCTGCTAGGTTTGGTCTTCTGCCTGTGCTATGCTCTTTTTTAAAAACTAAGTAAACTTGGTACTAGGTGAACTGTATTGTGTTTTATGATTTTAATTGTTAATTTAAACCTAAAACCATCCTGGCTTGTCCAGCACAGTTAATTATTATCAAAAGCAGAAAGAAGAAAGGGGGAGCAAAGAGGCAAAATCGTGTCACAGACCATCAGAAAATCTCAGGAACTGAAAACAATGTTTGAAGGCAGAGATCTAGGAAATGATTTTAAAATGTACACGATTTTAGGCTTTCCTAAAAAAATGTTGAGGAACATATACATCCCCACACTTAATGACCACATCCCTCTATGTCCGGCAACTATTCTTTTCTTACTGCCAGAAAAGGCTAGAAGTTTACTATCTGGACAAGGTATTTTGTTTATGTAAAAAGAATCTCCCTTCCTGGGAGCCAAAAAGCAAGCTGAGGCAGAAAGGCTCAAGAGACCTGGACTCTGGGACACCAGGAAGAACTGAGGGTGATGAATGAGGTGCCATATTGAAGACAGGGAGATTGTGTACAAACCTACACCCATGTACTCTAATTTCCTCCCTCAGCTTCCGGAAAAGAAGCTGCAAAATTATGCTGGAGGTGGAAGGATAGATAACACACTTGCATTCCTAGTTATTTGGGGTTTCCCCAATTAAACCACCATGTCTCACTAGTTCATGTCACTCTGTGGCCCAGTATGATGAGCCCTGCCCATTCTTAGAGTTTGCAATCACTCTAACATTAAAACTGATGACGTTTGTCAGATAGGTGAAGAATGCTTTAATAAGAACAGGAACCAAAACAAACAAACAAACAAACACAAAGATGCTGTTCAGTGAAATGAAGGAGTAAATTGAAGAAGATGAAGCCATGGCTCTCAAGGAGACAGGGGTGGTGCTGGCAAAGGAGAAACGGGAAGGCACTCCGGGAACAACGGGGAGGGCATCCTGGAATAAACGGTCTGCATCTGACACAGAACATTCAGTTCCCATTAGAAGAGGAGGAAAAAGATACCTAGGAGGGGATATTTCATATTTAAAAACGACAGAGGTAATCTACCTGATGTGCTTAGTGCTGTTCAAACGAACATTTCACTTGAGTGTTTGAGGATAAATTAGTGACAGTTAAAATAAAAATTTTAAAAATGAAATTATGTAATTACTATTATTATTTTTTTGAGATGGAGTCTCCCTCTATCACCCAGGCTGGAGTGCTGTGGCGCAATCTCGGCTTCTTGAAAGCTCTGCCTTCTGGGTTCACCGCATTCTCCTGCCTCAGCCTCCCAAATAGCTGGAACTAGAGGCACCTGCCACCACGCCCAGCTAATTCTTTTGTATTTTCAGTAGAGATGGGGTTTCACCGTTTTCACCAGGATGGTCTCGATCTCCTGACCTCGTGATCCGCCCGCCTCGGCCTCCAAAAGGGCTGGGATTAGAGGCCTGAGCCACCACGTACGGCCAAGATTATAAATTATGTAATTATTAACTCGTGAAAAACCATACAGTTAACCAAAGTGCTTTTCAGCTGTAATGTCAATTAATATAGTTATATGTCCTCAATTGGTGGTTTCTTGGTTTTGCTGAATTGAAGAATGAAACCGCGGACCCTGGCAGTGAGTGTTACGGTTCTAAAAGATGGTGTGTCCTGAGTTTGTCCCTTCTTTCCGGTGGGTTGTCATCTCACTGGCTTCAGGAGTGAAGCTGTAGACCTCCGATGTGAGCATTACAGGTCATTAACTCAGCTGTGCACCCAAAAAGTAACCAGCAGTAAGATTTATTGCAAAGAGCAAAAGAACAATGCTTCAACATAGCCTAAAGCGCACCACACCAAGTTGCCACTGCTGGCTCCAACAGCCTGCTTTTATTCCCTTATCTGACCCTACCCACATCCTACTGATTGGTCCATTTTACAGAGAGCTGATTGGTCTGTTTTACAGAGAGCTGATTGGTCCGTTTTGACAGAGTGCTGATTGGTGCGTTTACAATCCTTGAGCTAGACACAGAGTTAGCTAGATACAGAGTACCAACTGGTGTATTTACAAACCTAGAGCTAGACACAGAGTACTGATTGGCGTATTTACAAATGCTGAGCTAGACACAGAGTGCTGATTGGTGCATTTACAATCCTTGAGCTAGATACAGAGTGCTAGACAGAAAAGTTCTCCAAGTCCCCACTTGGTTAGCTAGATACAGAGTACCAATTAGTGTATTTACAAACTCTGAGATAGACACAGGGTGCTGATTGGTGCGTTTAAGATCCCTTAGCTAGACATAAAAGTTCCCTAAGTTCCCAACAGACTCAGGAGCCCAGCTGGCCTCACCCAGTGGATCCCACACTGGGCCAGCAGGCAGAGTTGCCTGCCAGTCCTGCGGGGTGCACCTGTACCCCTCAGCCCTTGGGTGGTTGATAGGACCAGGCATCACAGAGCAGGGGGCGGCACCCTTCTGGGAGCCCATGGCGGAGGGGGGCGCTTGGGCATGGCAGGCTGCAGGTCCTGAGCCCTGCCCCGCCTGGAGGCAGCTGACGCGGGGAGAATTTGAGTGCAGTGCAGGCAGGGCTTGGGGACACAGTGCAACCTCTGCAACTGCTGGCCTGGGTGCTAAGCCCCTTACTGCCCTGGGCCAGCGGCACCGGCTGGCTGCTCCGAGTGTGGGGGCCCTCCAAACCCACGCCTGCTGGAACTGGCGCTGGCCCGCCAGTGCTGCAGGCAGCCCCAGTTCCCCACCATGCCTCTCCCTCCACACCTCCCAGCAAGCGGAGGGAGCCAGCTCAGGCCACCACCAGCCCAGAGAGGGGCTCCTACAGTGCAGTAGCAGGCTGAAGGGCTCCTCAAGTGCCACCAGAGTGGATACCGAGGCTGAGAGGGTGTCAAGAGTGAGGGCTGCTAGCACATTGTCACCTCTCAGTTATATGGTGAAGGCAATAATATTAGTTTGCTGAAAGTTATCATGTAGCTTGAGTGGAAAAGTAAGGGATGGGTATTTAAGATTTGAGGAAGAGTACATGGGGGCTCCACTTAACTCTATAATAGGAAGTCCACAGATAAAGCTATGAGCTTATTTGGGAAAATGGAAATAAATTTAAATAAAGAAAGAGTTAAATCAGTCAAAAATTGCTGTTTCTAGGGAATGGGGCATAGTGATAGGACCTAGTGAAAAAACAGGTTGTCTTTTCTCATTAGATGCTATATTTTTTAAAAAACGTGTATATATGATACAGTAATAATAAAATACAAATGTATAAGAAGTGAATTCTTCCTCTAATCTTTCCTTCAAAGATAGAACCTTTTACCGTTTGGTGTAAATTCCTCACCCTGACTAGAGCTAAGTCCAGGTTATCGCTTGGGTCTTTGGACCAGTTTTTGTTTGTTTGTTTTGATTTTGTTTTTGTTTGAGATGGAGTTTCTGTCTTGCAGCCAAGGCTGGAGTGCAGTGGTGCAATCTCAGCTTACTGCAACCTCTGACTCCCAAGTTTAAGCGATGCTCCTGCCTCAACCTCCCAAGTAGCTGGGATTACAGGTGTGCACCACCACACCTGGCTAATTTTTGTATTTTTAAGAGAGACAGGGTTTCACCCTGTTGGCCAGGCTGGTCTTGAACTCCTGACTTCAGGTTATCTGCCAGTCTCGGCCTCCCAAAGTGTTGGGATTACAGGCATGAGCCACCACGCCTAGCCTGGCCAGTTTTTTACACTTGCTGTCTTGACTTCCTTTTGCGAAGTTAATTGCTAAACCTACTTCGTGGGGTTGTTATGAAGATCTAATAAAATCATTCATGTAAAATAGCAGAGTGTCTAGAATGTCTTGATTTATCATTACAAAAATTAGAGGTTTTTAGTGGTTATATAATTTCTAATATGTATTGTTTTGTTTTTATTTTTATTTAAATATATAAGGTGCATATTTTCTCTGTCTCTCTCTATATATACAGACCATGATTATTCAGCCTTGGCACTCTAGGCACTTTAGCTAGGATGGCTCTTTACTGCTAGGAGCTGTCCTGTGCATTATAGGATGTATAGCAGCATCCCTGAGCTCTGCACACTAGACACTGGTAGCAGGACCTCCATTCTCCCAGCTGTGGCAACAGTAATGAATCTAGACATCACCAAGGCCCTCTGTGGGGGCAAAAATCACTACATCTTATTGAGAAACACAGCTGTATATCAACTTATTTTCCCTAGTGATTACATTTCAAGCTCCCAACATGTATTTAACTACTCCCTAATCAGTGGATACTTGATTAACTTATGACTTTTATTATTATAAAGATACTGAATGAAGTGCCTGGCTTAAATTTATAATCAAAATTCTATGATAAACATTATACATTAATATTTGTCTGTCTTTCAAAATATCCTAGAAATATAAAAGGCTGTACATAATGAAAACTTTAAAAAATGTAAGATTAAAATTGAAACTCATAGTGACTTAAAATATGTATAAATGTATATAAGTATGTGATAATAGATTATATGTAGATATTTATAATTTTCTCATCCTTAAAATAATGAGGATTCTTTGTTGTAAAATCTTTTCCAAATAAAAATAAAACCCTTTGCTATTATTGCAGATGTCGCATAAACTTGTTTATTTGGGAAGACACTGCAGTTTGCAGGTATCATAATTGAATCACGAAAATGTTCTTGAGAGCATTTTCTTCAAAAGAAAACTTTAGCATATACAAAGAGTAAAAAACTGGAATGCTGGCTCAATGTTTCCCTTTTTAAAGCTAGAACTCTAAGGTACCAATTAAGATATGTTTATTATTTATGAGAGGTTCATATATTAGTTTTGAAAATATTGGCATCAGTATTGACATTTACTTTCCATAGGCAAATGGTTGTGCTCACTTACTTCAAACAGTTAAGTTTTTGAAAGTTCAGATGTTTCCTTCCCATTAACAGAAAGCTGTCCAGATGCAGAAAGTCATAAAAACTAACATAAAGTGTTAATGAGATTGAGGGGGATGGTGAGATGTCTCCATGCTGAATATTTCATAATGTGTCACCATTAAAAGGGTATCAGGATTTACTTGCGTTGTAGCTCAACCTTAAAATTCATGATAAAAGTGCACAGACAAACCTCCAGCACTTGATGGCATCCTCAGCAAAACTGTTCCAAGAACCCTCTCTGCTTTAGGGATTCATCAAGAAAACTACTGTTGGTGTCAGCCATAGTTATATTGAGCTGTTTCTGTTGTATTGCTTTGTTTCACTGTGAATTGATTTTATACGTGCACAAATGGCCCCCTTTCTATTCCCTCAAAATAATCATCATCCAGCTTGCCACAATATCTGCTTAGCCTGACATTCGTCACCACTTTAGATCATAGAAATGGTTTCTTAATAGGCTAATGTAGCATATAGGGGTGATAATATTTTTTATTTTTAATAAATAATATCATTTTACAGAAGCAATTTCTGTTTTGCAGAAATTTTGAGGCCACAGATCACAAAAATTAAATTAAATTTAAAAATATATCCAATCTGAGAGAGGACTGTTTGTCTTATCTTTTGATATGTCCTCGCAGACACTTGTTCTACTTATATATTAATGTCCATTTTTTTTTACCAAAATGAAATTATACAGTTTCATAAAATGCTTTCTTCAGTTAATAATCTCCATCTTCCAAAAGAATACATTTTTATCTTATATTACAGTAAGTTGTATGAGCAAATTTCCTCAAATGTCTCCAATATGTCTTTGCAACCAGTTTGGTCTTAAGAGAATCCATTCAAGAGGCACATACTTCATTGGATTTTTACTTTTCCTCAGCTGCTTTTACTTAGCAAACCACTTTTAATGACTCTTGTTTTTTGAGAAGACCTGGGTTGAGGTCCTAGTAAAAGCCAACTTTTCTACATTTGTGGAGTTCCTTTCTTATGGTGTCATTTAAGTTGTTTGTCATTTGTGGATCCTGTAATATGAAAATTAGATATACTGGCTAAAATGTTTAAGTTAAGCAAGTTTGGTAAAACACATCCTAAGTGGTAATGTACACTTTATATTTTATTTTGTCAGACAACACATACCATCTGGTTTGTGTTGTCATTAATATTGATGACTCATTGCTTGATTAGGATCATGATATGATATGATAGTCTGACCCCTAAACTGCATATTCACATTTCCCTCGTTGCAACTAGAAGCTAAAATGTGACATAACTTTGATATCACCATACAATTTCCTGTTTTCTCATCAACTATATGACTAATAGTTTTGACATCAATTTATAATCCTTGTCTGAGTTAATATTTTCATTAGAGGAGATTGTGGAATGGTGATTTGTTTGTTCTATCATTTATTAGCTGTTATTCTTATCTAAAATAGAACTTTTCATCATCAACAGGACTTAGTTGGTTATGCAAACTGCAATTTCTAATTTAAAATTAGAATATATGCTTTATCTTTTCCTGTTCGTTACCAATTTTCAGAGGAGTAGGTTGGTTTCATTGCTGCTTCAAATGGCAATGTTTTCATTCCTTCCTTCTTTCCTTCCTTCCTCTCTCTCTCTCTCTCTGTCTAAATTTTGGACTCATGGATTTTCATTGGTTGATTTTTCAATTGACTAATTTTTTATTCTTGAAATTTTGCAATTTATGCAGTGTAATACCAAGTTGATAAGCTGCTTCATGCTGACCTCAAAATGAAATTCTTAGCTTTACTCGAACAATATATGTACAGGATTAGGTTTTTAAACCACCACAAAATGTGATGAAAGAAACCAAAGAAAAGCTGAATAAATGCAGAGATACTTCATGTTCATGCAGAATATGGATTAATGTTTTCAAGATGTCATTTCTTCCAAAATTGTTATATAGAGTCAATACAATCTCAATAGAAATCCAAGCAAGATATTTTGTGGATATTAACAAACTTATTCTAAAATATATAGAGAGAGACAAGAGACCCATAATAGCTAACACAACATTGAAGGAGTAGATAAAGTCAGAGAACTGACTCTACTCTACTTCAAGACTTACTATAAAACTACAGTAATCAAGACAGTGTCTTGTTGGTAAAATAATAGACTAATGAATCAGTGTAACACAATAGAGAGCAGAAATAAATCCACCTAAGTATAGTGAACTGATCTTTGACAAAGGAGCAAAAGCAAAATACCAAGGAGTCAAATAGTCTTTTCAACAAACGGGACTAAAACCACTAGACATCCACATGTAAAAAAAAAAAAAAAAAAAGAAAAAGAAAAAAATGAATTTAGACACGAACTTTACACTCTTCAAAAATATTAACTTAAAATGAGTCACACATCTAAATGTAAAATGTAAGACTATAAAACTCCTAGTGGATAACATGAAAAAAAAATCGAGATTCTTAATCACCAATTCACAATAATAAAATTCAATTTTAATACTGCAATGATTTCACTTATTTTTTACTTATTTTCCATTACATTAAAAAATATTGAATCTTAATATAATTAACATAATTACTTCTTTGACTTATAAGACAACATAAAAATAGTTTTCATATAATATCAATATTACTGAAAAAACTTAATTAAAGTTTAAAATATCTTATTTCTTTTTATTCTTAGAACACTTTTACTAAGGAAATGAGTCAACTTCTCTGTTAAAAAGCCACTGAGAGCAGTTTTGTCTGTGTGTAGTGATGTTTGCAGTTTGGAGAAGCTGTTACTAGGAGAATGCTGTGCAGTGAGAGGATGGGTTGAGAGAGCTTCCGGGAGGAGACCTGTGCTCAGCCTCTAATCATGTTCACCTAGAATTCACAAGCTTCAGGTTGCTGCTTCTATTAAGAGGTGAACTCAAATCTATTTGTTAGATTACTAAATTTGTGGAATTACAGAAGGCCCTGAGTTTATTATACCTAAGGGTGATATCAGAATGCATGGAAGAGGGAGGACAGGCTCACACATGGTTTGCAACTGCACTACAGATCCCTGGGCACCTGCGCTGTTAGTAAGAGGAGTCAGAATCTTCACAGACCAATGAAGCATTATCTCTTGAGTGAATAATTAATATGTATCAGTATATTTATGGAGTATTGACTCTTAAACCCTCTTATTTTAAAATTAAGATTTACAATAGGTAGGATATGAAATATGGGAAGCAATTAGTATTAACAGCAAACATTTGATTTGGGCTGAGTTTCTCCCAAGTGAGAGAAAAGATTGGCAGGCAATGTGCCCATGACTCTTTTAAGCAAACAGGCTTTATCCATTTCTTTTATCCTCCGCTTATTTTTTTTTTCTATAAAATATCAATAATTGTCATTTGAATAAATTTCTCCCAGAAACAACTTGAGAAAGTTTAAAACCATATACTATCCTTGTTAATATCACTACTGGGTCTCATATTTTCTTACAGACCAAGACATACTCTTCTTGCTGAACAAGACACGCTCTCTAAATTCTAAGTTTTTATATTTATATATTTGCAAAAAGACCCAATAAAATATTTCTATAATTTATAAAAGTTTTAGAAAGTATACTCCATACATATATTATTTTGATGATCATTTCTCAGTATTTAAATAGCATGAAAATTTATCCTAATCGTTACTCCCTTTCAGCTATTATTCTTTTAAAGTTCAATTGTGCATTTCAATATGATTTCCCTCCTAACTACTTTGCCACATATTTTACCATTTTAAAATATATTTTAATTTTGCAAGTGATAAAGTACAATTTGAGTTTAAAAATTTTTAATTCATGGATTTTTCAAAAAGTTGTATTTCCTCTATCACAAATTATTCAAGTACAACTACATCATACAGTTTTAAATATAATTATTTGCAACAGAAAAACAAATCACATATGAAATGTCTGATGTTAGAAAATTATTGGGCCATTTGTCTGAGAGGGCAGAACTGATCCTGTCACTAGAGGATGCTATATAACTAAGGAATATTAACAGTTTGATACTAAGGTAAATGAGATGAAACAAAGATATAGATAAATGTTCTCAAATATAGCTCCACAAAAAAAATGGTCAACTTATATTCTCATCAATGTTGGATAATTCCCATTTAACAGTAACTGCTATAAATATTGACTGTTTTATTAGAAATATATTATTAATTTTTTTGATGTTAGAAACATGCAATTTTTTTAACATTAGGAAAATATAACTAAGCAAAAGTAAATAAAAATGGCTACAATCTCACAAATCAGTCATAAGCACTAACATTTTTTGAGTTAGTGTATGAATGTATAAATTTCTAAAGATAGAGATTTAAGTGTTTTGTTTCGCAACAATATTATATATAGTTTACCTGTTAGGTTTATTTGCTAAAGTATTTGTAAACCTTATTTTAGTATATTAATAATGTGAGCATAACTTGATTAACAGTTCCTCTGTTATTGAATTTTTTTTTTTTTTTTACTATCATAAGTACTGTTTTGATAAGTGTATTTGTTTTTTTTTTTTTTTTTTTTTTTGGTTTGTTTGTTTTTTGTTTTTTGTTTTTTTTTTTTTGTTTTTTTGAGACGGAGTCTTGCTCTGTCGCCCAGGCTGGAGTATAGTGGCCGAATCTCGGCTCACTGCAAGCTCCGCCTCCCAGGTTTACGCCATTCTCCTGCCTCAGCCTCCCGAGTAGCTGGGACTACAGGCGCTGGCCACCTCGCCCGGCTGGTTTTTTTGTATTTTTTAGTAGAGACGGGGGTTTCACCGTATTAGCCAGGATGGTCTCGATCTCCTGACCTCGTGATCCGCCCGTCTCGGCCTCCCAAAGTGCTGGGATTACAGGCTTGAGCCACCGCGCCCGGCTGATAAGTGTATTTGTAAAATAATTTTTTTACATATGCCTAGTGGCTAAGATTGATTCTTACAAGTGATATTGAGATATTGATGGGTTGGGTATGAACTTTTGAGGCTGTGTCAGAGCCTGCTGATTGTCTACCCAAATTGATTCTCTCTTATAAAAGATTTATGGACATTCACATGCCCTTGCCTGCAGAATGTTACGTGACAGAGTTCCATCCAGCGAGATCTAATTCAAGATGGACTTCAGGGAAAGTTCTTTAATGAAAGTCTGACTTTGTTGACATCTTTCTATTGTACCTGTAGCACTGGAATGTGGAGATAGAAGTATCATCGCAGAACTGGAGTGCTAGCAACTGCATCAGGAAAATGAACAGCAATCTAGCAATGGCTGGATGTGCATGCATGTAGGAGAGAGAGAAGAGAGAGGATGAGTCTGATGATTTTATGGAGATGGGTACTATCCCTGGACTTTCCATCTGCAGTTTTCCTATTATGTGAGAGCACGAAACCCCAAAATAGTTTAAATTACGACTCCTTCATCTTTTGCCATAGATAATTTAATTTCTAATTGATACAATAAGCAATGCCTTCCCAAAAGGTGCATTTTAACCAGTGGCAGATTAGAGAACCTATGTCATAGTGCCCCTACTACTACTGGATATCTGGTGTTTCATCTATCTTTTCCTCTAATTTAATAGGCTACAAAATTTTTATTTAAATTGGATGTACTTGATTACTACAGTGGTTAAACTTTTTTTTACATAGGTATTTACCATTTATATTCCTTCTTCTTTTGAAAATGATATATTTTACCCATTTTTCTATTAGGATATTTTCTTTACTTATTAACTTACAAAGGTTATTTCTAAATTGAGGCTACTAATCTTTGATCATGGAGGCTATTAATCTTTGATCTTCCATATATACTGATCTTCCATATATAATGATTTTTCTACTTTATTATTTATTACTTACGGATTATGAGAATTTCAAAAATATTTACATTTTATTTATATGCAAATGTATTATTTTTTTCAATTAGGTTTCTATCAGTGTTCAAGGAAATCCTTGAAGTTTTTCTGAATTGCAAAATCAAACTGGACTTTTTTTTATTATATTATAATACTATGATGTTTTATTTAAATCTTCAATTTAGCTAAAATCTGTTTTCATATAAGGAAAATATCCTACTTAAGTTTTTTATAGTGAACTATTTATCTCCATATCATTTATCAAATAATAATTTATTTTCTCATTTATCTTTAAACATTTCATATGCTATATCGTTTCTTAGGCAGTGAACTAACAGTATTGTGGTTGCCTACTGTATGCCAGAGTTATTATCCAGAGAGTGATGAAACAAATTTCGTATTTAAATGAAATTAGCATTTTATTTTGGAATTAGACAAATAGTTTATTTCAGTAATATGTGCTCAGGACTGACACTAGGGATCATCTCCAGGAATTCTGTCTCTTTTTCTTTTTATTTCTATATGGGGACACATTTTAAAATAATCTTTCCTATACCTCATTGTGTATATTAGTCTAGAAAATGTGTACATATCAGCCTAACAGTCACTGGGGCAGGCTATGCTTGGTACGTATGACATTGCTGGTGGAATCAGGATGACAATGCCTTCTATTATGATCTGCCTGCATGAGGACTTACTCTTCTTTTTTTTAGTGTCACCAGGTCTGCTCATAGTTCCAGAATGCCAGGGTCCTACTGCCTTCTGGATCCCTCAGTAGAATTCATCTATGTCCCACTGGTTTATCTCAGTCACCCTAAAGAATCATATACAATGCAGAAACACCAATGGTAGGTCACCAGCAGGAACTGCCTTGAAAGGAATGATGTTCCCCAGAAGAAGGGTGTATCTATGCTATCAAAAGGCTCTCTACAGGCTCAGGTTTTCAAGCAAGATACAGAATCTGTCAAACTGTCAGAAACCCAGCATGAAATGAGTGTGTATGCAACCAAATCACAGTGCCACTGTCTTAAGGAAACACTACTGCCCTTATTATTTCACTTGAAAATAAACAAAAATAAAAGTTATTTATTCTATAGCTTTATTTCCTGATACCAATAGAAAGTTTCCCTCTTATAATCAAATGAAGTTAAAATGATATTCTAAATGTAATTTCAATGTTGAGTCTTATCTGACCTCTGGAACCAAGCGGGCAATCACTTTGTGAGCTAAAACTTGAAGATAGTGTAATATCACCGTAGTTACTTTCCATAAAAAGTAGCCTCAAGCAATAATTGTAGGATCAGGTTAAGTTGGAAAAGATTTGCATGTTGAGTCTCAGCAATAAAATCAGAACTAGAGTACATAGTAGTGACAGTAAGTTGTGCATCCAAGGATCTCATGTCTCTGATGAAAATAGTAATTTCAATAGACCCCTGATCCTCAAATCATCTGCCGAAGGTTTCAGAGGAATCCACAGTCCTCACAGTATACTTCAGTGAAGTTTATCTGGTGTTTGGCCTCAAACTCCTAGAACTTTGCTATTCTGACATACCATGTTGAACCACACATAGGCTCAGAGTATTTTCTTCTGCTTTTCAACATTCGAGGCCAACTTCATGATATGCCTGGCTGTGCTTCCCTGGTCTAAGCCATGCCCTGATATTGGCCCTCAGCAATCTGCTCAGAGCTATAGAGAAAACAAATTAAAAAAAAAAAAAAAAAAAAAAAAAAAAAGGCAGTGAGAGAATTTGTAAATGATTTTGATCCCTTAACATTCCTGTCACTAAAATGGAAGCTTGAAGTATTTACTAGATGTGTCACTTAACAGCTGCAGCAAAGATATACACAGATTTAGATTATGAGAAGCAATCATGGGAGATGTCACAGGCACCACAACAAGCTAGTGGGCTTCAGACTGACCAGAAAATTAAAAACAGAATCCAGATATTCTAGGTTTAATTTTTCTCCTCCTCTTCTAATAACTCTAGAACTATTTTCGCCTGATCTCCTGAGGGATCCAGATAATTACACTTTAGCCAACTCCCTCAATACCCCACCCCACATTAAGCCAAAGTGATACTTTTTGTTGCATACGCAATCTTACAATCCATCCCTAACAAACTAAGAGGAGTACTGGCCCTTCTATTCTCTATTCTCATTCTAGCAGTTATTCCCATACTTCACGTGTCTAAACAACAAAGCATAACGTTCCGGCCATTAATTCAATGCCTATACTGAACCTTAGTGGCTGACCTACTTACATTCACATGAATCGGAGGACAGTCAGTTGAATACCCTTTTATTGCCATTGGACAGACAGCATCTATTAGGTACTTCTCTATCATCCTCACTCTTATACCACTCACTCCCCTAACTGAAAATAAACTACTTAAGTGAAAATGCCCTTGCCTTATAATTCAATACCGTGGTCTTGTAAACCAGAAATGGAGAATCCCCTTTCCAGGACAACTCGGGGAAAAGCATTCCTGCTTCACCATCAATACCCAAGGCTGAAGTTCTAATTAAACTACTCCCTGATTTTTTTCTCAGCACACACTTTGACTATCATGTCAGTACTAATCAAGTAGCACTACTGCATTAGTGCTCTTATGTCCTTTGTGCATTACTGCTAGTCCCCATGAATAATACACAGTACTATAATTGCGTACTCGTACATAGTACATTCATATACAAGAATATACTACAAATCCAGTCCACATGCATATAAGCACATATTAACAACTCCTTAACTATCGCACATCTATTATCAAGTGTACAACAAAACCTAATCCACATGACCCGTACCAGGAATGCTTAATATTACATAGTGCGTACATTCTTTCATCCAACATAGCACATTTCAGTCAAGAAATCCCTCGCAAAACATGGATATCTCCTACTAAATTTTGGTCTCTTAATCTACCAACCTCTGAGAAATCATCATCCCGCTTGGGAATACTACCCTCCTCGCTCCAGGTCCATAACACTAGGGGGTGACTATTCTGAAATTATACCTGGCATCTGGTTCTTACTTCAGGGTTATAAAGCTAAGATTCCCCACACATTCCATTTGAATAAGACATCTCGATGGACTAATGACTACTACCCTATTAACTAATCACGGGAGCACTGTCATGGATTTGTTATTTTTACTTTGGGGGATGCTATCACTCACCATTGTGGAAGCCATAGTCCCCTCCTAATCCGCTGTAGACAAACTTGGATTTGATTCCTGCTGAATCAATTATAGAAACAGAACTTATATTGAATATTCTAGGCTGGCATAATAACCATAAGGTGTTAATTAATTCATGCTTGAAAGACATAATCAATAGACAATGCTCACTTACGCACCTACGTTCACTCAAGTACGCTCAATTTCATGAACTATTTCTGATTAAATCCACACACCCCCCTTCCCCCACCTATGATTTTACCATCAACCTAGGTAAGTGTACCCTTGCCAAACCCCAAAAACAAGAGACCTAGAACCCAGAAAATTAAAAAGAGAGAAATTATCCTAGGATTTGAGACCTAATTGAACTGGTTTGAGGGGCTCTGAACTACAAATTTGTATTAAAGTTTTAGTTTTTATACAGCAGAATTTGAATGAGAAAAGAAATTAAAGTTTTTTTTGTGATTGTCAACTTTCTTTGAATAAATTTGGAAAATGACTAATATTTTTATGTAATAATAGACACTTTTATAAAAGTTTCTCTTTTAACTTTTGGGGGGCATATTTTGCCTTTTTATCCTAATGACTAGACCACCAGGGACCAAAAGGTTTCTGAGACAGACAGAATTTGACATTTTCTAAGTGTGTCTGTGACTATCTACTACCACCTTTGGAAGCTAATAAATATTGCATGATTAATCTAAATTAAAGATGTTACATCTGTCCCTTTATGCCAGCATTACAAAGAGATTTTACTGGTGCTCCTGTGATGAAAAAGTTACTTGTGCTCTGTCTTTGCTTTTATTTTCTTAATTTAATAATTAAAGTCATCCAAATTATTAGCTATTAAGGGACTCTTTTTATGGATGAGAGATTTTAGGACTTCCTATTTATATGACATCATATGTTTATCTGGTAATTAAGCACCGAATCAATATATCTTTTAATGAGAAACAGAAGTTTAAATACTTCTACCAGAATGACATCAATACTCATTGTTTCCCAGCCTTGGGATACTGCCATTAGCTAGGGAAGTCTCTCTAAGAGTTCTTTCCCATATCCCATAGTTGTGTCATTAATTTGTTCAATAAATTTACAGAAGACTAGAAAGAACTTCCCTCCCAACCTTCCTTCCTCATGCCATATGCATGCATCTCTTTCTCTATTGTCTAAATATGCCCTGTCTTAAACACTATGGAGGAGACAGATACCTTAACCTGAGTTCCAGGGTTTATGAGGACAGTGACTGTGCCAAGAGAAGACACCAGGATGAGGTAGCAGCTGGAATAAGACCTGAGTGTCTCACTAGTAGAGCTGAATAGACATTTCCATTCTCTAGCCTCACCTGAAACTGGCTCTGCTATTTGACATTGAATTGGTTTCAGTAATTCCTTCCCCTGTATTTTCCTAACACTGGAAGGTACCATGATGACCTCAACAGCAGGCCTAAGATGCTGCTTCTGACCTTAGTTACAAAGGATATGAAAACTCAGTCATGGCCGGGCGCGGTGGCTCAAGCCTGTAATCCCAGCACTTTGGGCGGCCGAGATGGGCGGATCACGAGGTCAGAAGATCGAGACCATCCTGGCGAACACGGTGAAACCCAACTCTACTAAAAAAAATACAAAAAACTAGCCAGGCGAGGTGGCGGGCGCCTGTAGTCCCAGCTACTCGGGAGACTGAAGCAGGAGAATGGCGTAAACCCGGGAGGCGGAGCTTGCAGTGAGCCGAGATCGCGCCACTGCACTCCAGCCTGGGTGACAGAGCGAGACTCTGTCTCAAAAAGAAAGAAAGAAAGAAGAAAGAAAGAAAGAGAGAGAGAGAGAGAGAAAGAGAGAAAGAGAGAAAGAGAGAAAGAGAGAAAGAGAGAAAGAAAGAAAGAAAGAAAGAAAGAAAGAAAGAAAGAAAGAAAGAAAGAAAGAAAGAAAGAAAGAAAGAAAGAAAGAAAGAAAGAAAGAGAAAGAAAGAAAGAAAACTCAGTCATGCATCCTGTCTCCGCCACTTGCAAAGCTTCCTGTGACTTGTGTCATTTGGTGTCTGCTTTTGGACCTGGTGTGTCCAAGAGAGATATTGAGACAGCCAAGTGGGAGGGGGTCACTGGAGAAACTCCAAGCTGCCTGCCCACTGGGGTGGAGCCTGGAGAAATTCAGGACCTTTGCAGCAGGGAGAAGCCCGGACCCTCCTCTCCCAGGGTAGAACCTGGGATTGGAACAGTGGGCGGGAAACACTCCAGCAGTGGACACTGGCCCTGTTTCCCCCTGTTTTCCCTTTTCACCCAATAAAACCCTGCTTTACTCACCCTTTAAACCATCTGCGAGCCTGAATTTCTGTGGCTGTAGGACAGACAAGAACCTTGTCTTTAGCTGAACTAAGGAAAGTCCTGCAACATTTTTGGTGTGCAACCGCACGGCCTCAAGAAGTGGTGAGTGAAACGGGGACTCAAAACCTCTTTCTTTTGCTCCTAAGCCTTTTCATCCTCGGACATCTGAGGGTGGGGGAAACCATGCTCCCAAACTTTTCGTTCCGGGGCCTATTCATGGCCTTTTCCTTTCTTTTTCAGGACTGATTGGAGACCAGCAGCTCCCCACCTGTCTCCCCACCCTGCCAGAGCTGGGATGCTTGGCCTAAGGTGTGGCAGGCAGCTGGCCAGTGTTGTTCTCCCAGGCGTCCATAGTGTCTCCTCCTCCGGGGACAGGGAGGCCAGCTGTGACCCACAGCAATTAAATTTGTCTCCCTGGTGGAGGAACCACTTGCATAAGAACAAGAGGTTCTTCCCCAGGCGTTTTTAAATCTTTTTTCTTCCCCTTCTCTACCCGTCAGCATTTTACCTGTAATTGGTTTTTTTGCCTTTTAGAAGATATTTTATTAGGCCAGGCCCCCACGGCTATCACTGTTTTTCTCTGCAAATTTTGGTTGCCAAATCAAGCCTCCATCTTGTTTTACATCCTGAGGGCATCTTTGTTTAGCAATCCTGCCTGATGGGATGAGCCCTCTCAGGTACTATATCTGCATGTTTTCCTAGCCCTGTCTTTTATTTTTTATTTTTTATTTTTTTGAGACGGAGTCTCGCTCTGTCGCCCGGGCTGGAGTGCAGTGGCCGGATCTCAGCTCACTGCAAGCTCCGCCTCCCGGGTTTACGCCATTCTCCTGCCTCAGCCTCCAGAGTAGCTGGGACTACAGGCGCCCGCCACCTCGCCTGGCTAGTTTTTTTGTATTTCTTTAGTAGAGACGGGGTTTCACAGTGTTAACCAGGATGGTCTGGATCTCCTGACCTCGTGATCCATAAAAGGCCCCACCCAGCGACTGGGTTCTCTTCTGCCTGTCTGTGTGTATACTGTGTGTGAAGTCTGTAAAAAGAGCTCTAATTAATTTGGCCTAAAGAAAGACAAGCCCTTGGATGTAATATTTTTTAAAAGGAAGTTAAAAGCTATGGAACCTTTTGGTTCACATAACGTTAATTTTTGAGAAATGAAAATAGCCCTAAAGACTCTCAGGAAAATGCAGGTATAATTAAAATATAAATAGGTGAACTAAACTATGCAGGTCAGATGCAAGGTTTGCTAAGTGTTTTGAGGTTACAAACTGCTTTTTGGGTTTTGAGACCTATTTGACTTGGCAGCTTCACAGTTTGTAGGGCCTGGGGACATATGGAACTAACCAAGCCCTCAACTAAGAAGGTAAACCTTGGCTGCAGTTAGCACACAATTAAAACAACTTAACGAAGTTTTCAAGTTAAAAATTGCTAGGAGTTAATTGAAACTATTAGAAATAGATCTCACTCGCGGTTTTTTTGTTTTGGAAAGATCATTTTTGATCATCTTGTCAAAAGTAGGTTGTCGCCTGTTGGTCTTGATGTTGGTACCTTATTTGTTTCTTTCATAATGCTTGTTACAGCATGCAGGTATTTTGTGAATTTGCATGCCGAATACTCCAAGGGAACTCAGACTATGTCTTCATTGTTGACTTAGCTTCCAGAATAGTGCCTGGCATCAAGGAGTAGGGGGTTCATAGATATTTATATAAATTATAAAGTACGAAACTATGGATTCTTCCAGAATAAAGCTTATTAACCCTGGAAACATGAATTTTGTGATTCTATTTATTTTTTATTTGTCAGGCATTTAGTATGTTTATAATATCATGGTATGATTTTGAGGACGTAAAATTAAAATATCCTGAGATGTATTCTCTCTTTTAGCAGTATAGGTGATAATGTAGTCAAAGATAAGTAATTTGTAATTCATTCGTAGAAAGGCAGTGACCACAAATGTATTAAAATATATATATATATATATTTTTTATTTTTTTATTATACTTTAAGTTCTAGGGTACATGTGCATAACGTGCAGGTTTGTTACATATGTATACATGTGCCATGTTGGTGTGCTGCACCCATCAACTCGTCAGCACCCATCAATTCATCATTTATATCAGGTATAACTCCCCAATGCAATCCCTCCCCCCTCCCCCCTCCCCATGACAGGCCCCATTGTGTGATGTTCCCCTTCCCGAGTCCAAGTGAGCTCATTGTTCAGTTCCCACCTATGAGTGAGAACATGCGGTGTTTGGTTTGCTCTTCTTGTGATAGTTTGCGAAGAATGATGGTTTCCAGCTGCATCCATGTCCCTACAAAGGACGCAAACTCATCCTTTTTTATGGCTGCATAGTATTCCATGGTGTATATGTGCCACATTTTCTTAATCCAGTCTGTCACTGATGGACATTTGGGTTGATTCCAAGTCTTTGCTATTGTGAATAGTGCCGCAATAAACATACGTGTGCATGTGTCTTTGTAGTAGAATAATTTATAAACCTTTGGGTATATACCCAGTAGTGGGATGGCTGGGTCATATGGTACATCTAGTTCTAGATCCTTGAGGAATTGCCATACTGTTTTCCATAATGGTTGAACTAGTTTACAATCCCACCAACAGTGTAAAAGTGTTCCTGTTTCTCCACATCCTCTCCAACACCTGTTGTTTCCTGATTTTTTAGAAATAGATTTACATGCAAGGTGTGTAAGAATAGTAAAATGTATTTTTTAGTAAAAGGTTATAAGAAGGCATGGAAACGTAAACTTCTGCCTAGGGTTAAAGGATTGTTTTGAGTTAAATTAGGAAAAAGCTGAAGGTTCAAAGCAGTGGTGGAAATTAATCTTGCAGAAGAGGTTCTCTGTGTGAACATATTGACTAAATTCAAAAAATGATATTATGTGGCTTTTCTGTAAATTGAGTACTGAAATAAAAGCATAACAAAGTTTTCCTAAGGTGCTAAACTGTCTTTTGCACAATTTGTAAAGGGATATAAAAGGTTCTTGCTTCTTTAAAATTTCTGAGTCATTATTTAGGCAAAGTAAATAACTTACGGTAATCTGGAATTCTATTTAATAATATCAAGTGTTCTCAACTTCAGACATTTAACAGCCTTCCCAAAATCAAACTACAGTTTCAAAATCGTCTTCCCTGGCACCTGGCTTTTCAAATACATCACAGGGCCCATGAGGTGTCCAGAAAAGAAAGGCAAACAGGATTATTTGACATGTTTAGGTATGTGGGATAGCCGAAATGATGTTCAATCTTCTTTAGGTCATATTTTAGGTAAATATCTTCCAAAATTGCATGGGATTTCTAAAATTCTAAGGTCTGAGTATATGCTATCAATCCTAATTAAGGTTTTATCTTAAGTTATTGTAAACCATGGAAATGCCCAAACTTCTTTGCCAATCATATTTCTAACTGTAACTACCCTGGACATTTTGCCATTCACAGACAATTGTTATCTTGTTTTAATCCTGTTCAAAGACAGTTTATAATGAGCTGTAGAACTTTTAACAGACGCTCTCAAATATAGGCCTCTGATAACTTTAGAGATTATAGCATTGGAATAAAGGAAAATGTATAGGACTGATAAAGAGCTAAAATGTTCATGAATATCAAGCAAAACAAGATTTAACTAAATGGACTGAACTCCAGAAACTGAAGCAAATCTGTTTAACCTTTGCTTGGAATATTGCTTATCCATGTTTTGTTTTTCAGAATCCAGGACACTTTGAACTACATACAGTCTTTAATAATTAAGTAAAGTATACTCCTGGGATCAAGATTTGGAGCATGTTTGT
Organism: Piliocolobus tephrosceles; assembly: GCF_002776525.5. Lineage (NCBI taxonomy): Eukaryota > Metazoa > Chordata > Mammalia > Primates > Cercopithecidae > Piliocolobus > Piliocolobus tephrosceles. Next base: position 13,672,861 of record NC_045444.1, on the reverse strand, counting down.
TTCCCTCTGCCTGGTTCCTCTAAAATTTGGATATTATCTCTGAGTATTCTTATGGCAATATAACTGTTTGCATCAGTGCAACAAGAATCCAGTTTTCTTTTGCAACAGGACACAACTGGAGAAACTGGTAATTTTACCAAGGCTTTGACTGCAAGGATATGCTTCCCTTTAAAGAGTCAGCCTCAACTTGCAGAGCCAACGAAAGTCCCATGGGAGAGTGGCCTCCTACCCTCATCTACGCAGTCCCTGTTGTGAATAAAGAATGCCAATTTCTAACAGGTCTAGGAGCTCCAAGTTTATCTTAGGACCTTAAGAGGAGAGGATCACTCAACTCTCGGGTATTTAAGGATGCAAACCCATGGATGAGCTCGGTTTAAAACGTCTTATCTGAGACTCTTTGGTGAATAAACTTCCATCAAAGCCAATCCAAAAGGCCTTTGTAGAAATAATTATTCATGTTGCACTTTATGCAAATAATCAGGGAAGGTATAAAACTAAAGTCTATTTTGCAAATAACACAGTCCTGTGATGATTTTTTTAATACAAATGAGGACTAGAGAGAGAGAAGTTATGCTTCAAAAGTCATCATATATTTGTCATTAAATTCTAAACTCACTAGTTGTTTTTAAGTTTTTGCCTACATTTTAGACTAACCTCGCTTGTTCCTGTGAACCTACCAGCAATCTCCAGTTGCAATTGAGAAAGAATAAGAGGGATGGGTAATGTAAAACTCTGGATCAATATTCTAGTTCTGAGCAATTAGCCTGCAAATCCTGCCAGGTGATGGGAATAAATAGGATGCCCACCACTAGGAGGTTTCCTTTTTGGGAAAGTAAGACCATGGGAGCTAACCAAAGCCAAGCACCATGCACCCAAATCCTAGCAAGCATAACTGTAGCTACCAGTTATCTGGATGTGTTACAAGACATCCTTTTTTCTCCCTTGTTGGAGGAGGACTCAGTTTCACAGTTTCACCTTAGCTTTCGGCTTATAAAAAGGAGTTCGTGCAAACCCCCGAGACACATTTTTTCCCCAAACTCAATTCCAAGCATTGGGTCAAAGCCCTAGGAAAGAAAAGTGGATCTGAGGGATCCAGAGGCAAATGACAATAGAGGTTAAAAGGCATAGCACAGGTGGCTGTAGTTGATTCCTGTCAATTAAGCTAACCCCAAGCTTCCTGTTTCATGGATAAAGGTCACATTAATATCCATGGGATAAATGAGGTCTAGGGTACTCCAAAGCTACTGACAGTAGTGGGGATAGAGGTATAGGGGAGAGTAGATAATTCCTATTCTCTAGGCCCTCCCTGCTTCATGGGTGCAGGCTGCTTTGGTATTCATGGTGGGACCTGCCAAGGTCCTGGGACTCAGGGATGCAAGGATGGAAGAAGGAAAGAGGACACTCTTCCCTCTCTCCCTCACATACCCCAGGTATCTGCTAGGAAGATAAGGGAATCGGGGATGCCTGCCCCCCTCTTTCTAGATGGGTAGCCATTCATCTTCAGTCTGTACCACTTTAGAATTCCCCCTAAACCCCTGGGACTCCTTTGAAAAAAATCCCTTTTTTTTCCTTTATTCTCCTCTCCTCTCTTCCCTGATAGGTAATTGTGTCTCTGTACTACAAGGCACTCCCCTTGTATGTATCCTCCAAATAGGAACCAGTTAATTTCCCAAACCTTAAACTGGCTGGTTTAGGATTAGGCTCAGGGGAAGGGAACCCAGAAGCCTGACATGCCAGCAAAAGGTAAAGTTTTTTAACCAGTTGGACTTTTGGTCTCCCTCTCCCTGTGCCCACTGGTAAAGGGCCTTGGAATTTTAAGCTATCCTTACCCCTCCCCTTGTTTCATTTTGATACATGTTTTCTAATAACCCCATTTGTCTGTTCTTCCCTTCAGGCCATCAGACTCCAAACAGTCTCGCAACCGTAGCCTCTGACAATGGCCCCTTCTGCTGGGAACCCTTCAATAGGCCTCTGATGCAGCCCTGACTGCCATTTATCCAAAACAGTGCCCCTGTCAGCAGGAAGTAGTTAAGATTGGTCTTTGTCCTTATTCTTAATCTAATTGCAGTTAGATGTACTTCTTTAGAGGGAGGAATGAGACAGCCAGGTGGGTGGGGATCCCTGGAGAAACTCCAACCAGCCTACCCACTGGGATGGAGCCTCCAGAAGTTCACACCATTTGCAGCAGGGAAGAGTCTGGCCCCTCCTCTTCCTGTGTGGAACCTGGGATTCCAACAGAGGGCAGGAAGCATTCTACCAGGGGACTCTGGCCTTGTGGGGGATCCCTGTTTCCCCATTTTTCCCTTTTTATCCTATAAAACCCTGCTTTACTCACCCCTTAAACCGTCTGTGAGCCTAAATTTTTGTGGCCGTGGTATGGACAGGAACCCCATCTTTAGCTGAACTAAGGAAAGTCCTGCAATAATATGACCTCACTCTTATTCCTCAATCCCATGGGTCCTGACTCTCTGGCAGTCTCTATTTGGAATTTTGCATCATCTCTTTCCTGTCTTGAATGTCAGAAACTCAATCCCCACTGCCACTCACATCATTTTGATTAGATTTTTCAAGTTACTGAATTTGTTTTTGCTTGTGTAGTTTGATGTTTTTAGCACATTGTCACCATTGATGCTCTTACTCCTTAGGAATCTTTAGTTTCTGTCCCTCCAGCTCCCTCTTGATTCTATTCTGGATTTCAGTCCCAAATTGCTACACAAAACCAGAGAGTTGGGGTAAAATATTTTATTCTCCACCTGGGGCCAAGTCACTTGCTGCATGTTCTTCTGCAGCTCCACATTGGTCCTCTGTTTTTTCTTGGATTTATTGCCTGGATCTGTTTGAGTTTGGTTTTTGGTAGTTCGTTTTTTTAATTTACATCCCAATAATCATCTGTTTTTTCCATAAACATCACTATGACTCCCAATCACCAACTAACAGTTATTTGGTGCTTAGAAACCAGGAGGCTTTGTGTTGAGCACCTAATATTCATTACCTCACTTAGTCCTTCTAAAATCAATACAAAATAGCTGTCAGTTGCTAATACATAGTAGACTCCTAAATGTTTCTAGGATGAATAATTGAATGGATCTTTATTTTATCATGGAAGAATCTAGGGCTTAGGGAAACTTTGTCCTTTGAACAAGATCCAGAAGCTAATAATAATAACTTCACCTTTAATAGATGTTTCCTAAGTGGCAAGTGCTATTCTAAGTGCTTTTATGGGCATTAGTTGTTGGGTGTGTCTGTGTGTGTGTGTTTCTTTTCTCATCATCCAATAGAAGGGAAAACAAAATGCTTCTGTCTTCCTAGAAGAATAAAATAGAAACAAATGGCAAAAATTTCAGAGAGGCTGAATATTCATTGAAAGCAAAACTCAATATGAACCACTTCTTATCCTAATGATATTCTCCGTGAGGAATAGTCAAGCAAAGATTCTGTGGTCATGCCCAAAGGGTGCTACGGGGTGAATTCCAGCATATGAGGAGTTGAAAGAATGGCAAATGTGTTAGCTTTAGTTGTGAAGTGTCTATGACAAGATACCTTCGGTAAGAAAAACCTAAACAAAAAGAGAGAGTTGATTGTGCATTTGGCTCTTCCTTGTTAGTTAAGGGATGGAACAGAAAACATTGAAGGGAGAAATTTTGAATGAGTAGAAATTCAAGAACAAGGTAAAGCCTCAATTATTATTTTCACAACTTACTTTTCACTGTTGCCAAATATCTTTCCATCCTAATTGCAGATATGTTCACAGAAAGTATTTTTTTCCAATCAGTTTCCTCAAGCATCTTGCATTAGTATAAGCAGGGACTCTGCTTTACTATGTCGATGATTTCCTTAAGCCACACAATTTAATTACTTTAGTGACATACTCATCTTTAAACAGATATCTTGTATTTATTACAACTTACTATATGTTTTCATACCTTATACTAATTTCCTGAATGAGAAAATATGATTTTTATAGAGTGAATTAGCTGCACCTGGATTGTAATGGGAAGACAAACTAATATCATTTTAAATATTTTTGCATGAATTCCTTAAAATGTACCAATTTTCATTTTATTTTGTTTGAGAAACACAAAAGATGATTACATGTAAATACTTCACTATGTCCCCCAAGTGAGTTTCTAGAGATCAGTCCTCCCATCCAGGCCATAATTGCAAAAGGTATTTTATCCTGTCTGCAGCATGCCTGTTCTCTTTTGTCCTTAAGGCTTTGTTGGAAAACCAATAGGAAAAATAAAGTCAAAGGACTAAAATCGTATTAAGTATCATTACTAATATGAAGCAAGATAATTAAAGGCACCTGGAAATTGTATTATGCACTGCAATTCCAAAATGTAAAAGTAAGGCCGATTTTATATGGATTTGGGTTATGCATTCTAATATGTTACAGGTCAGGTCATAGACTCTCCAGAGAGATGCTATAATGTAATGTAATGTGTAATTGAAAGAATAGGGCTTTTGAAGTTGGAGAACATACTGTGTTCCAGTTCTTGCCTGCCACTTTCTACCTGAATGACCTTGAGCAACTCTATCTCAAACTACTTAACTCATCTGCAAAATGAGAAAAATTGTAATAATAACTACTTCACAGGGTTATAATACAAATAAATATAATATTTGAAAAGTGCCTTATATTTATTCAAGAAGCATGTACTGAAAATGTATTATGCACCAGTTACAAAAAAAAATATGCATATAAATAGAGCAGTGGTTTGTAAAATTTAAAACAATATACTCATTATGTAGTTTTATTCAATGAAAGTTTTGTTTCAAAATAGTCTTAATACATAGTATATTGAGATCACATTTGCCCAGATTTGAAAGGAAAATCAGGCATATAATTTCCATCCCCGCTACTCACTTTCACATTGCTCACCTACTTTTGATATGCGAAGTTCCTTCTTGGTCTTGCTATCCTTATGCTAAAACGCAACTGTTTTGCTTCCCCAAATTATAGGGAGTTGTGATGATGCTGCATTGTTTGCTTAATCTGGAATCAAATTGCACAATGACAAAAAAAGAAACTATCATTGTTTTGAATGTTAGAGAACAATTAGATGTTTGCATATCAACAGAGGAAACATCTCCAATGCTTATGACAAATGTGTAAATCCAGCAATTTAGGAGTCTCCTCTAACAAAACCATCAGGATACATTTGTTGTGAAATTGATTGTCCCTGTGTTTCTAGCTAATGTTGTTCTATGGGTGTTCCTAAATGGCTAAGAAATGTCGTCTCAGAATGCTTGCTGTAATAAGACCATGGTGTGAATTATTAGGCATCTTTCTTCACTAATCATTTTCATACAGCAATTAGAGATGTCAAACTCACCCTGTGTTTCTTTTTTCAAATTTAGGGAGCTCTGTATGCTGCATCTCTAGCCATTGTATTACCTAGCCATGACCTTAAAGCGAACTACTATGCAGAGAATATGGCCTTAAGGTGCCCTAAAGGTCTCTGAGCAGGTTACAGAATTTGATGAGATAGGAGGATTGTAATCGTCTTATTTGCTGGTGGCAGTGATTTAGCCTGATAGCTTAAAACCACAGATTTTTATTTCAGAAATATTAGTTTCCACCCAGACTCTGCCACTGGTTTACTATGTGAACTTTACCAGCTTGTTTAACTTCCTAAGCCTTAGTTTTCTCAATTATTATAATAAAATAATGCTAGTACATATCTTAAGTGGTTGTAATGAATATTCAAAACCTAAAACATTTAATGAAATTATTACCATCTGTAATACTATTTATTTCATAATCCCCAAATAAATGTAAACTATTGTTCTTTATAACAGTCAATATTAGAAGTATCCTGCAGGCTTTGTGACATAAGAACAGCACAGTTACCAGATTTAGGAACACAAAGCAGTGTGCAGAAAACCAGAAAAGCAAACAAAAAACAAACCCAGTGATTGAAAGGAGGAGAAAAGGGAAGAGAAACATTTTTAAAGTGCCCAATACCGAGCAAAGTTTGGCGGACAACATCCCATTGAATTGAATTAAAATACATTTTTAAAAGAGTCATTATTATATAATTTACAGTAACAGTCAAGAACCTGAGAAACAAATGATATGCCCAAGATTACAGAGCTATTAAGTGGTAGTGCCAGAATTTAACCCTGTGTCTGACCTCACATCTTCTTCTTTTTTTTTTTTTTTTTTTTCCTCACAAACCAACATAAAATATCAGGCACATTTAGATTAGCAGTTCTGCAGATAATAAATATGCAAGGCAAATAGTAAAGCATTTTGGATCATGGAAGTGACCTGATTAGATGTGAGCCCAGTGATAAGTCTCTGTTACTCCAATACAAACAATTTTTCACAGGAGATCCTTGGGAACCTCCTACCAGGGCAAGAATTAATTTTACAACATGATTGTCTGGGTCTCAGTTTACCAATATGTGTGTACAAACGACCACGGACATCCAGGTCGGGAATCAGGAGTGGTGGTGGCAGAACACAGGAAGTGGATTATCAGTGACATTTGGACTGTCTCAACATCCATGAAAGTGATGAAAAAATAGGCACTACAGGAGTTAATTTTATGTGTCAACTTGACTAGACTAAGGAATTGTCCAGGTTGTTGGTAAAACATTACTCTGAGGTGTGTCTGGAAGGGGATTTCTGGAAGAGATCAGCATTTGAATCTTTAGATTGGGTAGAGATGATCCATCCTCACATCAAAGTGGGCAGCATAATCCAATTTGTTGAAAACCCAGAAAGAAGGAAAAGGCAGAGGAAAGGCAAATTCTCTTTCTCTCTTTTTGAGCTGGAACCACCATCTTCTCTGACTCTGAATCCTCACAACTTCAGGTTCCCAGGCCTTCAGTCTCAGACTGAATTAAACAGCAGAATTTTCTGTTTCTCCAGCTTGGAAAGGCAGATTATGGGAGGGACTCCCTGGCTTTCATAATCATATGATCCAATTCCCATAATTAATCTTTTGTTATCTATCTATCTATCTATCTATAAGCTTGTATTTCCTATTATAGTAGATTTCTTCCTCAAACGAATCCTAATTTTTATAGAACTCTAAAAGACTGATGTTTCCATTTTATAGCACTAAAACATAAGGCTATAAAGGATACTATAATTTTGCCAAGGTCATACATTAAATAATGGTAGGGAAATAATTTTATATTAACAATTAAAAAGGGTACTTGGCTATGAGGCAGGCACATGAATCCTGTTTCTGACTGAAATGTGATGAAACTGTTAGGGGTTGAAAATATCCAAGTTACCGGGAGCAAATGTCTATGGTTCTGCAGCAACCTCAATTCTTGCCCCAGAAGAAAGAATGGACTCAGGGGCATAAGGCAGGAAAAGAGACCAACGGAAGTTTCAGAGCAGGAGTAGAAGTTTACTAAATTGCTTTAGAGCATTAAAGAAAAGGAAGTACACTTGGAAGAGATGCAAATGGCGCTCTCTTGACTTGGCGGTCAAGTGCCCCATTTAACCTTGAACCTGGGACTTTATATAGTAGCCTACTTTCAGAGTCTTGCCCCACTTTCCCTTCATTCTTCCTTTAGAGTGAGTTGCTAGATGTGGGTTGCCTTTCTTGGGCTTCCGAGGTGAGCATGTGCAGTGTGTTTAAGAAGTTGCATGCATACCCTCCTGAAGCTTTTTTCCCTTTTCCAGTGGAATGCCCCCAGAAGGTCATACTCCACCATTTTGTCTCCTAATGTGCATGCATGCGCCCACTCTCCCAATTCCTGAGATTTTTTTTTTTTTTTCAAACGGAGTCTCACCCTGTTGCCCAAGATGGAGTGCAATGGCACAATCTCGGCTCACTGCAACCTCTGCCTCCTGGGTTCAAACGATTCTCCTGCCTCAGCCTCTGGAGTAGCTGGGATTACAGGTGCTCACCACCATGCCCAGCTAATTTTTATACTTTTAGTAGAGGCGGGGTTTCACCATGTTGGCCAGGCTGGTCTTGAACTCCTGAACTTGGGATCCACCTGCTTCGGCCTCCCAAAGTGCTGAGATTACAGGTGTGAGCCACCGTGCCCAGCTTATTCCTGAGATTTTATTGGAAGCTTCTGATCACCAATTTCTATATTTGTTGGGAAACTGCCTCTCCCTGGTGCTGGCTGCGACCAGTTATCATTTCAGAGAGGCAGTGTAGCAACCACCACACCATCACCTGATGGTTGCCTGACATTCCTGGTGGGTCAGGGGAGCCCTCTTCTGTCCCCTTCATGCCTGACTAGTTACCTACTGTAACAAAACCTCCACCAGATAATTTTACTTCTCAATATACAGCAGCATGATGAAAAGAAGAAACACTGGACACTGAGTCGCAATAGTTGGTCTTTAGTTTTGGCTTTATGTTATAAAGTGTAGCCTTGAACACCTCATTTAATTAAACTATTTGACCCTCAGTACACTCAGTTGTAAAATATGAGTATATTTCCCCTGCCTATTTCACTGGGCAGTAATAGGACGGTAATGAAATCATGAATTCGTACTACATAAATTTAAAGATAATATGCAAATGTGACATTATTTTTGCCTATCTTCCTGGGGCTACATTTCAATAAAATGGGTTAATGCCTATGAAAATGCCATTCTATTATAATGAAAAATCAAGAATCATTAATGATAAGTATAACCATTCCTGGGGTCATACAGCTGTTTGAATATTAATATGGAAAGGTGATTGTCGTGTTTTTCTTTCTTACTAATGATTCAATAATTAACACGTAATTATTATGAATTCTGTTTTTATCATAAAGAAAACAAATCTCAGTGATGACAGCTGACTTGTTGAAGGTCATATGGTTAGTTAATGATGCTGGGACAAGAATTCAGGTTCTGTTCTTTAAAACCTTATGCCTTTTCTCTCCTTTTCTTATATAAAAACGTGTAATTTTATATCTCATACAACAATGCACAAAAATTAATTTCATTTCTTCTTCAGAGTATTTGCATTTTAAAAGTCGTCTTTCAACCTAATACTTTACAAAAGACACTAAGCCAGTTTTCCCAATTCTCTGGTGAGTTATAGACAAAGGTTTTGTTATTGTTGTTGTTGATGATGTTTTCTGTTTTGGTAGACCTTATTTCTGCTTCTGGATACTTCTTCCTAAGCCCTGAAATGAATCCCATTATTGACTTCCCTCCTTTCTTTGATCTTCCAAACATTTTCCAGATCCCGGGGGCCTCTTTCCCTGGTCCTCCGGCTGGTTAGCCAGGACATTGTTCTTGCTACTTTGCTGTGTGGTTCCTGAGGTTAAATTTGGCTCCATGTTTAAGTGGCAGGAGGACAGAGAGAGGGAAAAAGACAACAGGGATTTCCTTACCTCCAGACTTTCTGGAACTTAAGCCTTTCCTAAAGCTTTTTGCCTATATACTAGTATTTCACTTCCCACCATTTACCTTCACAGATGCTAACACTTGTTCAAATTGCAAAATACCAAAATAAAGCTGGACTAAATACTCAAATACTGTACTGAAAGAGTGTAAATATTTTAGAAGAGTAATTTTGAACCAGAACTGTGGATGAAAAAGCCTCTATAGATCATAATTATTTTTTTCTCTGGGTGAGGTTGGTTATTGTAGCCTAGAGCATGGAGGATTGTTATTTTGAAATGAATTGAATATTCATGAAAATATATTCCACCTTTTTAACTAGAATAAAGAGTTTTATTGTCAACTATACCAGTAGCAAATAACAAAGCCTTAAGAAGATACACAAGACACACACACACACACACACACACACACACACACACAGAGGCTGTTTCTAACATATAAAAATTATCATAGAATTATTAGTTTAAAAGACCTTTTTTATAAATACAAGTTAATTAAACACATTGAAATTGAAGATGTCCTACCATTTTGTTTACTTCTTTGGTAAACAGATAAGGATGATTGTTTATGTCCAATTGCAATCAATTCTCACTTGACAACAATAAAATTGTAACTTTCACTATAAAGGCAAATAATTTGATATCCACATCTCAAAAATAATGGATGTTATACATCTAATGATCTGACTGGTGATAAATGATCTGATTGGTGATAAATGGCATCCTTAAAGAAAAAGAAATTCATTCTTAAATGTAGAAACAAAACTATTTCTCCCTGACTTATACTTTTTGTGTGGACTTCAACAATGAATAAGTTATTTTATATTTTTAGAAGTACAGTAATTACAGATAATTATAGTTAAGAATAAAGATGATCTGATAGGTAGTTAAGTAGATACAAAGTTCAAGAAATGCCACCCCACAATACAATGCTCTAGTTTGATTACCTGGAACTCAGGGAACTTGGGAAGCAGTGGATACAGGCAGAGGCTTTCTCTGAGCTTGCCTTATCTGTCTACAAAAGGGACTCAGTTGTCATAAATCCCTTCCCCAGGAATTTCATGTAATAGGGGGAAATAACCCAGATCATAGGGGAAACTAGAGGTCAGGATCATAGCCATACAAACTTTGTGACAGGCCACTATCTGTTCTTATGAGGGCATGTTCATCTTGTCCCAAAATCATTTACTCTTCCATTTGTTGCCTCCATCTCTGCTCTCAATTCCCTGTGAAGATCTTACTAGGGTTGGGAGTATTCACTTTTCTTTCATGTGATGTCCCCATGCAGGTAATAACTTTGCACACCTTAATTCCTGTTAATCTGCCTAGTGTCAGTTTATTTCATAGACTCAATTATTGAATACTGAGAGGGTAGAAAGTTTGCCCTTCCCTAAAGTTAGATAGATAGACACTAGATAGATAGATTTTGTTTTGCTGGTCCTGCTCAGTACTAACTTGGGAAAACTTAGTGCTATAATTGGTGGCTGAAATGGAAATATTCATGGAAGAACTATATCTATCATACGGAGAAAATAATAAAAGCTCTTAGCAAATTTGAGATCTACATATTACTAAAAATAATAATTCACTGAACAATATGCTTTCTCTGAATAAAATTGAACTTATATGCTTGTTTAATCAAAAGTGAAGGAAAATATTATTAACCATTCACATTTTATATGCCTACTAAATGAAGTTCAGAATTGTTAGTTGCTTTCGTCCAACAGTACACAAAAAGAACCTATGAAGGGCAGGATTCTGAAGCTTGCTTAATTGACCCCAAGGCATGATACCCTTTGTATTGAGTAGCATGATGCAAGATTTAGAAGGGAGATAAATCCTGGAGAGTTGAAAAGTTAAGATAAAAATTAATGTAAGAGGAACAAGAATTTAGACGCATTGAAAACAATGTGGGATTATGGAAAGCACGGTGGAAGATCTAGAAAGATGAGCCTAAGATGACAAAGACAGTCAGAATGTGAGCTTGTCTTTAAAAAGACAGTTACAAGTGCATCCACCTGATTAAAGTTTCAGTGTGACTGATTTATAATTACAACAAAATATAACACAATTTTGTTATAGGTGATTTTCTAAATAGTTGAGTGGTAGGAGGAAATGATGACATTTATATGTCTCTCTACCAAATACACTGGATATGCTTCTCCCTTCATTAGTTACATGATAAGAGACAGGGTAAAAATATAGGTATTGATCATATGCTTTGGGTAAAAATGATCAATATAGCAAAAGTCTCTGCCTAAAACATAAACTAATTAATCACATTGTCTCAATTTTCCTGCTATTTCTTCCTTTCTTATAAAATGCTGAAGGTCATTTCTAAACTGAGTTCTAAATAATCCTTCTGCTTAGCATTTAAAATTCTCAATTTTTCTCCAGCATTTCCTATATCTTAGCTTTAAATAAGCTTTCTAATGTTCCACTCTTTAGCTTCTCCACTCAAAAAAATTAAAAAGGTCCCTGGGCTCTTCATATTATGGTTAATTACAATGTTGCATGAGATCATTTTTGAACACACATCTTAGTAGCTTACCACCAGTTCCTATTACTGACTCATCACATCACCCAACTAAGGTCTCTAGAAGGCTTTCTAATCTCCAAGCAGCACCATCCAGTGCATTTTGCTTGTCACTGTTCTTCTAGCAATTCTCTCAGTTTTGACCAAGGAAAGTTTGTCTTTGAATTTAACTCCTAAATACATTTTAGACCTACTGGCATCTAAATTACAGTGACTTATGCTGTATCATCTATTTTTTGATTATTTATATTTCTGTGTAGTATTCATATGCATTTAATTTAACTTGCTTTAAATCATGCTTAATTATTTGTGATAAATTTTGGCAATGCCACTTTAAAAAAATTTAAGTTCAACAATTCTTAATAATCGCATATTGTGTGGAAGGCACAGTCTATAGCTCCACCCAAATCCTTTATGGCTTTCCCAATCTCTCCTGCACACAATGGCCTTTCCCGTATCTTAATTACCACAGACTGTATTCACATCACATCATATTCTCTAAGATATTTTCTATGTATAATGGCTCACAATTATAGCTACAACTATGCTGGGGAAACCTGGCTTCGGTAAAATTAACATCCTATGCTTTAATCCAAAACATAAAATGTATGTTTTGGTTACTTAGCACTGTAAATGGTTGTCAAATATTAAATATACACATTTTCAAGAAGTATAATATGACTTCTGATTTATATAAAAATTGAATTGAAAACAGAAAAAGCTAAGCTGTAAAATATATTTCATAGGTAAAAATAAGAAATCTGTTTTTCAGGTAGCTTCTTTTAGAGCCTGTAACCACATTTATCTCAACTATCATACCCTGCATGCCCAATACACTGCACAAATGGACCAATAGCAAGTAAACTATTGACCTTCCCTCATCCCAAAGATTTGGCCCTCATCTTAAAAGCAGCTATAAATCCTCACATTTCCCCACGCTGCTCATCACTAGTTTGCAGAATCAGCATTCTGGCCCATGTCGACTATATTTCCAGAAATAATGCATTCCCAAAGCAATATTCTCAGTTACGCTGAGTCAGCATGCTGAAGGACAAGCAACACAAAGAGATGCCTTTAAGTGTTGTGGGTCTGAGCCAGGGCTTGTCAGTAGAGATGAGTATTCGATATATGTACGAATAAAGTACAGTTTGCATGGATCTTTTAACCTAACACTAGTCACATACGTTTAAATGCCTGTAGTTTTTGGTCCATTAGATAACATGTTAGTTTCTGTCTATGAAAGGTGAAAAACCTGAAGTCATTTTTATAAATCTCCAAATCTGATGTCTTACTGTGTTTATAAGATTTAACAAGATGATCTATGATGATTTGACATACTTAAATCAACATAACCTGGTGATGCTATCATATTGTTAAAACATATATTCTAATTTACCATGCCTACCTCAGAAATATAACGGCTATTGATTGATAAGGCACTCATTGGAACTTTTAAGAGCTGGTAATGCAATCTATGTTTATCTAGAGTCATGGTTATGAAGAAAATAATCCCTAGATGGCTGTAGCTAACAGCTTTGGAATTATCTGTGAGCTCTATCTATTCTAGGTTGCCATCACTATAAAAAAGCAAGTTGAAAAGGCATTATCATAAGATATTCATCTTATAATCTTGGCTTCACATCTCAGCTCCTTAAATTCATATTGAGTATCTTTGACTCTGCTGCTCTCTCTAGTTCCATACTCTGAATGAAAAGAAAGCATTCCTTCAGAGATAATTTTGATAATCATCCTGTTTCCACATGCATTTATATTTGTTAGAGCACCCACATTTCATCACAACTCTACATTACTTATTTCAGTTGGATCTTTTTTGAAAGAAGGAAAATGGAACAATCAACAGTGATGGAAAGGAAACACTGCTGTGTTAAAAGTAGGTGTCATTATTCATCTGAGAAATGCAAATTAAATCTACAGTAAAGCACCACCACCTACCCATCAATTTGGCTCCAATTAATAATACTGACATTAGCAAATATGTGGGGCAGTTGGAACTCTTGGTTGGTGAGGGTGTTAAAGGACCCAACCGTTTTCAAAAACTGTTCAGCAATGTTTACAAAAGGTAAATATATACCTACCCAAAGATCTAGCATTTCTATCTTTAGGTATATGTCTAAGAAGAATAAGTGTATATATTACCAAAAAGCATGCACAAGTATGTTCATGGCAGTTATATTAATAATAACCCAATAGCAAAAGCAACACAAATATCCATCAATAGAACATGCATACATATATTGTGGTTTATCCTTATAACAGGACACTATAAAGTAATAAAAAGAAAAAAAGATTTATATATGCATCCACATGGATGAATTTTACAGTCATCATATCAGGCAAAAGTTTTATGCCAAAGAATACTTATCATATAATTCCACTTCTACAAAATGTGAGAGTAGGAAAAACTGATGGTGATAAGTAAGAATAGTTAACATGGAGTGGTGAAGGAAACTTTCAGGGTCATATACATGCTTTATATTTGGATGTTGGAGGTGGTTATATGAGTATATACATGTGTAAACATTTATTACTCTGTACACCTAAGAGTTGTGGGTTTGGCGCATCATGCTAAATATATTTTAAGCCACAATTTTAGTCAGTAAACACTAATACAAATATACAGAAAAATTAGAGTAAACTTTTCTCATTTCTGAGAGTCAGTCCATTGGCAATCTACCAGGTTGATTAGCCTGGCAGCTAATATGTGTCTGCAAATGTTATATACTTTGAATGATAATAATCATGGTTCCAAATTAACATTTTTCTATGGCATAAGGTAGGATTCAAGGTTAATTTTATTAATCGAGGTCTTTTTTCTGGCTTCAGTACAGCAGATGGGGGAGTAGGTCTTTCAGTTCTTGTCTTAGTCTGTTTTCTGTTGCTTATAACTGACCACCTGAAACTAGGTAATTTATAAAGGAAAGTAAATCATTTCTTATAGCTATGGAGGCTAGCAAGTACAAGGTCAAGAGGGCACATCTGGTGAGAGCCTTCTTGCCGATTAGGACTCTATGGCCTTCTGAGGTGGCATTCAGCATCACGTGGCCAGGGGCCTGAGCATACTAACATGCTAGCTGAGGAATCTTTTCTTCTTTTAAAACCACCACTTCCTCTCTCATGATAACCCATTCATCCATTAACCCATTAATTCATTAATCTGCAAATAGGTTATTTCATTCATGAGGGCAGAGCCCTCTATGACCCAGTTCTCTTTTAAAGTCCCCATCTCTGAATATATGGCCTAATTGGGGATTCAACTTCAATGTAAGTTTTGAGGACAGGGACATTCAAACTATAGTTGTCCTGAGGGGAGATCTGAGCAGCACAGCATCCACGAAAATAGGAGAAAAATAAGACACAATTTTCTTCAAAGTAGCCTACAAACAAGAACTTCAAGCAGTGAAATACAGAATAAATGCAATACAGAAGGTGAAACAGTTTGAGTTACTAAATTGTATTTAGAAGTAGACATATGACTCAATTCCCCTTTCCATTTATAATAATAAAACTTAAACTGGCTACAGGTCCCACCTTATTTATCAAAATAAGCATTTATTGATAGTTTTTGAAAGAAGTCTTAACAGTCAATGTATAAATCCTATATTTACAAAAGAAACATTTGTTGTTGAATCAAGCAAATTTGATTTATAAATTCAGTTTCTGCAAAGCTTTCTATGAGATTTTTTTTAGCCGTTTTTGTGTTTTCACTCTGCATAATGAAAACTGCCGTGCTGCAGTGCCAAGAGTAAAAATGCATTGAACGACCATGTAAAATATCTTTAGTTTTTCTGAAAACTATATGTATGCATTGAAATTTCTAAAGAATGGCTTTTATCATAAATAGTCTAAACCTATGCCATTCTTGATAATAATTCAACTCTTACATTTAATCTCGCTTTAAGAAAATTTTGACATTTACAACTATAATTATAATCACATGGCCAGGGCATTAAATTAACCTGATATTAAAGATCAGAATAATCTCTAGAAATCTAAAGGAAATAATTTCAAAAGATATGAGGATATGCTTTTAGTGTTTTCAATGTTTAAGATCTGAAAATGGTCAAATCCACAGTGTTCTATGACATCAAAATAAATAAACAAAAAATATGAACTTATGATCAATGAAAGATCACCAAATGTTTGAGAACTGAAAACTAGGCTGGGCCAGAGTAATTATTCTCCCTTTGCACATCTATGTAGACACCTATGGTGTCTATGCTTTTCTCAGTGGAAGGACTGAAGACGTCTGAATGTGGAATTTCTAACTTAAAAATAATCACATGTAGTCAAAATAGAAAAGTAAATTCTAGTAAATTGGAGAATTCTAGTAAAATTTAAGAAGTAACAAGTCACTCTCAGTGAGGCTTTTCCTAACCATGCTCTAGAAAATATCAAAACTCCATGCCCCCCTGCCATCCTCCGCACCTGGCATGCATGTCCCATAATTTTTAAATATCTTTTGTTTACTTTATCACATATTTATTAATTTTCCCAATTCTAGCTCTTTCCATTAGAATGTAAGCTCCAGGGGCAGGAGCTTTTTCTATATTTGAATTTTATTCATTTCCACCTTTATTTTTCTTAGCAAAAATGCCTGAGATACTGAGCTCTAACAATGCCATTTAAAACAACCCTTGTTTCCCTAAACCCTATAGGCCAGTATTTCTCAACCTCTGCATTCTCAACATGTGAGGCTGGATAATTCTTTGTGTGAGGAGCTGTTTTGTGCCTTGTAGGATGTTTCATAGCCTCTATAGCTTCTATCCACCAAATGCCAGTAGCCTCTTCCCTCCAGTGGGGTGACATCCAAAAATGTCTCCAGACATCACCAAATGTCTTCTTGGGAACAAAGTCACCCCAGTCATAGACACTGCTATAGGGGATTTGGTAACAACATTTTAATTAATGATAAGAAAGTTCTCCACATCTGGATTCTGAAGCAGTTAAGAGGAGAAAAAAATAAATTAAAGGGTGAAATCACACAAAGATCAAATATAGAATGCAACTTGGATTGGCAGGCAAGATGCTTATTCTTGGCTCAAGGATTAAGCACATTTACCTACCCTGACACAAGCAGTCCTGGTAAGTACAGACTTCTACTCCCTGGGGGCAAACCTGCCCTGCTCAGATTACCATATGGATTACTGCAGGCCCAAGAGGTAGGTGAGGACACAACCCTGCTAAGTAGGTTGGTAGATACAAGGAGGCATCCAGAAAGGCAGATTCACACAGGCTTAATTGCTTTGGCCTCCTGAAGAAATAAGGAATGGGAGCAGTCAAGGTTCCACTCCATGTGCTAATAGTACTTTTATCCCTGCAGTTCTCCTCTCCACTTATTGCAACCTGTCCCGTGTTCCTACAGGCCAACCTCTACAAAACATACCAGCTGAGCTCCTTGGCCCTCTAGATGGCAGTTGAGTTCATCCAGAGGATGGCGCCAATAGGGGTAGAAGGACAGGAAGAGTATCATGAGAGTATTTGTTCTTATAGCTACTTTTCGGTTGGATTGTATTCCTTTGCATAGGGCCATAGCTCGTTTGGGGCAGCCTTTCCATGTGCCACAGCTGCAGATCCCTCTGGCTTCTTCTAGTAATATTCCTTCCAACTGGATCTTGAGACTTAGAGTGAGGGTTTTTCACCGGTCTTAGCCATGGGGAGCTTCACTATCCTTTGTTGTTTTCATTTAACCATGCCCATCTCTCCCATAAACTCTATTCTTGTACCCACCTCCTTTTAAAACTCTTTTATTTGGAAAGATTTTCAAAATCATAAAATCATTTAAAAATTGATACAGAGATATGCTATTCCTTTATCTTAATTCAGCAATTTTAACATTTGATGTATGCTTTCATTATTTCTTTCTTACTTATCTATGAATACATAATTATGAAATTATATTCTGTAAACGGTTTCCCAAAATACTTGAGTGTATTTTTTATATCAAATAGATTATTTCACATAATAATGATACAGTTATTAAATTCAGGAAAGTTAGTTATTGCTACATTGATCTATAGTCCATATTAAAAAATTTATTTTTCAAAATTTCCAATGGTCTTTATGACCTTTTACTTTTCACTCTAGTACAGGTTTTCATCGAAAATTATGTATGGGATTTAGTTGTCATGTTCCAAACACTACTTTTAAACATACTGTTTTCTGATGGATCCATGAATAACATAGTCTAAGTTGAAATATGACAATTGATGAATAAATGACCCCAGTAGTCATAATTAGAATTATGAGAATGAAAGTTTTTGATATTTCCTTTTGAGTTACACACAATTGTCTCAAAAAAGAATTTCCTATTTATTTACTCTTCATTAAGTTTCTGCTCCATACAGACCCATGTGTGTAATAGGTTCTAAGGATTAGAGTTTGGAAGAGGAAGATATCAAAGAAATACACAAACATAATCATTTGTCCTAAGAATTCTAAGTTTAGCAGATGTGAGGGATTTGTTTTTCTTTCTTTCCCTCTGACAACAAAGGAGTGAATGTAAGTAGGACTTACAAATTTAAAATATCATAATGAACAAGAGATAAAAATACTTTTGTAGATTTCTGCTATTTCACAAATCTTGCTGGTGACAGACATCAGAAATTAATCATGGGATATTTCTATTAAATCCAGTTGCCATCTCAGAAACAGAGAAACTCATATCACCATAAACAGAGCAGTCATTATTAACTGATCAAAGCAGACCTTCACAATGGAATTATTTTTCCTATCTCTAATCTAGGAATAAGTAATATGTTTTGAAAATAATTTGAAGGACTCAGATATGAATGAGGGGATGGACACCAGCCAGGTCAGCCTGTAGCCAATGCAAAATGGTCAACCAAAGCAAGAACACAAGAAATTTCAAGAAATATAAGCAGACACCATTCAGTTGCCAGACAGCTTAAGGTATTGTGTCTCTCATTTTGAGGAGTGCAGTTATCAGAAGTAAAACCAAAAGTAACAGTCTATCAAAAGATTATTTTCACACCCTGGAGCGGTATCTGAACTTGCAGAGTGCATTTGTTACCCTTGAGAGAACATGATAATGACCTAGTCTGAGTTACCAGACTTAACTACAGAGTAGATAAAAGACAGCCATAGAGAGTTTGCAAAAGACCAACAGAAATTAGAAATGTAGGCTGGGCGTGGTGGCTCACGCCTGTAATCCCAACAATTTGGGAGGCCAAGGCGAGTGGATCATTTGAGGTCAGGAGTTCGAGACCAGCCTGGCCAACATGGTGAAATCTTGCCTCTCCTAAAAATACAAAAATTAGACTAGGATGTGGTGGAGGGCACCTGTAGCACCAGCTACTTGGGAGGCTGAGGCAGGAGAATCGCTTGAACTCGGGAGGCAGAGGTTGCAGTGAGCTGAGATTGCGCCACTGCCCTCCAGCCTGGGTGACAGAGTGAGACTCCATCTCAAAAAAAAAAAAAAAAAAATCAGAGATGTAAATAAAACAAGAGTTACCATGCTAAGAACACAAAACAGTACTCTAAGCCATTTCCTTCAGCTGAAACTGGCAAAGACATGAAGGGAGTCCATAGCAGTAATGACAGTGATAGCCATGGTGAAGAATCCAAACTACCCATAAGTTTAATGTGAAAGCAAATAGTTTGATTTTTTATTTGTTTGTTGGTTGCTTGCTTTTTGTTTTGTTTTGCCCCTGTCACTGGATCAAAGGCTGTTTAACATTCCAGAGCTGATAAACAGAGACAAACACAAAGGGATCTGGCATTTTCCCAAGAGGTGGCTTCTATTCCGTTAAGGCATACTGTACATGAGTGAACAGAAGGAGAACATTATTATAGGCTTTGCCTCAGGGCACTCAAATGAAAATCACATTTCACTATTGTGATTGCATTTGCAACACACGAAACAAGGGAAAAGAATATGACTGGCTGCACATAAAGCAGTTTTGCTATGTGTAATTTTCTTGTGCTCAAGTTAAATCTGACAAAATCATGCAAAGTTCTTCCCACTTAGAAAATAAACATGTGAATTTTATGTTTATATTTACATAAATAGTATGCATATATTATATATTATATGTACAGTATGTATATATTTATATATATTTTATTTATATACACAGAGAGAGAGAGTATATTCCTGAGTTTAAAACAGAAACAACAAAAACAAAAAGGAAAATTTTCTGAGACAAAAGCATAAGCACTTTCCCAGTGAAAGATGGTTTAGTTCTGATCAGAGAAACAGTAAGTAGTCTTTTGAATCTGAGCATTTACTCCACTATGAAGAAGCACATATAGCAAGATGCAAGCTTACACCTAGCTGGCTGTGGATACTGGCAATGTAGGGGGAGTCGACACAACAAAATTTTAACTTCCTACTTTAGTTGCTTAAGTCTTGACACTTAGTAAAAGAAAAAAAAATTTTAAAAGAAACTTCATAGAAGAAAGTAAGTAGGTACTGGTGTTCTGAGAAATGAAAAAGTGTTAATTATTAGGAGTAAAAAAAGAGGGCAACCAGGTGAAATTTCACCCTCTTCACATTACTGACCCTTCTCTCTTGACTCTGTAATGTAATAAAACTAGTTCATTCCTAGGTTTTACACTTTGAATATGGAAATTGACTTGAATCCTGAGTCCTCTTCCTTTCCAAGATTAGCACCAGGGGGGAAAAAATGCCTAAGTGAAATTGTCAGAGAAAATGTTTTGTTACATTTTTATAACATTTTTTCTCCTATTTTTCTTTCATCTCCTTCTCCTTCTCCTCCTCCTTCTATGAGAATTGATGGGATGTATACATTTCAAAAAAACAATTTGTTTTAGGACTTAGTGAGTCATCTTGGAATAAGAGATATTTCCTAGAGCAGAGGTTGGTCCCTTTTCCCAGAAAGGGCTGGATTGTAAATAATTTAGGCTTTGCCAAACTTAAGGCTTCTGTTGTAACAATTCAACTCTGATGTCGAATTATAAACAATATGTAAATACATGTATGGCTGTATTCTAATATATATTTCTTTAATGACATTAAAACTTAATGTGTGATTATATGATAATATGTCAAAAGATATAATTAAATAACATTTTGTTTCATTTTCATGGGCACAAATTATTATTGTTTTGACTTTTTATCACCCACTGAAAAAGTGTAAGAACAATTCTTAGCCCATAGCCTATACAAGATCATTTGTCAGGCCACACTTTGCCCGTAAGCAACAGTTTGTCTTACCCTGGTCTGGCCTAGATTAAAATACTGTCTGTACCATCACCTGTCACTTCTATGATCTTAGTCAAGTTAGTTAGCCTTTCAAATTTTCTCATATGCAAAATAGAGTCCATTGTTTTATTGACCCTGGCTAAGTCTTGGGTTGTTTTGAGAATTAAAGTTGTTAATACACCCTGTTGTGGCTCACGCCTCTAATCCCAGCACTTTGGGAGGCCGAGGCAGGAGGATCACGAGGTCAAGATATCGAGACCATCCCGGCCAACATGGTGAAACCCCGTCTCTACTAAAAATACAAAAATTAGCCAGGAGTGATGGTGGGTGCCTGTAGTCCCAGCTACTCTGGAGGCTGAGGCAGGAGAATGCCGTGAACCTGGGAGGTGGAGGTTGCAGTGAGCCGAGATCACGCCACTGCACTCCAGCCTGGGTGACAGAGTGAGACTCCCTCTTGAAAAAGAAAAACAACAACAACAACAAAAAGATGGATTATATTCTAATTTGTTTTGAGTAATTCAGAATACCATAAAAATGAAAGGAAAAGATGTGAGAGAGCAAGAGAGAGTTATCATTGATTGATAACTAATATTTCTCATGATTGGTGCCAAGCACCTTCTATTTTTTTTTTAACTTAATATTTATTATATCTGAGAGAGTAAATAACTGGATAAATAGCTAAACTAGTATTAGGCAAATCAAGGCAAAACTTAAGTGTTTTTGATTTCAGAGGTACAGCTCTTTCAGTTACTACTGTGAGAGTGTATAATACAAATGGGTCATTCTTGTCATGTCCAACTAAAATGGAGTCAAGAGGTCAGAATGAAAAAGCACTTGAGGCACATAACATCGCTCAAAAAATATAATCCTTTGCAAGCCTGATTGCTGAATCTGCCTGTGGTAACCTGAAACCAGATTTATTTAATGGTTACTGAAACAACCTGCTGCAGCTCTAAGACTACTTTTACCTGCCTCTATCAACTCACCACTGAGAGCTTTCCAGCTTGCTAAAACTTTACTAGTGTCAATGAACTTTCTTGAGGAGCAATACATAATATTTCGCCTTTTTATAAAACCTCTGAACTTTTTGTTCTCTGAACATACCAAAGACCAACTGATATGCTTGTATGCCTTAAATTGCAATCCTTTCTTCCCAAATAAAATGTTTTGTTTTGTTTTGTTTTGTTTTGTTAAGAGATAGAGTCTTGCTCTTTGCCTAGGCTAGACTCAAACTTGTGAAATCAAGTGATGCTCTCACCTCAGTCTCCTTGGTAGTTGAGACTACAGACAGGCACCACTGTGCCCAACTAGACATTTTAATTTCAGAGATTTGTCTTTATATTTTATTTGACTTGGACATATAGGGTGCCAGAAGTGGGGTTCCAAAGCTGACTCACTTCAGAGAAAATCACTGGCCCCAGGAACTATGGTGTGAGGTACGCACTCTATAACCATTTGTGCCCCTCACTTTTGTGGGTCACTTTTTCCGTTGGTGAGTCTCCCTTGAAGTGAACTCTAAATTTTGATAGAGTATTTTTGTATTTGGGACTTGGGTGGGGACAAGTCTTTTTCCTTCCTGTCTGCTTCAGTTGACAGATTTCCCATTCATGAGGATCTTTCTCCTCCTGGCAGATCCTCACTGTGCTGTCTTGGTGAAGAGACTTTTTCCTTTGGGTGGAGGCATAAGTGATGAGATTTTTTTTCCCCCTTCAGTTGGAGAAGGTGGCTTGTCATCCTTCTTGGTAACCACATACTTTATTTTCTGTGTGTGCTTACATTTATTTGACTTTATGTACTTAGCAGTTGTATTTAATTGGCCCTCAAAGTTTAAAAGCATGCTAAACGGAATCACATTTTCTGGGATTCCAACTGGTAACATGTTCATACATTGTAGGGGTCATTCAAAGAGTCCATTTTTCTTAATACTAAACTAAAAGAGTGTGGCTCAAAAAATCATACATTCAAAATAAGACATTCATATCTCATTGCTGTCTTGAGGCAAAACAAAGAAATAAATACACAAAAAACAGTCAGGACACAAAGACTGTGTTGCTACAAAATATTGCCTCAAAATGAGCTAAAACTCTTTCCAGACCTTTTCCTTTCCCTTCTTGCAGTTCCTCTTCTTTAGTCTTCTCTAAGCTAAACTCTCTTTTTCCAAGATTCCTCAGCTATTCTGGCATACTGAGTATTTAAGTAAAGCACTTGAAAACCAGCAAATATTAAAAAATATCATTGTGATCTTCATGCTGTTTTCTTAAACACAAAGATGAAATTTCCGAGTAGACACCCTCCCTATACTAAAAGGAATGGCAATTTTCTTATCTTCAAGAACAAATAATTGAGATCAAGAAAATACCATATAGATCGTGTTAGAATAACTCTGATATTTTTTGGGCCTTCACGCATATTTCAGTCACATTTTCACAGTTAATTATTCATTGACCAATGCAGGATATTAGTAACTGACTCAAACTCCTTTACCCAAAATTTGGTTCACAGTCTTTCCAAGACTGCCTACTAAAAAAAAATTGTGTAAAGTTTAGCCTTGTTCTATTTTGTCAAAGAAATAATTTGAATTGAACAGCTTTTTAAATAAACTGGATCACTTACATCTTGTATTATCTTATGACTAAAAATCTAAAATAATGGGTATAAAATCTTTAAGTATATATGTATTATGCTGTATATTGTTTCTACATAATAAAATTTGGTGTATTAGCCAAAAAATCACTAAAAATATTATTCAGATTGGTTAAACAAATGAGTGTTCACATAAAATATATGGTAATTAACCCCAGTTTTTCCTTTGACTCATGTGAATTAAGTAAATCTTTGATATATTCATTGGTTTTAAAATTGTTGACAAAGTAAAATTTAAAATGTCTTCAAAATTGTCAGCGTATATTTTTGTCTCGGTTTAATGGTCAATTTTATATTTGCCTCTGATTAATTTTTTAAAATCATGAAGATATAGTCTCAGCCAAAAACTAAATTATCTTTGTTTATATTATTATTTGACAAATAAGATTAATATTTTTGATTTAATAAAAAAAAGTTGTATCTTCTGAGTTATCAACAGAATGCCCATGCATTTAATTTTAAGGGTGTTACTTAAACTACTAATATTAGCAGGATATGAAATTGATTAGTAAGAAGTGACTGAAATAATGACTAATATCTCAATTTTCATAATATAAGTATAGTTGTTTTAAAAATTAAATTAGGTAATTGTAAATAAAATAAATGTTCACAGATGAACTTGTCATGTAATTTAAAATCTTAAAGTTACGTAGTATTACATAAAAGATATTCATCAAATTTCTGGGTAATATCCAACTAAGAAGAAAACCTAAAACTAACTGCTGAATTAATATAATTTCATTCTTGGCTTCTTCAATTTTATAAATAGAGTCACATATTTAGGTTTATTAATCAAAATATAGATTAAAAAATATAGGACTAAGGATGGGATTTAATAAAGGATGAGCTGTATGAAGGACATTTCATATGTGATTGGGTTGACTGATATGGGGAACAAATTGTTTATGTGTTATCCTAAAAATAAACAATTGATGTCAGGGACACTGATAGAAAACCAGAGTCTGTTCCCCTATACTTAAAACAATAAAGTTTCCTTAAAGTATGAATTTGATGCTTATAAAATGAAAGATATTTTGACTTTTAATTATAAAATGTTTCATTAACAGCCATCTTCTTCCTGAGGTCTATTTCATTTCATTTTATTAGTTACAGGTTAAAAATGCTGTCTGCTTCATTTGAAATTTATTTAGTTTTTTGAGATACAGTTTTACCTTTGAAATATTTCAAATTCATTTTCAGAAGTTCAACTTTTCTGTATCTTGCTGCCTATGATTTTCAGGTCATACATGACTACCTTCAGCTTCTTCTCCCTTTGAGAAGGTGAGAATAACTCTCTTGCACTTTTAGTCAGTTCCTATAGCTTGTTTTTACTGGTCAATTCTGCTGTTATGGTCTGACACTGAAATGTTTACTTTCAAGGCCTAGCAAGCAGTATTTTCTTCCAGTATAATTTAATGTTTTATTCTTGACTTTTCTTGATGTAATCTTAATTGGCATACTCATAACCTTGGGTGCATTATTTCTATGTCTGATTAATTCAAGTTTTCATCAGGTTTGACTTCCAGTGCATCTAAATGAGCTTTCTATGAGGAGAAACAATCACCAGAAGGTTTTCCTTTACCTTTTGGTAGCTGGTTTAAGAAAAATACTTTATATTTTATCGATATAATTTTTAGTGTTGCCTTTGTTTTTTATTACTTAAAAAACTGAGCTTTAAAATAATTAAGGTATTACATCTATGTAATATTCTCTATTGCTTTTGAAATATTTTGATTATCACACTGATTAAGTGACTGGCAATTATCTTAGAGTGACCTGGGATTTTTTTTCTTTTTTTAATTTAAAAGTTTTGAGCCTTTTGGCAACTGTGACAAATGTCCTCAAAATTAAATCCTAAATTAAGTATTTTTGACCTAAAATTTACTTTGGAGTTTTCTCTGGAAAGTTGGGCCTCTGGAAAGTCTCAAAATATGTACCTCTCACTTTGTAAAGATTTAAATAATTAGGCTTAAACCTTTGTAAAGATTTAAACCTAATTTAAATTACTTGATTTAAATAGTATAGGAAACATTAACAAATGATAAGTGGTACCAGGTCTTTCATTTAGTTGTGTTTTGGGGTATGTTGTTAATAAAAATGTTTCAAAAATTTTATAATTTATTAAAATATATTAGCAGTCATAATTTTGGTTATCTTTAAATACTGTCTATAATAGAAATAACAGAATTTCCTTGTCAAAGGCATCAGATTATTAATCATGGCTCTTCTAAGTTTTTGTCATCCATAGTTATTGTCTTGAATTCTTTCCTGAAAACAGTCACAATCACATTCATGGAAATAAATTCAACAAGCACACTTACATACAGGTTTCTAATCACTTGAAGATCAACAGACTGAATAAAAATTTCCAGTACTCTGATAAAAAACTGATAGATTTTTAAAACTACTAATGGAAGTACAATATGAATTGGTTATACAAGAATAAATAACTGATGATTATGTTTTTGTAACTGTTATTTAAAACATTATTGGCTCTTTATATAATTTTTTTTAAGATTTAAGGGAATTTTCTCTCTTAAGAGAGCTATAATTTATGATCATTTCATAAGGAATACTTTCGTAAACAGAGATAAATATATCTGTGTGTCTTTTCTCTTCTTGGTTCCTTCAGGAATTCGATAACTATTTGTGAGTATTTTTGTAACAATGTGACTATTTGCATAAGTCCAGTAAAATCTGCTCTCTGCTTATAAAAGAATACAATAGAAAACATTGTCTATATTACTAATGCTTTGACTGACATGTCATATTTGAGATTGTGCATAAAATTCCTGACTGCAAGTGTTCCCAGCCTTACAGTGAATAAGTAAAAACTATCACTGTTTAGCAGACCCAGGAAACACAAAGCTGTAAATAGTATCTAAAGTCTGCATTAGTTTGGTTTCCTAATCTCAAGAGGTTTTTAAATCTGATATTCTTATACAATCAACGTAGAGAAAATTTGCATTTCCAAAGAAAAATTATAATATACCTGTTATTAGACTGTAACTCTGTACATTATTTTTGAGGTTTTTTTTTTTTTAAATCCATTTATAGACTAGATTAGGTACTAAATTTTGAAGGTTTCTCCAATCCAGCTTTCTTTCATGAAATTACTAAAACAGGAATTGCTATATCCCTAAACCCCTATAAGCTAAAACCAGACAAATTTTAAGGATCAGGTTTTTTGTTTTTTGTTTTTTTGCTTGATGTGTGGGCAACACAGAAAGGTTACCAAGCCACTTCACGGTATAACCAGAGTCATTCAAACTGTAAACCAGGATGAGAGGTTGATATTTCCCATGCTGCAAACAGCTTGAGACTCCTAGCCCATGTAGTGCTACCTTTTGCGTTTGGCAGAATAGTGCTACAATTAAAATTTTGCAATCAGTAAATTATGTAAGTAACTTGACAAAACTTGACCAAAGAAATATTTTTAGTCCACTTAGTGAGCAAGTTTGACAATATTCCCAGTACAACTTTTTATTCAAATTATACTAGTGACACCTTTTGTAAAGTTAGGATTGACTGCTTTAATTCAACCTAGTCATGAAATGTTATTTAGTGGCTCCATCAGGTCTCACTCACTTTACTCCATGGTCTGTTGATTTGATGAGTTTGTTGCCCTTAGGCTTGGATTCTTAGTTCAAAACCGTTGTACAAATGTATGTTTATTATGTTATTAATCCTTTGTCTCTATTATGATTTTTAAACTTGATTTGTATTTCCTGTCTAGTTTGTAAAGTCAACTCTTCTAACAGGATAATGTTAGCTAAACCCTCAAATGCTTGCAGATGCCTATGGATTGATAATATGAAACTCAATGCTAGACTCCAGATAAACATACCCATAGAATATTTTTCCTTCTGGCCTCTTTGTTATTCAGATGTGGCCCAAGTTCCTGACACAGAACCCCCTACCTTGTCCCTGTCATGGGACAAACTCATCTGGGACAGGTCCATCCCAGCACTCAGGGACAATTAAACCTCACTGCAAAATGGTTTATCAGTGATGTTCTCCGAAAAAGATCTTGATGAAAAGGGGAAATGTGGAAGTTGTTTCTAGTAAGTGGGTCATACTTGTCTTGACCAACTAAAGCAGAGCCAAGAGGTCAGAATGAAGAAGGCTGACCTTGCTCCAAAAATCGAATCCTCTGCAAGCCTGGCTGCTAAAATTGCTTGCTGTAATCTGAAACCAGTTTTATCTAATGGCTACTGAAAAAACCTGCTGCAACTCTAAGACTAGTTTTACTCATTGCTGTCCCTCACTAATCAGTGCTTGCCAGCACAACTTTGCTAGTGTCAGAGAACATTCTTGGAGAACAATATATAACATTTCTCCTTTTCATAAAATTCCTAAGCTTCTCTTAAAAGCTTGTTCTTTGGACATACGGGAGACTAGTGGTCTGCATTTATGCCCCAAATTGCTATTCTCTCTTCCATAATAAAATATTTTAATTTTAGAGACCCTTCTCTATATTTTACTTGACTTTGACACTACTATGCTATTTGTCTAGAAAAGTTACAACTCCAATCATAAAATTTTATCTACTTACATCTCTCTTATTTTGGAAAGCTCCATACATAAACAAAAGCATAGGAAATAGAATATTGAATTTTGATGAACACATGCCCTCGATCTAATAACAATCAGCTAATGCTCACTCTTTTTATAGCTCTATATTTTGCTTTACCCTCCAGATTAGCAAATTATTTTTTAAAATATATAATTCTTATTAACATAATGGTTCAATAAAAATGGAAGCTCAAGAAAAAAGTAAAAACAATTAAAAATAATAATTACAAAAAGTCAAAAAAGTCTTTTTAATATTATCTATCAGGGTGTTATGTACATGAAATCATAATTTTGATTATGTCATAAAAATTTCTTCATTCACATAGACTTGATAACCTTTGTACTAAACAAATACACCAATATAATTAAAAATTATCCAACTACTGAACCTTGCTTGTTAAATTTTTAAAGTTTGTATTTGTTACAAGTAGAAAAAAAGAACTTCATTTTAGAGAAAAGTTTAGAAGTTTCTAGATGTTGTTTTAGAGGAAATGATGCATTGCAAAAGGCTGTAATGTATCATTTGGACGTTTTGCAATGAGGCTGAGCATTTCACAAGAACGCAAGGCAGGTTTGAACTCCCAAGCCTCAGGAAGAGTAGGGCCACGGCAGGGATGAAGACCAAGGCAGCAGAGGTTTAGGGACCTGCTCTATGAAACACCACTTCTCAAGTTTTATGGTGAAAATCAATCCTTCAGGAACCTTGTTAAAAGGCAGATTTCCACACAGTACCCTTAGAGTGAGGCCTGACGGACTGTATTTCTAACAAGCTCCTAAGTTATGCCAATATAGCCGGTCCTATGTCCAGTCTTTGCTATCCATCTCTGTAACATGATTCAGTAACAATTTCCTCAGGTTTTAGTTTACATTTTCATATTTTTAGGTTAGCTGTATGTATACATATGCATATATATATATATTTATGAACAGAAGGTTTTTTTTGTTAATTGTCAAAACTGTTGTTATTCTTTTTTTTTTATTATTATACTTTAAGTTCTAGGGTACATGTGCACAATGTGCAGGTTTGTTACATATGTATACTTGTGCCATGTTAGTGTGCTGCACCCATCAACTCGTCAGCACCCATCAACTCGTCATTTACATCAGGTATAACTCCCAATGCAATCCCTCCCCGCTCCCCTCTCCCCATAATAGACCCCGGTGTGTGATGTTCCCCTTCCCGAGTCCAAGTGATCTCATTGTTCAGTTCCTACCTGTGAGTGAGAACATGTGGTGTTTGGTTTTCTGTTCTTGCGATAGTTTGCTGAGAATGATGGTTTCCAGCTGCATCCATGTCCTTACAAAGGACACGAACTCATCCTTTTTTATGGCTGCATAGTATTCCATGGTGTGTATGTGCCACATTTTCTTAATCCAGTCTGTCACTGATGGACATTTGGGTTGATTCCAAGTCTTTACTATTGTGAGTAGGGCCACCATGAAGAAACGTGTGCATGTGTCTTTATAGCAGCATGATTTATAATCCTTTGGGTATATACCCAGTAATGGGATGGCTGGGTCATATGGTACTTCTAGTTCTAGATCCTTGAGGAATCGCCATACTGTTTTCCGTAATGGTTGAACTAGTTTACAGTCCCACCAACAGTGTAAAAGTGTTCCTATTTCTCCACATCCTCTCCAGTACCCGTTGTTTCCTGACTTTTTAATGACTGCCATTCTAACTGGTGTGAGATGGTATCTCATTGTGGTTTTGATTTGCATTTCTCTGATGGCCAGTGATGATGAGCATTTTTTCATGTGCCTGTTGGCTGTATGCATGTCTTCTTTTGAGAAATGTCTGTTCATATCCTTTGCCCACTTTTTGATGGGGTTGTTGTTTTTTTTTTTTTTTTTTTCTTGTAAATTTGTTTGAGTTCTTTGTAGGTTCTGGATATTAGCCCTTTGTCAGATGAGTAGATTGCAAAAATGTTTTCCCATTCTGTAGGTTGCCTGTTCACTCTGATGGTAGTTTCCTTTGCTGTGCAGAAGCTCTTTAGTTTAATTAGATCCCATTTATCCATTTTGGCTTTTGTTGCCGTTGCTTTTGGTGTTTTATACATGAAGTCCTTGCCCATGCCTATGTCCTGAATGGTACTACCTAGGTTTTCTTCTAGGCTTTTTATGGTATTAGATCTAACATTTAAGTCTCTAGTCCATCTTGAATTAATTTTCCTATAAGGAGTAATGAAAGGATCCAGTTTCAGCTTTCTACTTATGGCTAGCCACTTTTCCCAGCACCATTTATTAAATAGGGAATCTTTTCCCCATTTCTTGTTTTTCTCAGGTTTGTCAATGATCATTGTTATTCTTTTAAATGTTTTTTAGAAAAAAATTCTAATCATTTGTATGCTTTTAAAAACATCCTATTTCCAAAGTCAAGCAACTGGTTGAATTAGCTTGTGGAAGAAATCTAAAATTTAGTTTCTGATGTTAAAACAAATAAATTTAGAAGTATAAGGAAGAATTAAGTAAATCAACCAATAAAGATATATATGAATCCCCTACCAATCTCAAGGCTTTATATTAGATGCATTCAGAGTATAAACAGAAGAAACATCTTTTCTCATCTCATGAAATTCATAAATTTATTTAGAGTCATTTCCTATTTTAAAAATAGGTTCTCTTTCAAGTTTCATTTAGCAACTAGGCATGAAAATCCATATCCATTTCAATAAATGGAAAATGCCATCTAAGTCAAATCAATTTCTTAAGAGTTGCAGTGGCTATGGTTGGAGTTGGCAAGCCTGTTGTATGTCACATCTATGTGCTACATGATCAATGCCTTGGATGCCACCAAATGTCTTGTTTTTGAATATGAAGCAATGCATTCACATCAAGCTTTTGAGTTAATAACTTGACACTATCTATTTAATGATAAAAGGTCAGTTCTATCAAAATGAAACTTTTTATTCAAATAGCAAGCATCGTTGCCTAATTATTAGTATTTAATATTTACTAAAATTGGCACAATTTTTATTTTTAGTAACTTGCAATTTTCTGTAAATAGGAAATATAAGTTCCACATTTCTTCTTTTGTCTTCAAAAAAACAAAAATTTAAATGATGAAGAAAATATAAGGCCATATTTTCTACAGTTCTCTCTTTTCTATACCCCAACCTACACATCAGGCTGCTTCTATATAATTTTCATAATGATGTATGGCTAATCTTTTATATGAATAAAAAGAATCTACCTCAATTTTTAACTCGTCCATTACCTTTTCTAGAAAGCCACCAGACTTTAAAAAACAATACCTTTTCAAAGATACATTTTAATTCTTAAAAGAATAAGATCCTTTTCTTCTCTGAACATTTAATTATATAGAAGTAATAAATAGAACCAAACTTAAACAATGATATCAACTAAGTTTATCACAGAGTTTAAATATTAACTAGGATGATAGCACATAAGACTTGAACAATTTGCCTTTTACAATCTTAATTGCTCCAGCGAGCCTCATACATCGTGCCAGGTTCTGAACTCATTCCCTAGAAATTAACTTGCAGCACAAGAGCTACTAACAAATGATCTGGTTCATCATGCCTATTTGGAAAGACATTTGGTGACGGTGGTTATAAGAATCCCGTTACTTTCAGAAATGATATATCATTGTTCACCAATGGGTGGTCCCATTCCAGAATTCACTGTAACTGTTATTTGTCCTGAGATATAGGTTACTTTAAGTGATTTTTCTTCACATTAAATGGCTAATAACTTAGCACAGTGCTTGGGGTATGTATTTATAGACCAAGGGAAAGGAGTGAATATCTGTCCCATTACCAAATATATCTCCAAATTGTAAAGTACCTTTTAAATCTGAAATGTACTTATTTGACCAGTATTCATTTTCAAAATTCCCTTCCTGATACAGAAATATCACCGGGAGGTGACATGTTTAAGAAAATGTAACTAAGAGCTCAAATCAAAATACATCATAATAGACTGCAGCAAAAGCACAAAACATCAGTCATTCTATATATTTTTGAAGCATTGTATGCCCAACATATAGGTGAATTTATATAGTTTATATTATATAAATATTACATAGTTTATACTATATAAATATTATGGGTTTCAATCAAAGCAGTCATAATAACAATCTTCTTGCAGTTCCCTAGTCTTCTTACCCTAAAACATAAGATAACTTATTTTAGAGGTAGAACCAATAGATTTTAGATCCAGAAGAATATGAAGCAAAATGAAAAATAATTTTGAAATTAGTTCTTGGTTCTTGCTAAGCTGCTATTTTCTCACCCATAAAATGAGAATTATAGTATTTCTTTTTTTTTTTTAATTCTAGGATTAAATGGACAAACACATATAAAGTGACCTCTCTAGTTCTTGATATATAGAAGAGGCTAAAGTTAGTGGCTGATATTTTATTATTAAATCATAATCATTATCATTTAATAGTGCAAATGCATACCAAATTGACCTTTTGGGTAATTTTCTAAAAGCCATGAATAGTTTTACTATTTTTAGAAAGTTTTCATAGGCAGTTAATTTTCAATTTGTTTACTGTTAAGAGTTGATTGGTTTTAAACAATGGTGTGCTGATAATCTGGTTCTAAAAAAAAAAGAGCCCTTGGCCGCGTGCGGTGGCTCATAACTGTAATCTCAGCACTTTAGGAGGCCAAGGCAGGTGGATCATGAGGTCAGCAGTTCAGGACTAGCCTAGCAAGATGGTGAAACCCCATCTCTACTAAAAATACAAAAATTAGCTGGGCATGGTGGCGGGTGCCTGTAATCCCAGCTACTCAGGAGGCTGAGGCAGAGAATTGCTTGAACCTGGGAGGCAGAGGTTGCAGTGAGTTGAGATTGCCCCACTGCACTCCAGCCTGGGCAACAGAGCAAGACTCCTCAAAAAAAAAAAAAATAATAATAATAAATAAGCCCTTATTTGTAGCATTTGCAAATTTCTGTCATCTAAATACTCCCACCATACACAATATCAAGCTATCAATTTCATGTCACTGAATCAAAAATTGGGAAAACCTGTGCACAATAGTCTCTTATGAGCTGGTACAAACCAGTTCCAGCACAATCCTAGCCATAGGTCAATTCAATGTTAGACAACTATTGGAAATGACCAACTCAACAAATGACAAACTCAGCAAATGATCAACTCATCAAATGACAAATATGTCAAGTAACCAATTTACAAAATGACAAATTTATCAAAAGCCAATTTTCCAAAAGCTAACTTCCAGAAAAATAATGTGTCATATGATAAATTCCCAAGCTACCTTAGTTCCTAAAACATATCAAATTCCTTAAAGAGGAACTAAGACAATTTCTTTATTCATTGTGTCTCCAGAGGCAGACAAATGTAGGGGCAAAACAAAAGCTTAAAGATATAAAGAAGGTAGGCAATTGTACATATAAAAACATTTGAATATAAAACATGCTCACTGGAATATACCACATGCATGACTCTGGCTTTTAGCCCAACTAGACTGAGAATGCTGCAACTAAAATGCAGACAGGCAATGCATAATCAAATTTAAAAAAAAATCCTAATCAGTTTGGCATTTTTTTAATTTGCTATCTTAAGCAACAGGCAGATTGGTTTTTCAGTGAATCGACTTTACTTAAATTTACTCTTACAATCTTCATGTGCTATGCACTTGAAGATACTGAATCACAGAGACTGTTTATTCATAGCAAATGTAATCACTGGGGTCTTGATAGGAACTTCCAGGCATTTTTGAAGGCCTATGGTCAAATTGTGGATGTTTAATTATTTTAAGATGTAACTCTCCACATTAGAGTTAGGAGATATAGATAAATTGATTGGATATAAATCTAATAGTTTGGCAATTGCATTTAAAATCATCTAGGTTAATACATGATTGAACTTACATAACACCTAGGATAATACAGAATTTAACTTACATAACTCGCCTTGAACAAAATTATTAAATAACCAGTTTGTCTTTATCCTGTGTTTCTTAAACTTCCCTTTCAGTGAACATCTGCAGATTTTCTGATTGCCCTGCAAGTAACACAGATATATTCCCTCATCTACAGGCAAGCTTACATATATTCTTCAGTCACTCAGTCCCCACAGACTGTTTCTACTTTTGCCTCAGCCTAAGTAGCCTCAGGGAATGGTACTTTAGAAAGTATGTTAGAAATAGCATTATTGAGATTTGAAAGAGACCTTGCCTGTAGTTTAAATTTATATTGGATTTTTAAAATTTAATTTATTGGAAGTAAATCCCAAAGAGGTAAAGTGATTTACTGAAAGTCACATGGAAGTAAGTTTACTTACAAGAAGTTGACTTGAAATAGAATATTTATGGCTAGATTTTTTTTCATAGATCCTTCTATCAAAGGTGCACTCTATTTTTTCATTCATTTGAATTCAGTCTGGCTTTGTGACTTGCTTTGACCAACAGAATTAGGCAGAAGTCATGTTGAGTAAGTTCTAGAGGCTAGACATCAAGGACACTGCAGCTTCTGCCTTTGCCCTCATGGAATGCAGCCCGAAAGCCACAACGTATGGAAGTCAGTCCTACTGGAGTAGGAGAGGTCAAGTGAAGGAGAACCAGGGCCAGTACCAGCTATTCAAGATGTAAATGGAGCCATCTGGACATTCCAGACCAGACAATCTTCCAGCTGAATGAATGCAGCATGGAATGACCTCAGATAAGCAGCAAAGGAACCATCCAACTAACCAATAGAATTGTGAGAATCAATAGATCATTATTTTAAGTCATTAAGTTTTGGGGTGGGATGTTACATACATAATTGATTCTTTTTTAAAGGCATGTTAGGAGGCCTACAGAAATACGTACAAGTTTTAGAAAATAAAGAAAATAATTTGAGACATCAAGATGAGAGGAAAAGTGAAGGTACTATAAATAAGATTGGTAGAGGTAGAGAAAAAAAATAAATATATCCCCCGAAAACAACCAGCTACACCTGATAGGTCCATGCCATGACAAGGGAATACCTCATGAGTTTTGAAATGGGCCTCTCACATTTCTGCATGTTTTACAAGAAAGGACACTGAATACCTTTGTTCTTCACTATCTTTTAAAGGATGTGTATACAGTGAAAAGTGTTAGAAAAATGATGTCGTATTAGGAGCAAAGACAGGCATGCTAGCTGTAAGCATAAATTATTCAGTTTTCCTGAACTCATGTTTCCTCCCCTACTGTGTATATATGAGTCATCTGCTCCTCTTCACAGAGCCCAGAAGGAACCGAGGCTAGGAAAAATGGTGCCAAAACATGCTGGTGATCATGCTGATTTGTGTGCTGTGAGTAATAAACTCATTTGTCTCTGACCCAGGAGTTTTGTGTTATCTGCCAGCATCTATGAAATTTTGCCAGGCTGACTTGTTAGCTTGAGAGAATGAAAAACATCTCAAACTTTTTAGTTTTAACAATGAGGTGTTCTACAACAAACACCAAGTAAAGTTGTTTATCTTAGGAAGTGTGTTTATGTGTCATCCATTAACAAGGCAAGAAGGGGAAAAGAACCAGGTCATTTGCCCCCAAAGTCAGTATTCACTTTTATTATACATAGTAGAAAATTGTATAACAAGTCCTCAATAAAGTGTTAATAAATTATAATTGTTTTTTTCCCATTATCTTTTGCTTAGGGAAAAAATGCCTTAATCAAAATTACAAACAGCTAGTGAATAACTGCAGGATTAATCAAATGCATGAGAAAAATGTTTTGTGGCAGAAATTTCCAATTCCCCCAATTTGTATAATTCAGCTAGCTATTTATTCCAGCTGCAATATAGTGTAAAAGTAAGAGCCAGGCTTTGAAATTAGGGAGACCTAGATCCCATCATGGGCTTAGTTGTACAAACTAGAAGAGCTTTAGCTTCTTCTAAGTTGTACACATTTGGGCAAATGATACAGTTTCTTCATTTTTAAAATGGTATAAATCATTCAAATGTAATGATACCAAACAGGCTATATTATTTTGAGGATTACAAAAATTGATGTTTTATTCCTACGCAGTCAAACAACCTAATACTTTAAAAGGAATCTAATCATCTTATTTGGAAAAAAAAAAAAAAAGCCCTCAATTAAGGAAAAACTAATAAATAATAATCATGAACTGCATCATAAATAACATATTTATTTATTCTTTAGTGCTTGTTTACTCCAAATCTTCTTTTTACAGATGACAAAACAGAGTCCTAGAGAGGCTATCAGTTTCACAAAGTGACATTCTAGCTCACTAGTCCATATATTGATGACTGAATAAAGAACTAAAAAGAGACTCCGCCTGTCAGAAATGCATCACATCCTACCACCTGTGGCCTTCCTGCCTGTCTGCTAATTAGTTAGCATCTATGCAAACCTATTCTGGCCAAAAGCATTTTCCAAAGCTCAGAGTTCCAATGATTTTGGCTTTTAAGTATCAAAGTTAAAAATAACCTTTATAGAAACATCACATAGGGGCAACAAACACTCCACATTTGGCACTTTTCAGGGAATGAAGCTTCTCTTTGAGGAATTGCAGGCTTTCACTGAAGCACAGACATGGCATGCCAGATCAAATCCATCACGATGAATACTGAGGAAAACAACAAACAAATAAGCCTGGAAATGCTTTCTTTTTCCACATGAAATGAAGAAAAATTAACATCAGCAAGCACTTCAATGTGTTTAACTTTGACTCAGTCATCAGATGTGAAAAACACAGTCTGAAATCACATTGCCTCAGTTCTCAGATGATTCTGCAAGGTTTGTTGACTAGGTATCTGGCAGATACTCTAGACTACTGGCATGCATATCTAACAGATGTTAAAAATGAAAAGCTGACAGTTTTTATGGTATAATTAAATCTCTCCTTATTTCCCAAGTGCTATTTAATTTAATTTTAATCAAAAGTAATAACCATCCATAATGGCTATAATAAGACATTCATGTTCTATGTAAGGAGTTACCTATTGTGCTTTAAGAAAAAGTCTTGCAATAAGAGAGGCTCTTGCCAAGGTTTATGGAATGCTTCTAAAACATTTGGAAGCAATGAAGTTACTCAAAAAAGACAAAGCTTCAGGTGGTCTCATAAAACGTTAAAAAGGCCATGCCATCAATGCTGTAATAGGATGTTTTTTGCGAGTTTCCAACCTTTGTTACTGAAATGAGAAGAAACATTTTCTTAGAAGGGCTATCTTATGAATACACACACTAGAAACAGGTTATTTTTATTCATCAAGGCTGATGAAAGTAACTGAACAGATGATCAAGGCACCAAATAATATAGAAGTCACTGAGTTTAACTCACAAATATGTATTCCATTTGCTTGGTTATAAGTGTGGCTTGGATACATTTCATAGTTAGAAGAGACACTAGGTATGAGGTGGTCTGGCCTTCAAATTTCATTAAGGAGGAAGGTGAAATCCAAGTATTAGGTGTGATTTACCCAATCAGTCATGACCGGTGAGTTGAAGAACGTAAAGTAGAACCCAGGTGTCATGACTCCAAATCCAGTAGCTTTTATATCTAAACACAATGCTTTTTTTTTTTTTTTTTTTTTTGAGACAGAGTCCCGCTCTGTTGCCCAGGCTGGAGTGCAGTGGCACGATCTCGGATCTCGGCTCACTGCAAGCTCCACCTCCCGGGTTCACTCCATTCTCCTGCCTCAGCCTGGCCACCACGCC